>NW_022900946.1:23577782-23627891 GCF_012274545.1 Fukomys damarensis | reverse complement strand
CTCTCTCTCTCTCGGTACCAGGGACCAAACTCAGGACCTTGTGCTTGCAAGGCAGGCGCTGTGCCACTGAGCTAACTCCCCAGCCCTTATCTATTGGTTTTCTGAAATTTTGACACAGACACCGTTACTTCATCTTTACTATGTCTGGCTTCTCGCCCCACGGATTTCTGTCGTTTACTCGTCCTTGCTCTGCCTGCTACCTCAGACTCTCTCGGTACCAGGGACCAAACTCAGGACCTTGTGCTTGCAAGGCAGGCGCTGTGCCACTGAGCTAACTCCCCAGCCCTTATCTATTGGTTTTCTGAAATTTTGACACAGACACCGTTACTTCATCTTTACTATGTCTGGCTTCTCGCCCCACGGATTTCTGTCGTTTACTCGTCCTTGCTCTGCCTGCTACCTCAGAGGGACCCTCTTGACTGTAGATGGAGTCGTTGAGGGTCACAGGTACCTGGTGGGGCCCGGGGTCCTCTGTGCCCCAGGACAGCGTAGCTCCTTGGGCTGTGACCCCATTGGAACCGTCCAGCAAGCTCTCTCACTTGCTCAAGGCTTGGCCCTCAGATGCGGAGGGGAGACGGGGCCCTGTGTGTTCCCGCGTGGATTCTTCCTCGTGGCTCTGGTCTTTAGACTGAAGCTCCTCAGGCAAGACCCCTCCCCATCTTTGGCCTAGGCAGGGCAGAGGCTGAGCCTAAGGACATCTCAACGGTGAGGTCTCCAGGTCCTGCTGGCGACGTGAACTGTTGGAGGTCCGTCCCCAGGGGTCTCGCCTTCCAGCTCCAATGCAGGAGGCACTGCAGAGAGCCGTGGGGTGGGACGTTGCCCTCCACCCTCTATCAGGAGCGGACGGCTTAGAATCGTCCAGGCCTCCCTCAAGCCCCAGAGGGACAGGGCCAAGGCCAGAGAGGCTAGGGGAAGCCATGTCCTAGTGTGCTCTGGGCCCCTCAGGAGCCCTACTGAGGCTTCAGAGTGACATCACTTGTCCTGTGCGCAGATGTGGGAACCCGGGGGGGGTTCCACGGATGCGTGGGGAGCGTGCTGGCCACACTGTGCGTGTCCCTTGAAGAGGACCCTGACAGGGGCCGCTGGTGGGATTTGTTTGTGACATCGGGAGCAAGGGAAGGTGTGGTGGCTGAGGACCAGCATCGCACTCGGGCAGTGACGGTGCCGGGCCAGGTGGGAGCTCTGTCCTTCCAGGAGCACAGCCAGGCTGCACGAGCCAGTGCTTCCCTTACGGCAAAAGGCCTGGCCGAGCACTGGGAGCCCTGCTTGCTCTTCCTCGCCTGCGGGGCTCCGCCTGGAACACTGTATGGGCTGTTAATTGTTATGCTTCCGTTTAATTCTGGGTGTCATTCCGTGTCAGCCGAGCCCGACAGGCTGGGATTTATGCTTCCAAATTACGGGGCTCGGGCTGTTCAGAGGTAAAACAATTACCCATCAATCAGTCACCAACCAGCACACGCCGAGGCTGACAGCCCTATTAGCAGGGTCGGGTGGCCGTGGACCCAGCGAGACCCCTGGACAGACATGATGGCCTTCGAGGACAGGGAGGCTGGGCAGGTCCCACCCCAACCGGTCCCTGTGCAGGGCCCAGCTGTCCCAGTAGGCAGAAGCCCAGGGTCTGTACTCCTCACCAAGCTGCTGATGATAAGGCCACGGCAGTGTGGCCTTAGGTGGCTGTCATCCGGGTGGGCTAAGGGTGACCTGTTTGGGGGTGCTGCAGAGGCACTGAGAGGGCAAGGTCAGGCACGTGGTGTGCAGGGCAGCCATGGCCAGCCGCAGTTACTGGGCTGGAGGGTCGAGGTTGCCAAAGAGGAGACGCAGGTGTGGACTGACCCGTGGAGAGGGAAGCCTTGCTCTTGGGGGAAAGCCAGGGTCTCTGGCCTTGGACACCTGGAAGCTTGATGCCCAGGGCCTTCTTGGATCTGTCAAAATGCAGATACTGGGGCCCTGCTGAACCAGGAATACGAAGTACACCAGAGGAAGCTGCTGGGGAACAGCCTCAGATGTCCCCTTGACTCAGTTTCCCTCCTGTCCCACTGAGCACTGGCCCAAGGTATGTGGAAGAGGGAGACTGGGCTGCCGTGGTGGTGGGCAAGCCGCAGAGACCCCCAGGCCGGGCCTTGGAAGGCTCTTCCTGGGGAGATGGCCTGGGCAGGGTAGAGGGCGGAGAAGAAGTAGGGTAGACCAGATGGTAAGAAAGCTCTGGAAGACAGATGGACAGGGACTGGGGAGGATGTCCTGGGCCCACAGAGCAAACCCAGACTCCGAAGCCCTTGGGTGAAGGCAAGCCCCTCCCATCACCGTGCCCAGCAGGCTCGTAGGGCTGGTATGAGTGCACGGATGTGCTGTCTCAGACGACTCATTGGCTGCTCTTGGGGGCAGGGGGGCGGGACAGCCAGGACATAGTTGGGTGCTTGGGCCGGGGCCCTCTGGGCAGGGCTTGGCTCGTCTCCTCACTCACCTGAGCGGCCACCCCACCCTAACCCACACTCAGCCTGGACTTCCCTCAGCTGGGCGTGGTGCCTAGTTGGACAGAGGAGGCGCCTTTGAGGTGGCAAGGGCCAGGGTCCTGGGTGAGTGCGAGAGGCTTTCCTCACCTGCAGCTTCCTGTCACTGCCCTTGCTGACCCTGAGGCTTTTGCACGCGGTGCCTGAGTTCCCCTGGGCCTGCGCTCTCTTCTGCATTCCGACTCTGTTCCTGCCCTGTGGGATCCACTTCCTTGAAGGGGGCAACCTGGCTTGGTTCTCAGCCGTGGCCTGTGCCTACCTCAGCCTCGTCTTCCTCCTCCATGATCTGTGAGGGCCGTGTGGGGCCACGGGCTCACCCTCAGGGGCTCTGAGATGTTCTTGGTGCTTGCACCAGGCCACCCAGGGGCGAGGTCTCTCAGCCTAGTCATTTGTCTTCTGGCCTGGTTGCTGCCGACGGTGACTGTTAGAGGGGCCAGGAGGAAAGATGAGGTTACTGGCCACCATTGTCCGGGTGGCTTGGTGGCCCTATCCATGTCCCCTTCCACCTGAGTAGGAGTAAAACTGAGAGGATGTGACCTGGACTTCCGGCTTGGGGTCACGTGTCCTCAGGGTCAGGTCCCCTGGGGCCAGGAAAGTTACTCCTCCTCGGGACCCTCAGGGCAAAATTGGTTCTGCAGCAGAACCTTCCACACTGTGCACTGAAATCTTCCGAACCAGAAAGAAAAAAGTCCTCCTCACTTTCTCAGCTCCATTTTCATCATCCAGTACTGTCCTAAGTATATCCAACTTCCTTGAAAGTCAAGCATCACATGGCTGCGACACTCATGAGTCATTCACGCCTGTCCCCCGGTCACTGCAAGTACGTGCGTCTGCTCTCCCACCCTGGATCTGCTGGTGGGCGAGACCCTTGGGGTGTGTTAAGTGCAGGGGGGCCCTGGGCCCCGTAAACACATGTGATGGAGCGTGGGAGACTAGCGGCTCTCCGTCCCTGGTGTTCCAGCCTCTGGCTGACTGTCCAGGCTGGGCTCTGCGTTGGGACTGGGACAACCTCCCGGGGACACATCCTTGGTCTCCGGGAGGAGTCACAGCTTTGATTCAGGCCAGCGGGTCCCTGGAGGGGCAGGGCTGGGCACCTCAAAGCTGCCCGTAGAGGGGAGAGACCGGGTAGGTAGAGAGGCTCCTGGTTAGCTCGGTCCACCCAAGGGCTGCCGGGCGGCAGGTGCCATGGGGGAGGGTGGGTGGCCTTGAGGCACCCCCCCCCCGGCTCCTGAACCCGGGCTGGCTGGAGGGACCAGAGCTCGCTTTCTCTAGGGCAGGGCTGGGCAGAGCAGCCTGGCACCGCTCCACAGCCCCGTGCCCACGTCCATCCCAGGCCTCTTCCTGCCATGCTTGGGCGGCCACACTGGCATTTGGCACCCGGGGAGCTGCTGATAGTGCGAGTTCCGCCTGCCGAGGAAGCGCTGCCAGCCTGTTTGGAAATGTCAGGCGGGTGGTGGCAGGCCCTGCCCAGCACTCTGCTAGCGCTGGTGATGCTGGACATGGGCTGCGGCCCAGTGATGGAGCCAGGCTGGGAGCCAGGCTTTTTTAAGGGCCAAGAGACGGTGCCAGGCAGGGAGGGCTTCCTGGAGGCTCCAAGCTGCCCAGGAAGGGCCGAGTGGGCTGTCCTAGGGCTTGCGACACTGGTGGACGAAGGCCCTATCCTTGCCACTGTGTGGCTGTGGTGGGCCTGCTGATGTGGAAGAGCGATGGTGCACTCTGGTCCATGGGGTCTGAAGGGGTTTACTGGCATCCGATGATTTCCCGGGGGGGCCTTTGCCGGCAGCAGCCACCACGCTCCCTGAGAGCTAACCGTTCATGCTGGAAGAGGAGGCTGAAGGCGTGACAGGTGAACTCCGCATGGCGCTGTGTGACGGGGGGGAAACGGGTGGCGGCAGAGTACCAGATTAAAGGTCTGTGCTTGGCTCCGTCCTTGGTCAGGAGGCTTCCTGGGCCACCTGGCCCCACCAGGCAGTACCTCAGTTTACCCATCAGCCGTACTGCTCCGCGTGTGAGTCAGGCTGGTCCTGCGTGGCCCTGGACACCCCCAAGCCTGCTCTGCAAAGGGGCTGCCCCTACTAAGTGGCGTGTCTCCTCTGTGCTGTCCCTCCTTGGTCAGGATGCAACGAGACCTGAAGAGTCTCAGGAAAAGCCCACCCACCTTCCAGGCCTGTCCCAGCTGTGCTCAGGTGTCCGTGTGGGCAGTGACTTTGGCACCGAGTCAAGATGCATGTGGTTCCCAGGGGATGGGGGCATCAGATCTGGCCCTGGGTTCCACAGCTGATGCTGACTCCTCTGCTCGGAGCCTCCGGGAGGCTTCAGACCGCAGAAGGCTCAGCGCCGGTGAGGTGGGGCAGGCGGCTGTTTGGAAGCCCCCCATGGGGAGCCTGCTGGGAGTACCCAGTGCACAGCAGGCACAAATGGCTCTTGGCAGGACGTGGACCCCCACCCTGCGGCACCAGCTGCCCTGAGCCGGGCGTGGAAGAAGACTTCCGAGAAGCACAAAGACGTAGGGCTGGCGGGCGCTAGGGCACTGAGGCTGGGGCTGAACCTGCTTGATCTCTTCTCCTAATATGGGTGCTGTGGAGACCCAGGGGTACAGAGACTCCTCCTGTCCAGCCCAGCCAGAACTTTTAATTGTTCTTTTCATTATTCCCATGGAAAATAGGAACAATGAACCAGAAAACCGAGAAGAGAAACTAGAAGGGTCCAGAAGGGCCGATCCCGGCTATTTCTCCTGGGCCTGTCCCACGGGCCACTTGTGCCAGGGGCGCCCCCACACCCCCAGCACCGGCGCCTCCAGAAACGTAGCTTCTGGGGCCACCTGAGCACCCGGTGAGAGGATCTTTCCCTCGGGAACTCTCTTTCTCTGTCAGACCCTTAGCTTCTCACTGCTGTAAACGAGGCTGCAGAGAATGTTCCAGAACACTGCGCCTTCCTGTTCTCCTCCTTGGGGTCAGTTCCTGGAAGTGGCTGTGGGACCTCAGTGGAGGTGGAGGTGGCGGCCACAACCTTGGTGGCACGGCCATCACAAGTGCAAAGCTGCAGTGGCTGCCCGTTGTGCCACCTCCTGCCATGCTGGGCCCAGTCACAAACCTAGCCCAGCCTGTGCCCTTGCTGGCTTGGCCTTTCCCAGAGTGAATGGAGGTATCCCCACCATTTGGGTTAGACTCATTCATAGGCCTGGGGTTAGCTGGGGCTGTGCCCTGGGTTCAACTCTGTCTCTGCCACTTCCTGGGCCTCTGTGTCTCTACCGTCAGTGCTGCCTCGTGCGGACCTGTGGGCCTGAGACCATCCTCTAAGTGGGCTATGGGATGAGCCCCTCCAGGGCCTGGCCAGCGGACGCAGCCAGATACCAGGTGTCTAGCGTCCCTGGCTCATGGGGTTTCTTAGGTGCCCTCCAGGAGGTAAGGAGGCTCTCACTATACCAGGCCAGGTCCTGCCAGCCCCTTGTCACCACGGGTAGGACGAGAGGACTTCTGCTGGGGCCGAATGGCCAAGGATTGCCCTCTTGTCTGTGTCCAGGGACTGTTGGAGGGTTCATCGTGGGGACTGGCGGAGGCTGATGAACTTCCCTGGGGCTCATGCGGACCGGGTAGCAGGTTCCAGAGTGACAGGGTCCCGAGGAAGAGCAGCCTGAAGCCGTGAGAAGGAGCCGGTCACAAGGGTGCGCGAGCACGTCTGGAGGGCTGCGGGACTCCAGATCAGCAGGCCAGGAGCAGGCGCTTCCTTTCCTGGCCCCTTGTCAACTGCGGGATGTGGACAGCTCTCTGAGGTCTGCTTTGGACTGTGACTCTGAGAGATGACTCACCGACATCCCTCTGAGTTTTGTCCTCCCTTTGGCTCCACAGCTGACCTCCAGTTTGCCATCTCCCTCACACTGTGGGTCCAACTCCCAATGGGGAAGGCCGAGAGGCCATTTAGCAACAGGGCCCCCATGGGCCCAGGGATGAGGTGCTGAGGGTCAGAGCTGACGTTGCTCCGTCCCCTGAGGATTTACCCCCAGCCCTGGGCCTTGGGGTCTCACGACCCTTGCACATTCCTCAGGACCTGGACAGAGTCCATACCACAGTGCTGCTGGGGCCATGGGCTCCGACTGCAGCCTCCTGACGGGAGCCCTCCTTCCCAAGAAGGGGCTCCATGCGGTGGGCATGAGCCTCCCTCCTCTGAGCCGTGCCCGAGGAGCAGCCGCAGCCCCGGCTCCCTCCTTGTCAAACAGGTAAGGGTACTGCCTTGAAGACAGAGCCGGGGAGGAAGACAGGTCGGATCTGTAGGCCCGGCAGTGGTTAGGGCAGCTGCCCCTCCCCACCTGGTGGCCTGGGCCATGTTTATCTGCGTCCTGATCTCTGCTTTCTCTGGCCTGTCAGATTCCTTTCCAACCCCCTTGGCACCTGCCCTTCAGCTGGCCAGCTTTCCAAATACTGCTTCTTCCACCTGGGCCCCTTCTCCAAACCTCTGCCCGTACACAGCTTCCCATCCTGAAAGCCCCACTGGGAATGCTGTGCTCTGGGAATGTGTGGGCCAGGCCCCCTCAGGCAGCTTCATTAGGTCATAGGACCCTGACGGGCAGGTCGGGACCCAGAACTTGGAGACCTCAGAGCCCTGAGAGATGAGCCCATCCTCCTCAATATCACCAACCAGGCCCGAGAGAGGCAGGGCTAGGGCGGGAGGGATGAGAGTCTGGGCTCTAGGAGACTTTCCCAAGCGTGAGCCCCACTCTGCAGGAGAGGAATGTCTCCCCTTTTCTTTTCCTGCTGAATTCAAGGCCAGACAGAGGGGCGGTGCCGAGGCACTGAGAAGATTTACAGAGAGCACGCTGTTACGGGCTGAGCTGGAGGTGGAGCTGCCTCTCCAGCTCAGGCCGAGGGGCAGGCTAAACTGAATGAAACTGCAGCTCTTGGCCTGGATCAATGGAGTGGTGTAGCTTATGGTTTTGCTGAGCACAAGGACTGCCAGATGTCACTCGGGTACAGGTCATCTTGCTGTCTGAGTGAAGCGTTCCTGCTAAGGTGGCTGAATGAGGGCCGCCCACCCATCTGTCCTCCTGCAGACCAGGGCCGACCTGGGGAGAAGGGATCCCTGGGAAACCGGCTCAGACAAGTTCACTTGTCCCCTCTGGGGACTCCTCAGTGCCTTTAGCATCCAGATGTAGGCGAATCTAAGAGCGAGCACATAGCCCAGGTGTGAACGCTGCTGGGCCAGGGCCCTGGGTAGGGACTTTGAGTCAGCTTGGGCCACCCAGGTCTCTGGGGCCTGGAAGAAATGGAGAAGTGGGGGTTCTCAGTCCCCCAGGGACATCTCTGAACTGGGGTAAAGTTGCAGGCTTTTCATGCCCTCCTAGGCAATGCTTAGAGGTGGAGCTCAGTGAATATTCCGCTGGTTAAAGGAAGAACTTTCTGACCATCATGTGGGACGCTTTCCCTAGGTGGGCTTTGAGACCGAGCCCCTTCCTCCAAAGGTCTGGTAATCAATACGGAGCCAAGACCCAGGATCCGGGTGTGACAGATCCAGGATCTGCAGTTGAGGCGTGAGCAGGGCCCGCAGTTCCCTATGAGTTGAGTGGAGGAGAGCCGTCAGGCAAGGGCCTGAGTTTGCAGCAGGCCCTGAGCCTCCTGGGATTTCGTGACGTGCTTTGTTTTCATTCTGTTTTTGAGGATACCTTCTCTTTGCTGCCTTTGATGCTTGTTTTCCATTTCCAAGGGTGCTGTAAGACTTCCTTTCAAAATATAATCACTTAAGTTAAAAAAAATCCATTGGGAGAAAACCCTCAAGTAGACAGCAGCGAGGCAGCGGGCAGATGCAGGGTGGCGTGGATGGTGGGCTTGGCGGCTAGGGGCGGGGCGGAAGTGAGCAGGGAGGAGACGGGTGGGAGAAGAGCTGGGGAGGGGCGACGACCTCCCAGGGACACAAGCGGACCTGCCCAGGCCTCCCTGATTGCCCGCCCCCCAAAGGCTCCTCTCAGAGGCAGTGGCAGTAACCTGTCTGGCCTGTCTTCCCTCGGGTCTCATGGTTACCTCTGGCCTTAAACTTGGGCCCAGCAAGCACTTGCCTGCCAATCCCTCGGCCCCTGAGTCGGTGACAGACCCAGCACAGTCTCACAAAACAAGTGAAACTCCCGTATGCTGAAGCTAGAGCCGGCAAAGCCAGCCTCGGTGGAAATGGTCTGTGGCCCATGGCTTACTTCTGGGGACCCTGAGGCTCCGTGTCACTTGGCCACTCTGCTGTGGGCAGGACGTGCACGGGATGCCACGGGCGTAAACGCCTCTAGGACAGATCTTTAAATGCCAAGTTCAGGCCCGTGTTGCCACCGATTGAGGTGGATTCCTGGCAGCAGACTCCGGGGGAGCTGGCCTTGCTCCTCATCTACCTCCCCACCCCTGGCGTGCAGGGACCTTTCTAGAAGATCACGGATGCTGCTGCTGGATGAATCAGACTCCCCGCCAGACTGAGGGTGCTACCTCGTGTGCAGCCATAACTCTTTACTCTTGGAGGTCGTGGAGATGCTGCGGGTGGCGTCGGGCGGGGGTGGTACAGCATCACAGGCTGGGCAAGGTGCCCAGTGGAGACGCACAAGGGCTGGTGTGAGGGTTAACAGGGATGGGTTGTAATAAAAAGCATGAAGCTGTTCGTGTCCTCCACCCTGTCTGTGACCCTCTGACCCAACTCCCAGGGTCACGTGAGTAACATGCCTCTGTGGCAGGTGTACCCTGGGCACGCTCTCCGGATGCTCTTCTTGAGGATGTGCTGGGTTCTGGAAATCTCCCTGCCGCTGAGTTGTAGAAGACCCAACACCTCCACTCCTGCTGTCTCACCGTGTTTCCATGTACTGAGTGGCCTTCAGAAGAGCTGGGTGCTGGGGGGGCCTCATCACATTTCCTAGGACGCACTGTGTGGAGGTGACATCTGCGTCAGGACTGACCTTCCCCAGTGATAGGCCCAGGGGTGGTGGCAGCCAGGCAGGTGTTTTTGCCCACTGCGGGTCTCCCTAGCCTTGTGGCAGCCAGGCAGGTGTTTTTGCCCACTGCGGGTCTCCCTAGCCTGTGCCTAGGACATCCTTCCTCTTTCCTGCTCCAGGGGCCCTGTTTTCTGCCAAGGTATGTGAGCAGCTGTTGTGTGCACACCTTCCTGCGAACCTTGGATGGCTGACCATCAGCCAGCCTGAAGGGGCGGAGCCTGTTCGCCTCGGTCACACTCGAAGGCCACCCACACCCTTGCTGGTGCTGTCTCACCCGTCCCTGCCTCACCCAGCTCTACCCCACAATGACAGAGGACACTGCCTCTTCCTCCAGGAGGCCTCCAGATATACATGCAGAGCTCCTGACTCTGGCCGCCTCCGTGCTGGCCAGCTCCTCGATGGTCCCAGACCTGTGGCTGCTCAGGATTCCCTCCCCCTGGGGCTCCCAGCAAGGCTTGGATGAGTTTGTGTTTGCACCGGAAACCTCCTGCCTCTGCTCCTTGGAGTTTCTCTTAGTAGCCGGGGCTGTCTTCTCCATCCTTGGCCCAGCCACCCTCTTCCTTCCACTCATCCTGTGTAAGGGGCTGGGGGCCAGTTGGGCTAGAGGGAAGGGAGCATATTCAGGGAGCCCGCTGTCTACCTACCTGGCCTCTTGGGGTGTCTTGCAGTCTAGGGCGCTGAGGTTTTGAGATCCAAAGGCTCAAAGCCTGTAGAGGTCACAGAGCAACCAGACTGTCCTCTGCCTGAAACCCGCGGCAGTGTCTTTGGGGAAGCTGGGCTACCCAGGGTGGCTCCTCACAGTTCCGGTTCCAGGCCCTTGTGGACCCTTGGAAGGAGAGAAATGGTCGTGGGGCAGGAGGGCACGGGGAGGGTATTGCTCTTCCCAGGGGTGACCTGTGGCAGCCTGTGGCCAACACTACAGGGACAGTCGATGTTCGCTGCCTTCAGAGGAATGGGTGGGTCGGTCCCGTCTGCCCATCCCGATGGCCGGCGGGGCCGGAGAACCCACGACTGGGATTGACAGGCCGTGAGTGCTGCCCCCACCAGCTGCTCCCCCGCGGCGTCCCTCACCCAGCGCTGGACTCAGCTGCAAGTCCTGGGCCTTGGGTTTCTTGGTGCTGTTCGGGCCAAGGCCTACCCATCCTCCTGTTTCCTCCTTTCCCCTCCGTGAGCCCTGGGCTGTAGCATTTCCCGCAGGGAGCAGCGGCCACGGGGCCCCTTTGCCCCAGGTTGGGTCGTGCCGAGCTGCCTCTGCGAGTGAAGGCTGACCATCGGGGCAAGTCCCTTCCACGTCCACTGCCAGCTTGGAGTCTAGTGGGAGTGTTTACACCCGGGAAGGAACAAATGTGCCCCATGGGAGCCCCTTGCCCCTTAAGCAGCACCTTTCAGCCCAGAGGAAGCCCCACCTGGCTGGGCAGCTGCCGCCTCAGGACCTGCCACCTCCCTGGTGGTGAGAGAAGCCTCGTGGGTCTGATGAAGCTCGCTGCTGGAGCATCGGGGGCTCCAGAGTGCACTCCCCACCCTCACCCACCATCTAAAACTGGCCCCAGGCCTAGTGCGAAGGGGGCTCTGTCTAGAGCACAGTGACAGCCCAGGCTCCCTGAGCAGACCGGCAGTTGGGGGTGCCAGGGCCCCACACTGAGGCCTGCCCACACCTCCCAAACTCCCCCGGGCTTCCAGAGTGGGTTCTAAGAGGGAACATTTCCCTCGGGAAACATTAATGCTGGAGTAGCTTGGATCCTTGGACGCTCACCCCTGGCTCCACAACACAAGCAAACAGGCCTCTTTGAATAGGATTCAGGTGTCTCAGGAGTGAGCGAGACCAGTCTAGGTACCTGAAACCCACGGCCCCTGGCCCTGCATCTGCCTGCCCAGGCCGTCCCCCGGGCGGAGGGGCCTGATGGGGCAGTGAGGTGGATGCCTCCCCAGCCCCAGGCCTGCTTGGCCGGATGGCCCCACACACCAGGCCTCGGGTCTCACCCAGCCCCCAGCCTTCGAGGCTGCAATAAATATTGATTCGGGTAAATCGATGCATTTCCGAGGACTTGGGTCGATAGCAAAGTTACAAGGATCAGGGCAAAGTCATGCACGTGCCCAACTCCAGCACCTGGGAAGAGCCAGGCAGGGTCTGAGACAGGACTGGCCGTGTGTCTGGAGTGCCGGTGCCACGGCCTGAGGGGCTGGGCCAGGGAGGGCTTGGTAGGCACTGGCCCGTAAGCTCTCACCTGGTCACAGTCAAAGAGATTGACAGGCAGGGTGCAGCCGGGCGTTCCTCCCTGTGCTGAGCTCCCCGACGCACAGCTGCCTCTCCTGTCCTCATCCAGGACCCCAGCAGGCCTCCGTGTGAGAGCTGCAGGCGCAGGCGGGAGAGGACTTTGTCCCTTGGGGTTCCTACTCCCCTGAGGTGGGAGCTCCTCCCAAGCCACCTCCTTCCATCTCTTGCCCTCGCAGCGCCTCGCCCTGGCCCTGGGACCCACAGCGGTAGAACCCATCAAGCCGTGATCCTGAGGCAGGGCCATTCCGGCTGACCCCTGCCACGCACGCATGCCAGGCCCGTCCCTGCATCTTTCTGATCACGTCCCCAAATCTAATCCAAGCCTCTGAACGCCCCTGGGCCCGTGGGGTCCTCCCACGCTCACCGCTCCCCTGCTTTGGGGATTTTGTACACACGGCAGCCTCTGCCTGGGACTTGTATTCCCTTCTCAGTCCGTGTCCAGCACTGAACGCCCCACCCCACCCCACCCTTCTGAGCGCCCACCCTCCTGGACCTGCCCTTCCGCAGAGAGTGTGGCTGGGGACACAGTCCTGGGAGGAGGCCCGCGTCATCCGAAGGGGGTGGCTGAGGGGGTGAGCTCAGAGATGCCATCTGGGTGGGCCGTGTCTGGGCAGAGGCCGTTTGCCCTCCGTTCGCACATTCACCCCGTTTGTTCTACTCCGCCTCTAATCGTTTCTCACGGCTCTGACTTTCTCTGCTGCCTCCTTCCCGTGAACTTCGAGGCTGAGTCTGGTGTGCTCCTGCAGGGCCGCTTTATCGATGAGAATCTGGCAAATGCAGATGTGCTGTTTCCAGCTAATAGCCCCAGATCACTCGCATTGCCCCATTAGCAGGGAAACCCGCCTGTGTACATTACACACCGCCCAAGTAGGAGCCGAGGCAGAGGTTTTATGACCCCATAAAACTTGGGGAGTTTATTGCTATTGAACAAATATGCAATCCGATGCTTCAGGTTCAATATATGTAGCCAGTGGCACCCAAAGCCGGCCGTGCTGTGGGCCGAGCTGTGGGGAATTCAGGGGCTTTGGGGCTGATTGAAGATTGGCTGTGGGACACGGGCGAGCTGCACAGCGGCCGCGTGGGGCTAGTCCTCCTGCATGCTGAGCGGTCCGAGGACGGCCGGTCGGGGCGCTGGTCTGCCACTGCAGTGCTGGGGAAAGGTGTGCCCCTGAAGGCCCTGAACAGGAGGGGCACAGGGTGAGTCCAGGGAAGGGTCAGTGGCTAAGCCTTACCCGCCAGAGGGCCTAACCCATCCTTCCCCAGCCTTTCCGCTACCCGTCCTTCTACCTGTCCAGCAGCTGAGCTATCCATCCAAAACTCCGTTTGTCCCCCCAGCCACCCCACCACTCACGGTGGGCGCATCCTCCCTGTATCCACCTGTCCACTGAGCCACCGACCCGCTCACCCGCTCACCCGCCGTGCCTGTGTCTGTCCATCTATTCATTCACCTTCTACCTGGGCACCTGCACCCCTGGCCTCCCGTCCTTCCCGCTCTGTGCTGCCCCTCAGGGGCACAGAGAACCCAAGCCGGGGAAAGCGATCATCGTACAGTATCTCCTCCCTGACTCTGGCCAGGGGAACCCCAAGAATCCCTTTCTGTCAGTCTCATGAGTTTAAGTAACGGAGACCCTCACGGTTAATGCAGTTTCTCTTCCCTTTTCAGTTTTGTGCTGGGCACACACTCTTTCTCCCACGTTCGTATGTGACTCTGAGCTTGTGCATCCTGGGCAACTGTGTCGTGCTGCTGAGTCCCATCGCCAACACTTGTACAGGCGGCGGTCCCCGATGTGGCTCCCCCAGCACTGACGGAGATGCTTTTCCAGTGTTGGCCGTTGCAGCCGACCCCGTCTTTTCGCAGTTATAAGTGACACTGTGGCTGCCACCTGAGCCTCAGTGGTTAGCTCTGCCCCTCGAGTACCTGAGCAGCACAGAGTGCGGAAGGAGGTGCCCCTGGGCTGAAGGCTGAGCATCGCATCACCCTGGGCACATCTTGTCCCACGACCTCCAGGCCCGGCCTGCTGATCTGCGGCCTTGGCTGAGCGGGACCTCTGTGCGGCCTGCTGAAGTGGCCTGGTGTTCCCAGCAGTGCTCGGTGGGGCCTTCCTCATCGCCTCAGTGGCCGGAGCGCAGCCGCCTGTGCCGCCTCTGCAGTGCGCTCTCGTCCTCTGTGACGTCTTCCCTTCAGATCAGCTCACACCATGTTAGTGGTATTCGTTTTTGGTCACACTGGCTTCAAAAATTTACCCAACTCATTGCTTGCCTTTTACCTTGATGTTTTTTTTTTTGAGTCACCTGAGCCTTTAGCTTTCATGTAGAGGATGCTCATCTTTGATTTTATTCTTAGAAAGTTCTTTCCCGCCAGGGATTCAGCAAATATTTGCCTCTGTTTACTTCCTGTTCTGTTCACTGGTTTAAGTCCTGTTCTGGTAGCTCTGCTTTATCCTCCACCCCACGTTCGCGCCCCACCCCACACTGGTCCACTGGAGGCTTTGGGTCTCCCGCTCTTTTTCCCTTTATCCCCCTCTTCCCTCCCTCCCAACTTTCCTCCCTCCCTTCCTTCCTGCACACACTTTTCTCAGCAGCCTGGAGACTGCCCCTCCCGAGGCCAAGCCCCCGACATGGCTACCTGCAGACAACGCAGGCCCAAAAAGCAAGAAAGTGGACATTTCCTGTGTGGGAACAAGATAGAGTGGGGTCAGGGACCCAGGGGCTGGGGCCCCCAGAACACTCATGGAGAGATTCCTGACTGGGGTGGGGGCACATCTGTCCTGGGAAAGGTGTTCAGGACACGAGGCATGTGGGATGCGAGGGGACGCGTCACAGAACTGGGTGGGGCAGCACCTCCCTCCCGAGCCCAGGGCAGCCTCCGGTCTGACTTGACGGCCCTCACAGGAAGGAGACAAAACCTCCGACCCCCGGAGAGGGGATGGGACCTGATCTTTGAACGATGAGTGCAAACGGGAGCGCCAAAGACCGGGGCTCGGGTGGTTGGTCATTTGCTTTGCCAAGTGGGTCAGTCAGCTGTCCTTCAGGGTGACACAATACCTGAGGAAAACAGCTCAAGAGGGGAAAGGTTTATTTTGACTCGCGGTTTCAAAAGTTTCGGTCCACCACTGCTTTAACTCCGTTGGTTCTGGGGAAGTGGTGAGCTAGAGAGGCCAAGATGAAACAAAGACGGAAACTCACTTCGTGGAAGCGGGGTGAGGGGAGCGGGCAGAGGTTAGGGTACTCGCTTCAAGGCCGTGCAGTCCAGAATGACCCACTTCCTCCAGCTCAGCCCCACTTCCGGGAGTTTTCACCCTTTTCTCACCATTGCTACCAGCTGTGGACCAAGCCTCCAACATCTGAGCCTCGGGGGAGCATTTGGGACCCCAGCCACTGCTGGATGTGGTGACACACACCGGCAATCCTAGCTACTTGAGGAGCTGAGACCAGAGAATCACAAATCTGAGCCCAGCCTGGGCGAATCAGCGAGACCCTGTCTCAAAGGATGAAAATCACAAGGGCTGGGACGTAGCTCACTGTGATGGTTCTGAGTTCAGTTCCCACTAGCACCATCAATCATCAATCAATCACGCAATCAATCGTCCAATCCAAACCACAGCGAGTGCTTCATCCTGTCCGCAGTGTGGACAATGGCCACCGGGGAGGGTTGAGGGTCCGGGCGTGGACAGAACCCATGACAGCAGGGACACATACCCAAGGAGTTAGGACCTTGGTGTTCCCTGAGCAGACTGACCGCATTCTGCCTGGTCCGCCTGGGTCCCTGCCACCACAGGAGGACACCCGTGTCTGCCCGCCTCTTCTGAGGAGGCCCTGCTTTTGTCCTCACCCGCAGGGGACGCGTGTGGGTAAAGCTCCATTGCAGATGGTCTTGGGTGCAAATTCAAGCTCTGCCCACATGAGAGATGCCAGCTGAGCCCCTGCCCACCTTGAAGCCTTAGCTGCTCTACCTGGAGAAAGATAATCAGTCACACACCCAGAACAAGACCTGGCGGTGGGAGGTCCTCCTGGTGTGTTCCAGAAGTCTCTTCTCCCAAGGACTTCCTGGACCCCTTTGTCACGAAGCTCTATTCTTGCTTCTGACCCACTCTGCAGCCCCTCAGGGAGTTTGGGGTCTACATGAATTTCGATGCTGACGTTTGGGTCTTCCACTCTGTTAGCAGTGGAGTCTGTGGAGGGTGATAGAGTCAAACTGAGCATTGTGCTTTAGGAACCGGGCAGTGAGCTGGCTCCTGCAGGGTGCAGGAAGTTCTCCTGAAGGGACTTCATCACTTCCTTCCGCGGCCTCCTGCTCCTGCAGAGAATCTCTGCAGGATGTGGAGCAGGCCTGCAGGGTAAGCTGCCATCTTAAGGCAGGCAAAGCAAGCAATCCTTAGGTCACTGCAGAGCCATTTCCAAGCCAGGCACAGATAGGGACCAAGATAAGGCTGGTGTGTGGCTCAGATAAGATGAAGCCACAGCGATGGACTGGTCCCATCCTTAGCCACAAATGCAACAATTCGGGCTTATCTTGTCACTGAGAAGAAAGAAACTCAGAACTAGCTACAGGGTCCTATGCATCCCCCAAATGATTGGATACCAGCCCTGGCCACATTACCAGAGGTTGAGACTTAGAGGAAGGGAGGGGATGGATCTGCTTTGGCCGGGGCTGGCTGCACAGAGAAAGGCTTGAAGCCATGGCAGAAGTGGGTACCGGTGGTCAGTGCGGCACCATGAGTAGCACCTATAGCTGGATATGGACTGACAGACTGGGCTGTCCTCCTGGAAGGACCAGGGGGAGCCCAAGTCCTAGAGGTGGTGTTGGAAGGCAGAGGTTCAAGGTAGAGTCTCAAAGAGCCTGATCTGTTGGGAATAGGACTGGGACAATCTCTGGGTGCCCCTGCTCTTTTCTTACCAGGTGGCAAGTGAGGGAGACCCCAGGAACAGTGCAGGTGAAGGACCCACGAGTGGAGCAGGTGACCATCTGGAGGGGCTGGGGAGACCCTGAGCTCCAGCCTGGGACCACAATGTCCCTTGTGTGGGCCCAGCTTCTCCCACACAACAGCTGCGCCATTGTTACGGCTGAAACGTGACCAGTTCGCTGCAGGGCGGGGCAGGTGCCATATACAGAGGATTAATGGACAGGCACAGGAGGGGCTGTGCACTTTCTGGCTTGTCAAGTTAGTTATCAGCCTCGATTAGCACCCAACACGGCCTGCACCCGTGCCCATCAACTCGTTACTGCTAATTCCAGGGACTCCGAGGCCCCTCTAGTCCCAGTGACCTCAGTCATGGCCCCTGCCCTGTGGCGGCTCTGGGGAGGACATTGAGGCCTGGGGGTGGGAGGCAGTCAGCCAGCACCTCTCTTCCAGCCTCCACTGGCCTGGAGCGACAGGATCCTTGGACCCCAAGTTTTTCTATGTAACCAGCAGGTTTAGAGCAGAGCTGGGCAGAGAATCTGCCAGGGTGGGCATGGCTCTGCCAAGGGCAGGGGTCTAAGAGCTGATCTCACCTCTCCCTGGGCTCCTCCCAGCCCACCCCAGTCTTGGTGCCTCGGGACTGTGCACCCTTTACCCACATTCCTGCTGGGGCCATCCCAAGGCTCATACCGATTGAAGAGAGGTGGTAAGACGCAGCCACTCAACAAACCCTCTCCCGGATATACCTGGCTGGGTATTGGGGCGGGAGACTGACCTGGACCTCCAAGACGTCAGGTTGTCCAAGTCATCGGTTTTCATGGGGACAAGTGTCGTTCTGGAGGTTCAGGCTGCAAGTACCACACCCAAGTGGTCTCCAAGGTCCGCGGCCTCTCTGGCTGCACAGAGTGTGGAGCAGCATTCACGCCCTGCATCCCGGGTATGGTTGAGAGCATGCAGACAGGCTCAGCATTTCCCGCAGGCATCTCCTGTTCCTTGCTTGCCTTGCTCGTTTCTTGGCTGCTTTGGCCCTTGCAGAATCCTCCACGGTCTCCTTGTGAGCAGCCGGGCTCCAAGATTCCTTGGGAGAAGGGCCTGGGCTCCAGATCTAAATGCAGCCCCTGAAAACCGAGACCTGCGTGTGACCGGCGTCAGCCCTCACCTCAGCCTCTCTCGCAGTTCTTGGATGGGCGGCTCTTTCCTCATCACGGGGACCGAGTGCGCCTCACTCTGTCAGTCTCCCCTGAATTATGGGTTTAATAGCAGAGGAGGCTCACAGGGCTGCCTGGGTTGCACTGTGCCAGCTCAGGGCCCCAGGAGGCCGGAGGAACCAGGGGCCAGTGCCTGCCATCGCCCGTGCTCACCCTGCTCCCAGTCAGGGCCGCAGAAGCCAGGGGAGAGATTTATCTTCCCTGGCTTTACGAGGTACTAACTGAGAGCAAGAGGAGGCTGAGAGGCAGAGCTGAATAATTGATGGCCTTGCCTCGCTGGGGGAATCGCTGGGCGGATGGGCTGGGGCGGAGGTGGAGGGTAGTGCGGGTACTGGGTGCTTTCTCAGCTACTCCTCCTCCTGCTAGCCTCAGCCTCCCTCCCGGAGCACCCACCTCTGCAGAGGGATCTGGCCTCTTCCTGTGTACTCCTTCTCCTCCATTTCTCCCTGTAGACCCCCCTCCAGCCAGGAGGCAGAGGCAGGGTGCTCCTCCACACCCCAGACAGGCCCTGGGGGCAGCTAGACGCCCCCGTCAGGGCAAAATGGCTCTGGAGCCTTGATTGCCCAAGGCACAATTCCTTCCCAAGAGGGTTTCATTTGTAAAGGGTTCTCAGTGATCACAGGCCTGTCCTACCCCTGGGGCCTGCTCCTCCTGCAGTTGCGCATAATCCTGCCCTTTTTCTCAGAGCCAAAATGAAAAACAGAAAGAAAGAAAACTTGCCTAGGTGACCCTTTCGAGGCTGAGCTGGTATGGAGGAAAGCAAAATTTTGTTTCATCAAAATGAAAGTAATCCCTCTACTGTTAAGAAACAAGTACTTACCACGGAACCACATCCCCAGTTCTTTTTAAAATTTTAAGACAGAGTCTCAGTAAGTTACCCAGGCAGGTCTTGAGCTTTCCATCCTCCAGCCTCAGCCTCTCAAGTAGCAGGCATGATACGCCTGCATGCACCACCGTGCCCTTCCCCAGGCAAGTTTTCTAATGCAGGGCCCAGTGTATGGTACAGGACCAGGAGGAGGGTCACAGAGTCTTCTCTGGGGACCAGTCCATAGCCCACTTACCTGGTACCTTAAGCTCTGTTGCACCAAGCAGAGTTCAGATCCAACCTGCCTCAGTGGCCCTTCTGGGCTCAGACTTGAGTTCAGGGCCCCTGGACAGGGGCTGTCTTAGGCGCCACTGGCCTCCCAGATGTTCTTAGCTGCTGGAGTGAATGTACAATAAAACAGTCATACACTCTGAACACCGGGGCTTCTGAGAGAGTCACAGAGAGAGAGACTGAGCCATGGGTACAGAAGGTGACATAAGCCACCTTCTGTCAGGTCCACACTCCTGTGAGCAGTCCTGGATACCCACGGCCCTATACTCCTTACTGGCTCTACACTGTGTCCTTGGGCCCAGTGGCCTGGGCCTGCCTCTGGTCCTCTCCTTGGGACACCCCCTCCTCCAAGCCCACATATGAGGAAACATTTACTGCACCAGCGATGGGTGGGCCTGTCATCCGCCGAGTTTGTTTTCAATTAACACTTGTTCGGTGAGGTTTTCATCCTGCATCTCCCTGCGCTCAGGCAGACGCCCTTGGCCTAGCATAATCTGCTGAGCGCTTGCTCAAATACAAGCAGCTTTGCCACGTTTTAAACACGACTAATCTAATCCGGGCTTTGGGAATTGAAGGTGGGCAGTAGCTGGCAGCAGATCGGTCTCTGACGCCCCCAGGTCCAAGCAGCGAGCGTCGGGGAAGAATCTGTTTGGGGGCAGGGTGGGGTCTTGGGTGGCTGAGTTTTCCCCTCCCCGTCTCACCAGGCCTCCTGCTACAGAGGGAGGGCAGCGGCCAGGAGCCTCCGCTGAGACACAGCAACCCCTTCCATGAGCCCAAGCTGACCGGCTTCCTGCTGTGCCCTGGCCCCCACACTGACACCCCGCTGGCCCCCTCCAACAGCACCCAGCACAGTGCACTCCTCATCCCTGCAGCCCCTCTCTGCAGGAAACCAGATTCCATTTCCTAGAGGACCAGCCAGGAACCAGGAGTGGGAGGTGGGGCCCCCTGTCCCTGCGGGTGGGGGCCAACTTTCCACAGCCCGAAACCACAGCCACCCCCTGCCCCTTGTCAGCACTTGTAGGGTTTCCTGTCCCTGGTGCACCCTGGCGTGCCCGGGAAGACACAGGGCCCCGAGGCCTCTTACCCCAGAGTTTCACCCTGTGGCCTGGGTGAGGCCCAAGTCCTGGATCTTTCCTGCCTGAGGCAGAAACCGCAAAAGTACCCAGAACACACGCGGCTCCCAGTTGACGGATTCAATTCAATTCCACAAATATTGACCCTGAGTCTAATCCACTCACCCTCCAGCGCCGGCTCATTCCTCTGTGGGGCCCTGTGCGGCCGCTGTATGTCCTGATTAATCCAATCCAACAGTGTTACTGGTTCGTGGCGAGGGAGCTGAGCTCTTCTGGGCTCGGCAGAGGGGCAGGGTTGGGGTCTGACCTCCGCACGCCTGGGGTACGAGAGGTCAGAATGGGACAGGCTGTGAGCGGGGGGGCCACGAACACCTCCTGAGGCCACAGTGGGAGGGTCTTGGGGCTCATCCTAGATCTGGGAGGAGCTGGCCAGAGCATAGGCCCACGTGGGTCCCTCAGCGAGGGCAGTGGGTGGACAGGGCAGGGACAAAGCCACTTCCTTCGGTAAGACAGGCCCGGATGCCTGGGGCCTGAAGCAGGTGCTCGATAGGCGCTCCAGGTCCCTGCTCCTTCCTGGGGCAGAGCTGCTCTGTTCTCAGGCTCTCCTTTTCCTTCATCTGGCCGCTTGGCCCTGTCCCTCAGCAGCTTTGCCTGGGACTCCATGTGGCTTCAAGGCCCGGGCTTACGGGAAGGGGTCTGAGGAGAGAGAGTGTGATGGAGGGCAGGGGAGCAGGGCCCAAGAAAGGTAGGGGCCCAGGGCAGCAGCAGGGCACTGGCCATGTGGTCCAGCCACTCTGCCTAGCCGTGTACAGGCTCGGGTGGAGGGCACTACAGGAGAGTGCTGACGGTGAGTGTGCAGGGGTCCTGAGGCATTGGTTCCTGTTAAACACAGAAGAACAGCGGCGTCCCACCCCAGCAGCCCTCTGGCCCGGGGCCATGGAGGCCCCCGACAGAGGAAGGCATGGCTCCTCTCTGGCTTTTCTCCTCAGCCCAGCAGGGCCTAGGTGTGGGCTGCAGTGTACCTGTGTGGAGAGGAAGGGCTGTGGGCGTGTTGGCTTTGAGCGGAGGCCCACTGGACCTTTGCCTGGTTCGGCTTTCCCACCTTAGCGGGTCATGTCCGCTGGGCACTGCAGCTCTGTGGTGACCGCAGCACGGGGACATTTATCAGAAATGGAACTGATGGATTAAACTGGAACCGAGTGAATTGATTTTTTTCCCTGGGCACTTAAATGTTGCTCTCTATCAGCAGTCAATTCCCACGTGGGGTGGCCAGGAGGACAGGTAGGGAATGATAGCACGGCTGTGCGAAAATTGTAAGGGGCAAAAGGGTCGCTCGCCAAGCGACAGGTTGGGTGAGCTGGGTGTGTGGACAGGCCCGGGATCCCACTCCCGTCTGGAAGGTGGCAGAGGGGGCGCGATCACAAGTCCTGCTACCTCCAGCCAGGTGGGCACCCAGGGCTGGCTCCTCCTCCCACCGCCCGTGCGACGACACCAGACCGGTCCTGTGACTTCTGAGCCTCGGTGGCTTTGGAATAATCCCGGGGAGGGGTGAGCCAGAGATCGTTCACTCACTGATTCACGCACGCACTCTTTCATTCGGGTTGCAAAAACATGATGAGCAATTCCAGAACGGCACAGGGCAGGATGGTGATGATCCAGACGGGGTGAGTGGAGAGGCAGCCCCCTCCTCTCTTCTTGGGAGAGTCACCTTCAGCACGTGAAGGATGCTGGACCCACACACACTCGTACACACTCCGCAGTGCCCCACTTGGTCCCTTTTTGCTGACCAACTGGCCCCAGGTCTAGGTGTGTGCTTGGCTGAGCACATGGGTCCTCTGTTCTCCTGCGGATCCTACGAAGGTAGCTGGAAGCCCACAGGCACTGCGATGCCCTGGCTGGGATTCTGGACGGTGCGGGTGCCTGCCTTCCAGCCTGGCTGCTGATGCGGGGTGGAGGTAATCAGCACACTCTGGAGGGAGAAGGGCAGGTGAGCAGGGCCTGGACTCGGGAGCAGCCAGAAGAGCTCACGGTGGGCAGGCAAGTCCCCAGGAGGTCTGGGTGGGGACCACCCTCTTCAGAACCTTGGGAAGAGGCCCTCTGGGAGGACGCCTTGCAGCCTGCGAGCTGGGACGGGGCTGGCGTGCTGGGCCCTCGGAACCTCAAGGACTTGCTCCACCCTTGCACAGCCCCAACACTCACTACCCCTCTCTGATAAAAAGTGGTGACACAGAACCCTGGGGTGCGTTGGAGTATTCAGCCTCAGATGGGCCCCTATAGGGAGTTCTGGGTGTGGTCAGGGAGCAGGGAATCTTGGTGCTGCGTCTGCGTTTGGCCCTAAAGGGGTGAGGTGAAGTAGCAGAAGTCGCCTGTCCTCAGAGTAAATACAGTTCCCAGCTGTACACCCTCGTCCAAGGTGAGACAGGCTGGCCCAGCTATCAGCAGCGACGGCCCAGTGAGCTGCGGCTCTCAACGTTTCCCGGTCTCTTATGATTAATCGTGAGAGACATGCTGAGCCAGGAAAGCAACGGGCATCTGAGGGCTGCGCTCCTGCGGCAGCAACCAGGAGCTTCAGGTGATGAGGGCACCGGGGAAGAACAGTCCAGGGCCTCCCTGGCCCGCGGCCAGAACAGCGCCAGGTGGGAAGTGAGGCCCCGCCCAGGCCAGCACCACTTTCCCGGTTCGGACCCTACCCCAACACCCTGGGCTCTGAGCTCTGCTGTTAGGCTTCTAGCGGTCAGGGTGCTCACATCCAGCCTCACATCCTGATGTTACGCACTTGTGCGGTAACCTCTGCGAAACTTGCTTCCTTTCCCACAAAAGCAGCGCAGTCCAGGACAGCCTCCCCCAGCCTGACTTGTAAGTGTGGGTGGTTCTAGGGTGCTGCAGCTTGCTGACGGTCCATTACCCTGCTTCACCCAGACCTGGCACGGGCCCGGGTTTTAGCCGGGGTTGGGAGAGCCAAGGAAAGGTGGAAGAAGCCAAGCCTGGCTGGACTCAGGGCACAAGAGAGGCCTGGAGTTGTAGGAGGCGTCGGTGGGAGTCTCCCGAGGCTGAGCAACTCAGAACAAACTGGGTAAGCAGGATAATTTGCTCTGCTCTGATTGCTGATCGCTCTTGGCCTTTGGACCTAGCCAAGGCCCTTCAAACCTGGAGGTGAGGAGGGACTGGGGCCTGGAATCATCTGACTCAGGAAGGCGGAGGGGCCAGCCCAGGATCCAGGCTGGGGCAAAGGGCTCTTCTGGTGGCTCATCCAGGCGTCCTTGCCAGGCCGCTCATTTCCGTGGTACCAGCTTTCCTTCTCTGGAAGCATGCTCCCTGATGCTCCCGTCACGTAAGGGAGCTGCCTGGCCCTGCTTCGCTGGCCCTGTCCGCCCGTTTCCTCTCCTGACCCCTTACCGCTGCCATCCCTCCCTCCCTCGCTCACCCTGCACCTGCTTGTGGAGAAGACCCCCCCCGACTGAGCCCCTGCCTGTGGTCAGGGCCTCTTGGAAGCCATCTAACCTGCACCCCAGCGGGCTCATCCTTCCTTGACAGAGCCTGGCCCTGGGACCCACGGCTGTCACCACCCTTAAAGTCACAGCCAGCCAGTAGCCGACGGCACAAGAACTGTGGCTGCAACTCTTAAGATATTGCTGGAGGGGCGTAGCCAGCAGCTCCATCTTGCCGCCTCCCTGAGTTTGCCTCTCTCCAGAGAGCCGCTCTCAGACCCCCCCGGGTGGAGAGTAGGCAAGACACTGCTGGGCTGCAGCTTGCCATCCTGCCTGGGCCACCATGCACTGGCCGTCCTGGTGCCTCCTGGAGCCCACTAGTGTGATCTGTGCGTAGATCCCGCCCTGCACTGCTTGAAGAAGTCACCAAGAGGGCCACCTGATGGTGCACTTCTGCTCCCGGTACCGAGAGGTCCCAGGTCCTCCTTGATCCTAGATGCTCAGTGGTGCCAGCTAGGGCCAGAGACAGGAGAGGGTCCTACAGAGGTGATTCTCATTGCTGTAGTGGCTCTGGTCTGGCCTTTGCATATGCCGTCCAGCTGGGTCCTCCACCCATCTGGTTGTTGGGTCTGGCTTGTTTCCTAAAGCCATTCCTAATGGGATTGCCTCGGGACCACGTGTTTTCCAGGCCTTCGGAAGCCTCACAGATGAATTTCATGTGGGGAGGGGCTTTGTTGCCTTACTTCTGCATCCCTAGCTTCCCCCAGGTCAAGCCCTGGTACCTTCACCCTGGGGCCTCCCCCTGTGATGTGTCCACCGTGTCCTGCCATCCCCTCCACCAACAATGAACTAAGGTCCAGCCAAGACGCAGGCCCTGGCTCCCATTGCTGCATGGCTGCCTACCCAGTCTCCAGCCCATGTCCACTCAGGGTCTTAGAGACAGGGCCCAGCCTCTGTTGTGATGATCTGGTAGGCAGCCATGAAGACACATCAGTCAGCTGCCAGTCTGTCACCCACCTCCTGAGATCACTCTGCACCTGTTCTTGGGTCAACCCAGGCTCCTTTGGGGGACACAGCTGCCACAGCTGCCACCGGGCATGTGGATGGGAACCTTTGGGAGTAGTTGCAGGTGGGACATGGCTTCTAAATGTCAGTGAGGGCTCTGTGCCAATGGCCTGAATGAGGAATGAGACAAAATTTGCTGTGCGAGGACTGGGGATGGAGCTCAGCAGCACAGTGCCTCCCTGGCAAGTGCGGGGTCCTGAGTTCGACCCCGGGTACCTAAGAAAAAAGAATGTAAAAATTTGCTATATGAGTGTGCAAGGTGTATGTGTGAGTACGAGTGTGTCGGTACGTATGTGGGCAGAGTGGGCAAAGTGTGCACATATGTGCGTGCATATGAAGGAGTACTTGACTGTGTAGGCATTCGCGTGTTGTAAGCACGGATGGGAGAATGTGCACACGTGTGTTCGTGTGAGGGAGTGTTTGTGATGAACACGTGAATGCAGGATCACACAAGTGTGTGTGCACACATGTGAGTGTGCCCACCCAGGAGTGTGCAAGCGATCCGGGCCTTGCGGCCCCAGAGACTCTGGGTCCTTGGCATCCCGCTTTAACATTGGGGAGGGCAGGAGGGCCGGAGGCGCGGCTGAGCCTGGGGCAGTCTCACCGCCAGAGGCCTGGGTCCCAACCCTGGATGATGGTCTGGGAGACCAGGACGCTCAGAGTGGAATCCGTGGCCATTCAGGGTTGGCAGGGTGATCGTTCAGCCCAGGGTTTAGGGCTAGAGCACCCCTCGCCTACCCTGTGGGCCCGGCATTTCTTTCAGCCCGATGCTAGCCTGAGCCCACAGGGTAGAGCTGCCGTGAGGGCTCGCTGCCTGCACCCTGTGGAGGTGGCTGCCATATTCTCCCGCCCCTCGTGGGCTGGCTTCCGCCAGGCGATGTCCACAGCATATGAGCACCAAGCTGCGTCCTTGTAGGCCCGGAGGGAGGCTGGCTGGCTGGCTGGGGTGTTGCACGTGGACTGCACATGCTCCTCACGCCTGTGGGTGTGCCCTGCTGTTTGCAGTCACAGGAAGATTTCAGATCTAAGGTGCCGAGCTGCGACTGAGCAGTGCCTAGGGAGGCTGGGGAGAAAGGTCCCAGCCGGGAAAGTGGGGCGAAGAGGCCCCGTGTTGGCCTGTGCTGGGAACACGTGGTCGAGGTTCTGTGTGGGTGTGGGCTGCATACTGGCTCGGGACCCCCCACCCCCGGGCCACCTGGCACATCCCAGGGTGCTGGGGGCCTTTCCTGACCCACAGACACAAACATACCCCATCTGGCAGCAGAAGTCTCAACACACCTCCTGGGTCCCTGTGCCACCGCAGGGAGGGGAGCTGATCTCCTCGTTCTGGACAGCCCCCCGCACCACACCCCACACCCACCTCCCTCGCAGGGATCCAGAATCGCTGGGAGGGAGTGGGAGCCGGATGCAGCCGGCTGTGTTGCTGTTTTAGGAAAAGAGGGGCTGGAGGCAGGAAGGTGCCCAGACCACGTTCCAAGGAGGTTGTCTGGCTAGGGGAGGCCGCACCTCGCCCCTGCACCTCGCTCCCGCACCCCCAGCTTCTTGGCTTCTTGCCTCTCGCACACGGCCCTCTGCCTGGCAGCCCCAGGGCCCGGAGCCACCGCCCGCCCCGCGCGGGTGTGATTTCTCAGCGTCGTCCTCCTCCCCAGCTTGTGTCTCACATAGGGAATGTTTCCATTTTTACAGCAGAAAGAAGCCCATTCCAAGCGCCTCAGCCACAGCAGAAGCGAACAGCCCCCGGGGAGCAGCCACACATCAGGTGCTCTTGGGGGTAGGGGTGCAGGCTGTGCTGCCAGCCGTGCCCTAATGGCTGTCACTCAGGGAGCTGGCTCTAGCCTGGGGGAAGGGTCTCCTGCACGGGCGCCAGCCCCTGGGGAACCCCGAGCCCCTTCCCAGATCTGGAGGAGCCCCCTGGTTCCAGGTCAATGGATCTGTGATTTGGGGGCAGAGGATTTGCCTGAGGGACACTAGAATTGGAGTGAAGTGTCCAGGCTGAGCCGGCATTAACCTGGGTAAGTTCATATCCTAGCGCTACCTCTTTCAGACCCATAGCCCTAATTCCAATCCCCACTGGGCCGGCTGGTCCCCAGCCTGCTCTGGGGATAGATTGAGGCCACGGTGCAGGACTGCGCAACTGTTGGTGCATGGTACAGCTTGCTGGTGGTCCTGCTGCCACTGCCATTACCTGACTGTTCTGCTGCCAAGTGCACACAGCTGACACCTCAGGAGTGAGGGGGACACTGTGTCTACCATTATCTCCCAAACCTGCTTAGGTCTGATCCCCCAGGATACAGCAACCAGATCTTCTTAGAAAGAAATATTTGCTACTCAGAGAACAGCACAGGTTGGTGAGCTTGGCATACAAAGGTCTCATAAACCAGTGTGAATGCAACTCTGCTCCTGAGACTTAGAAAAATAAAGGACAGAAAGGGCAGCAAAACAACACACATGGAAATTTACAAAGAAAATAATAAAAAATCGGAGGAAACAGGAAAAAGATTTGATTTTACCTGTCATCTGAGTTTGCACCTTGAAGGAATAGGGTGCTCTCTGGGGGGCACCCTGCCAGCACAGCAGTCCTGTAAGAAAGGCGGGAGCCAAGGGCAGGGTTGGTAGCTGATCCCGGTGCCTGGGAGGAGGTGTGGCACACGCTGGGTGTCTCTGTCCTGCCAGGTGGGATGACCACAGGGTCACAGCCCCGGATGCCAGAGAGGAGGAAATGGTAAATACCCAGGCACTTCCAAGGCGGGCTGTGGGGCCAGCGTGAGGACGAGCATCTGGTCCCCATTCTCCTGACTGGCCCTAGCAGGTGGGGGTGGCTGAAGGCCTGATGAGGTAGCCTCCTGTCATCACTGCTGTCCGCTTATTAAAACAAGAGGAGTGTGCAGGTGCCCACAGCAAGCCTGAGTCCTCACACACAGCAAGCGGGGTGCTAGAGCGTCGTGCAAAGACTGGAGCTTATGGGTGATGCTGGACCAAGGTCCCCGCTACAGTCTACCAGTGGCCACGGAACCAGGCCTGGGGGGAGCTGGTGTGCAAGTTTCACCTGCCTCCCAGAGCACCCACACGACCTGAGACCGTACGGGCCTCTCTGCCTCGGTTTCCTCCTGGCACCTCCTGGCACCTGCTCTCCCTGGGCTCCGCTGTGGTGCTGGGACGGCCCCATCTCCCTCCTCTGGGGGTGGCTGCCCTCCCTCCTCACCCTTCTCCACCTGCAGGATGTGCCTGTCTCTCAGAGGAGTTCATGTCATCGGTGCCGGAGGAACAGGAGACCGGGCAAAGGAGGCCAGCTGCTCTGCCCACTGTGGGTCCAGGTGACACGAGCATCTCTCTCTATTCACGAGTGGGGAGAGGAGAGGTGCGGAGAGAGGTGGCCACAAATATTCCAGTCTCCCTGCACAGGGTAGCAGCCTGGAAGTGTCACGTGCGCTTCCAGGGAAGGGAGGGAGCCGAGTGCTCTAGCCCGAGTCCCTGTCACATGTGGCGTGTGGAGTCCTGTCACCGACCATCCTCGGCCGTGTCACCTTCATGAGAAGGCAGAACCGTGCTTCCGAAGGACGCACAAGTGCCAGGGCCTTTCCTCAGGGTCTCTGGCCTTCAGTGGGGGCTCTGAGGATTCGGAGGGGGGCAGTTCTGACGCTGCACAATCTACCCTCCAGAGGCTACGATGGCAATTCCTGGCTCTCAAGCCGAGGCCTGTAATCCAAGCTGCAGTTGCCCCCACCTTTCTGTTTTGTGTTGCAAAACAGGGGATTGAACCCAGAGCCTTCACACTGAGCTATATCACTAGCCATTTTATTATTTTTATTTTAACTTGGGATATGGTCTGAGTTGCTAAGTTACTGTTGGGCTGTTGGTGCAGGTGCCTATTCTGCTGCATATGGTCCTCTCTGCCTGGCACTGGGCACTGGCCTCCAAGACCATGGGTCTGTGTGGTTCCCGGAGCTGTGTGGGGTGCCACAGGCAGGGGGCACTAGCCCAAGCCTCGCTGCTCAGCTTGCCAATCCTGTTCCTCACAATTAATTGCTCTCTGAGCTACCCTAGCTGACCGAGGCCTTTCCCTGTCCCCGACCTTGGCCTAAAGGAGTCCGCCTCGTCCTCGGTCTCACCCCTCATACTCCAGGCCTGCTAGCCCAGTGCAAGGTTCTTGATGGGGTGAGGCATATGTCTGCCTCTCCTCTACCCTGCCCTGCGTGCAACCCAGCCCCACACGGTCTTGCCTCTGACCCCCGACCACACTCTGTTCTGTGTGTGCTCACACCCCAGCCCCAGCCTTTCCTGGCCCTGTGCCCCCTGAGCTCCTGGACTGTGAGGCTGGCCCCGCCCCCCTCAGTGAGCCCAGTGGCTTCTCTGGTAGAGTGACTTTCTGGGAGGTACCTGTTGGATTCACTGCAGCTGTCCTAACTGTCAGCATCAGATGGGTTTTCCCTCCTGGTGAGCCCAGCAGGGAGAGGCCACTGGGGAAATCTAGGCCAGTGATCACTCTCTCCGGTCTGCTGATGTCCTCAGCCACAGAGGCAACATCTGCCCCCTCAGCAGATGCATGGTGCTACTGGGCCCTCCCACTGTGGTTGAACGTCCAGCCCAGGACCAGGCCGCAGTGACAGCAGCCTGAGCCCACTTTAAAGGCCCTTCCAGCTGAGGCAGAAACCTGCTCCCCGTCCCTTGGCAGACAGGCTAAGGTGCAGGTTCCCCGGTCCTAGGAGACTGAGGAGCTGGGCAGCAGGGATGGGTGTACAGACGGGCTACCTGTGCCCCTGCCTAGCTCTGTGCCTGGCTGGTAGCGTCGCCCTGGTTGTGCTTTAAGCCTTATGACCTCCTCTGCTGCCCAGTGAAGTCATCCTGGGCACTTGTGGGGTTGGTGGTGCAGATGATTATTTTTTTAAAACGTAAGTTTTATTTCTGTTTAGGTATGGGGAAGCCAGAGGATCAGGACACAACTGCCATTGGAAATATAGTTTCCTACTCACAGTTCCCAAGAGGGTCGGGCCCTCCACACTATGGAGCCCACAGGAAGAACTAAGACCTTTCAGGAAGTAAAGGGAACGGGGGAGTATGGGTAAAGGCATCCATCATGGCTTCTGTTGCAAGAGATGGAAAGACAGGGTAAAGAGCTGTGGAATGGGCCAGTTTGAGTACATGGGCACAGAGGCTCTTCCCATTTGCCTTGTGAGAATCCTATGAAGGGAGGGTGCTCGCAGGGGAGCACTTTACTATCTCTAGAAGCTGGCCAACCTCAAGAGGGTCAGCAAGGCCCCAGGATTTCAGAGCATCAGAAAGACATAACAAAAGCATAGTAGTATTGCTCAGCGGAGAAGGCTCCGGATAGGGGAGAGTGGTAGTGTGCCCAGCAGGTGTTGACAGTCAGTGCCCCATCACCCACCCCTATCTGCCAGACCCTAGCTACACACCCGAGGACCAGAGAATTGCCTTCTGCCTGTCCCAGGCCTGATCCCTCTGGCTCCTAGAGAAGAGGAACCATCTCCTCCTCCAGGAGGGCCTGTCAGGGACCTCTCCGACATCAGCAGTTTGCACTGTGTCTCTTGCTTCCTGCATGCTGTTTGCGTCCTCTTGGGAATACCTAGTAGGTTCCGTTCACCACTGTGTTCCCAAGTGTGGCACCAGCCCAGCCTATACAGCCCCTTCCGCATTTTTGTAGGGAAGCCATGCCCGACCTACCTCCTTCCCTGCGTGCCTGCTGCCCGCAGCCCCTCCCTGGACTTGGCCTTGCCCACGGTCTCCAGAGAGATTGCACAGGAGGCCTTCCACTGCTTGGGCCTGCCTGGGGGCATGTGTCCTTCACAGGGCCATCTGAAGCCTTTCATCACAGCTTGACCCATGCCTGGTCTTGATTCGGTCGTCTGGTTTTATGTGTCCCATTTTATGCTAGTTTCCTTCTTCTTGTGAGAGCGCGCGCGTTTTTCCTTTTAACCAAAATGATCCATTTACCGAGTTAAAGTTGTGTATTCAGGACATTCACTCCATAGGTGATCATCATAAACAACAGGGTGCACAGGGAGACCTCTTTTTGTGTATTCTAAGATACTTAATGGCATATACACTTAAAATACCTTTTTTTTCTGGTGAGGGGAGCAGGATCTTCTTTCCCCCTTTAATTTCAGTAAAGCATCTGTAACATAAAGTTCATCATTTTAATCACCTCAAATGTGAGGCTTATAGGTATCTGGAGCCTTCACCTTGTGCAGCCAGGGCTGCTGTCCATTCTCAGGGCATTTTCAGCCTTCCCAGTGGAAACCCTGCACCCAGGAAACAACTCCCTGCCCTCCCCCAGCCCCCGACAGCCACCACTCCGATTTCTGTCCCTATGAACAGACTATTTCCCATCTCAGTGAGATCATACAGCATCTGTCCTTCTGTGGCTGGCCTATTTCACCCCTCTGTCATGCGCCTCTTGGCTGCATGGTGTTTTAGCTCTTTATGTTCTGCAGCAATGGATAAAGTGGATGTCCTGCTTTTAATTCCTTTCAGTTTTCAAAAACACACTTTAATCTCAGCTTCTCCAGTTGCTGAGCATTTGCCATGGCATAAAGCTTGCTGCTCCCTCACACTGCAGACCCTAGGAGAGGCAGCTCAGGCAGTGTTGGGATTAAGTCAAGCCCTTGAATTGTGTGCCTTCCACCCACCCCATTACCCAACAGGAAAGTAACTCAGAGTGGCTTTCCACTCCAGGATGGGGTCACTAGTAACCCTGTGACTGTGTGCCCCTGGGCATGAGAGCTCCTAGACTCCAGCCTGAACCCTCAGTGTGGAAAGGGGATACTGCGGGCTCTCCAGATAGCCTCAAGAAACAGGGGTTGTGGCAAGGGCTTACCTGCAGAGCTGCTCAATGTCTTACTTGGGAAGCACTCTGATTGGCCGGGCTCACGTCACACAAATCACCTTCTATTCACTTCCATGGTCAGGGCATGAGGTACACACTGTGACTGTCCCAGCCTGGCTTTGATTCCTGCCACAGGGTTTGCTCTTTGGAGTTCAGCTGTCCCTATAGCACTCGCCACTGTGAAGAGCGGCCCGCCCGACTTTGCAGAGGAAACAAACTTTGATGGAAGTGGCCTAGGAGACAAGACTTCGAGGGGGCTTGAACCTGGGCCCTGTGGCCCCAGGTGGAGAAACTGAGTCTTACAGCAGGGCCAGACTCACCGGTGTCATAAAATGAGCTGGGACAGGCCTAAAAGCCACACCCAGCTCATGTTCATTCTCCCAGGGAGTCTTCCCGTTCCGGCCAAGTCAAGCCTGGGGTGGTCACGCCCAAGCACGAAAGAGGGCTGCCCTGTCCACTTATCCCCAGTCCAAGACAGGTCAGTGTAGGGTGCAGTTGCTGCCTCCCCAGCTGAGTCCTCAGCCTTGCACCCAGGTATGTGAAGGTGAAGATCCTGCTATCACTTCAGCCCCAAGACTCTGGACCTTACATTTGGGGCCGACCACAGTCCACTTTGCTGTTGTGGACTGTGCTTTGCCTGGTGCCCAAGTGTCACGGAGCCCTTGGCCCGCCTGTCTACCACAGGTCTGATACCGCCTTATTACAGTCACGTCAGCCCCGGTTTTATAAATTATGAATCCTTCTAAGTGTTTACGGCACCCCGGTGTGATTCTGGTGTGTAGGGCTAATGATTCAGGGCGGCACACGAGGAGAAGACAAGACATAAATTGGAAAACCCAACACAGCGCCCCGTTGTGGAGATTTCCCCTGATCCTTAAATATCAGAGATTAATTTTTTGAAAACATCTATAAAATAAGAGATTTATACCTAAAACAATACTGTATACTGTGACAGGAAAGGATTGGAGTCAATTTATTCATGTATTAGTCAAAAACTCAATTTCATATATTGTGCAGAAAAATTAAAACCCTTTCTACATTTTATTACAAATTATGTATTCTCCGTATATAGAGATAAATAATTGATAGCATTACAAATACTTAATCTAGAAAATATTTATTAGGAACAGACAACTCATTTTTTATGTTTTGTCGAGGACAATATTGCATACTTTGAAAAATTAATGATGACTTTTTGAAAGAAAAAAACCCCTACATCCTAATTCTTTTGTTGAGCATCGTCTCCAAGTCTAGGAAGTGTGGGGTGGGGTGGTGGGGGCCTGGGACCTCTCCCTCACTTTACTCCGGCTGTGGACAAACTCAAGGGTCTCTGGCATTGGGTTTTCGGCCGGTCCTGTCTCCCGCAGGGGAGGTGCTTGTAATTTTAAAATAAGTGTTTCTGACTTAATCTCTGTAAAAGCACCAAGTAATGAAATTTGTGGACGGAATCTCACAGAGCGAAGAAATCAACACTCCCCGCCTTTCAGTCCGGAGAATTACAGAGCCCATGAGTTGTCTCAGCCCAGCTGGGCCCCAGGCTGTGCACCAGAGGAAGGTGAGCCTTGCATGTTAGGTGACTAGGGCTTTGCCCAGGCTAATGCCTGGCACCCCGCAGGCTGCCCAGCCTGACCTTCTGAGGCGAGGGCCCTGCCGCTCTCCTCCGAAGTTGTCTGTATGAGGCTCCAACCCCAACACCACCCCAGGCCCGTGATGAGGGAGGTGAGGGTAGGTCACTGCCACTGTGTACCTGGGACCACAGCTTGGCCCCTGGCCAGGGCTCTCCCACTGACCTCTGAGACCGCGAGGGTTCATGGCAGTGCCCCTGTGCCAGCCCAACCTGGGGAACACCCGAGACTGAATAAATAGCTGCTGTGTTTATTAAAAAATAAATTTCGTGCCTAACGGAAGTGCTGCTTCTATACATAGAAAAATGGTTTAAAATAAAAAGCAAAACAGTTTTCAAAGGCGCCATGGCATTAATTATTCATCTTTTGCTAATGAAAACATGCCTTTGCAGGCAGCGGGCTCTCCTCCCTCCACATGGGGGTCTTGGGGCTCCTGGGAAACCTGGCTTGAGGGTGGGTGGCTGAGTGGCTGGGGCGAGGGCCTCTGGGTGACAGCCTCGGGAGTCAGGGAGGCTGGCTCTGAGCTTCCAGTGTCCCCTGAGTAAGACAGAAGTGACCACGTTACCCCTCCTGGCTGCTTGGTAAGCGTGGGTGTCAGATCTGCCCTGTGGTTGTGGGCCAGACAGGGGCTGCTTCAGGACTTGGGGTCAACAGGGTGTGAAGACGACAGCCTGGCCTCGAGGAGTGGCCAGTGGACACTGTCCGCTAGTTCATGGCCTCCCAGACAGGCTAAGAGAAGAGCAGCGCAAGGTGCTGGCTGGCTGGTAGAGCTATTTCTTGAGGAAGGAGGTGGGAACACAGGCTGAGCATTTGATTCTGACTGGTGAATCCATCTGGGAAGGTGCTGGGGCCAGGCCTTTTAGCAGGACTGCCTGAACAGAGGGGCACAGCTGTCAAGGGAGGGGCAACCGCACTGCAGACACGACCCGTGGCCCTGTCCTGCAGAGTTGCTCCCCTCCCGAGTCAGTCTCCTCACTGCGGCTCCCTGTCAGTGTTCGAGTGTGCACAAGTTGCCTGACCCCCACGCTGGAGATGTACACGGCCAGGAGGGCCTTTCTGTCTTATGCCTCCTCGGATCGTGCCGATGGCCCCACTTTTGTTTCCAGTGAAGAGCCAGCCTGGTCACTGTCCCCTCTGTCAGTCAGCATGGGTGGAGTACGCCCAGGTCAGAATATCAGCCTCATACCTTGGGGCCTGAAGGCCATAGAGGAGGATTTCAGGTCCTGTTCCAAGTCACTGGAGGATTACCAAGTGCCCTCTCGGACAGGCCTGCATTCTAGGAACAGGGAGAAAGAGAGCTTGCGGGCCTTACTTCAAACCTAGGTAGGCCATACTTGCTCCTGTCTTGCACGACCCATATGCTATGGCCATTTCAGTTGTGCCCAGGCTGGCTGGCCTGCGGGGCTGGCAAAGTCAGCCCTGACATACCCAGGGAGCAGTGAAAGGCGTTTCTACCCCTTTGTCTCCACCTCCCTGGCAGGCTGCACAGCACACCCATCCTGAGAGGCAGGAGCATTGGCACCCGGCCGCAGACACTGGAGCATCTGTCTGGTCCCGAATGAAGCTTGGTCCGCAAGTAGAGATTCCGAGGCGGGGTTACAGAGTGTTTTTGCTGTTAACGTCACCTGGGGCAATCCTCACCAGTGAGAGGACTCCGGGCGTTTGTTCCTCTGTGCATCCGTTCATTTGTACACACACATTCACAAACACTCCCAAGCATCCCCAGGCACACACTCCGGCAGCAGAGTCTCTTGGGGAGGGAGGATGCTGATCCCATCCGTCATCCCCAGGCAGAGGGGCCCAGGGGCCCGGAGGGAGCCTGTCAGAGTTGTACTGACAGCTGGGGGGGGCAAGTGGTATCCAGGGCAACAGCTCCCCACAGGCCGGAGATGAGCTGTGCCCTCAGGCACCAGCAGCAGGGGGACCCCAGCAAGGGCCTTTGAAGCCTTGTCTTCCCCTGGGGCAGGCTGGGGAGAGGAAAGGGATGCTGGGAGCGGCCCACAAGGGGAGGCTTTATCTCTTCTGGGTACCTCTGCCTTGGCCAGTGAGGGTTCTCTTGTCCGGGTCCCCTGTGCATCTGGGTGCTGCGTTGCCACTGCCCGTGTGCAGATACCTGGCCCAGCCATAGCTCCCACCACACCTGGGCTCAGGATCCTTCTGCCAGGCACCCTCCAAGGGTGGCTGAAGCCCCGTGGGGACTGGCCCTGCAATGGCTCGGCGCAGCTCCCTCGGAAGGCACTGGAGAGCTGGCCTGGTTGCTGCCCGATTTCAGCCTGGGAGTGAGTGAGGGGAGGCAGCATGGCCCGCTGCCCGAGCTCCCCCTTTCCTCCGTAGCTGCAAGTCAGACCTCACTGAGCAACCCTCAGCCCAGGATGGATTTCCCATCTTCACAGAGGCTAACACGCCAGCCAGGGGCAGGAGCTGAGAGCGGCTCAGGCCCAGGGAGGTTTGTCCGTGGTGGTAGGGACGGGTTGTGTGACTCTCTAACCTCCCGGAACGAGGGCACCTCTTCCTGCCTGTCACTCAGTGGCTCCTGTTCCTGACTCCTCGCCTGGCGTGGGTACTGGGCCCACCCTGTGACATGGACGACTGTCCCGACCCCACCTCTCACCTCGGGTTAGAGCTCTCTGCCCAACTTCCAGGAAGGGAAGCCAGTGTCCCCCTGTGCCGCCTCAGGGACCATACCGAAGCCAGAGGGACAGGGTTACAACCTCTGAGCTTAGCCTGTGTCAGAGGAACAAGGGCCTCACTCGGGAGACAGAGTAGTGGCGGCAGCCCAGAGAGGAGCATCGGTTTCTGGTCACACAGCCAGGCGGTGAGAGGCACACACTGGGTTCCTTGATTCCCACTGGCACCGGGTGGGCTCATGAGAGGTGTGAGGAACCCTAGGTGGGGAAGAGGAAAACACTGGGCAGAAGAGGAGAGCCGGGAACTGGAGGCTGATGTGGCGATGAAGGTAGGGATGTGAGCTCATATTTGCACACATGGGCACACATGCAGCGTGCTCACACCCACCCACACATGCGGCTTGCCTGTAGACACACGCGCACACACAGACACACTGTACAGTCAAACGACAAACACGTGTGAACACAAATGTGCACAGAAGCACACTGAAAAGACACGTGTGCACTCAGAATAAGCTGGCAAGGACAGAGGGGCACTGGGCGGGCAGAGCTGGCTGCTGCAGTGATAACTGGTTCCTGGTAGCCAGGCCTGACTCACCTTCTCCAAAGCCAAAGAGTGACCACAAGCCCCTGGCTCTGGAGAGGGGGCTTCAGACTCTCTCGCCCACCCTGCAGCGGTTTCTGGAAGCTGCCAGGACATGAAAAGGCTCTGCAGTGCAATCCCCAAGGCTGAACCCTATTGGAGGGCCCCAGGCCCTGTAAGTCCTCCACACCCCATAGCACAGAGGCAGTGCACGGAGGTCAGGACGGAGAGAGGCAGACTCCTCGTGCTTTTGGTGAAGACAGGCATAAGCCTCTAGGCTTGTCTTGGGTTCCTGCGAGGATCGGGGGACCCTGGCTCTGGGCTGACCGGGATCCATCGCTCCCAGGAGGAAGAGTGTGGTCCAGTATCCCTGGTCTGGCTGAGGCTGCTTCAGTAGCAGTCTGGCCAGGCCAGGTCAGGTCCTTAGGGCGGACATGGGAGGTCCCAGGGTGAGGAACCCAGCCACACAGAGAAAAAAAAATGCTCTGCTGCTAAAACAATTTATTTCTGCTCTCTAAGAAACTAACAGCTATTTATAGGCAGCATGTGGGAGATGCCCCTGGAAAGATGGCTCTCGCCATGACTAGTAGGCAGGGTTGTCTTTAGTCAGGGGAGGACAGGCACAGCGGGCCACTGAGGCTGGACCACAGTCTTCCCAGGCACTCCCTTGTCCCCCCGGCCTCTGTCACGGTGGTCACTGGGGCTGTTGGGATGGGCACCATCCGGGGGAGTGGAGCAGCACACAAGATAGCGCGGATACCCTGTGAGGCTGAGGCGCTGTGACCACAAGAAGGACCGGGGTAGAAGCGCTGCAGGGAGGGAGCGGGGTGCGCAGGGGCAGTCAGGAGGCCCTGCTGAGGTGGGACGGGGGACAGACCCAGGGGAGCAAAGGCCGAGGGGACAGGTGCTGGTCACGCGGGGGTCCAGGGCCCTGAACACTCAAGCTGGTCCAGCTTTCCAGACCTTGCCTGGCGAGGGGCCCCACGGCCTCTTTCTCAACTGGATTCACATGCGGTAGGAGCTCAACAAAATGCTTGCTCAGTTTGGAAAGTGACAGCTGTGGTACAGAGAACTCTGAAGCTCAGACCGTGCACACACAGAGTTTTCCTGCTGCCCCTGCAGCTCTGGGACGGTCTCTGAATGTGAAGTGAGGGGTTGGTGGGGTGGAGCTCACGTAAGCAAAGACCCTGGGAACAGGGCAAGCACCACCTCGGGACACCTCTGATTCAGATCTCCTGTTGGTTGCTACCCATTTTCTCAGAGCCCCATGTGATTGAAGGTGACCGGTCAGGGCGGCTCCTCTCTGTCCCACAGCCTGTACCTTCAGAGGTCCAGGATCACCGGGGAGGTTCTGAGGCTGGGGAGGGGCTCCTGCAGCAGGGCCAAGCTCAGGAGGAACCTGTCAGGCAGAGGCAGACAGGGAGATTCTGGCCAGGACTGGGATGGGGACCCAAAAGGCTTCCCAAGGGCATTTCAAGGTCAGAGGGACCTGAGTGGGCTAAGGACATCGATCCGAGGCTCTGTGTGGGAATCCCCAGGTTCAGCTCTTGGTGCCATAGCTGAGAAACCAGCTGCTCCCTGCCAGGCTGCATGGCCTGGGGTCTTGGGGAAGAGAAGCCACTTGGGGTTCAGTGAAGGTGAATCTTTGGGTGACAGGACCAGGGGCTTTAGCTGCCTGGGGCCTCAAGGCCCAACTTTCAGTCAAAGAGAAGTTAGAAGAGCCTTCCAGAAAGAAGACGCAGAAGTGGAGCCTGGGCAAAACAGCCAAGGACCCCCAAGCTGATTCACATCCTCCCCTGAGGACAGGAGCCCACGAGGTCAGGAAAGAGGATAGTGGTGTCCCTCGTGGATACCTTGGGAGCAGCTGTCCCCTCTGACCACAACTGGGCTGCTCCTGGCCAAGTCACTGGGCCCCCCAGCCCCACAGGCGTCCAGCGCTGGAGCAGGGGCTCTGTCTCTGGTCTTCCTCACTGTGGCGTGGGGCCACAGTGGGCTCTGTCGCACCCTCTCCCATCTCTCACTTGGTCAACTGTGGACGCTGTTCCGGGCCACACCAGCCCCTCTCTGCAGCCTGCAGCTCGAAGAAGGGACTGGCCATTGGGCCTAGGTTTGTGTTGCAGCAGCCGCTTTAAGCTCTAGCACCAAGCAAAGAGTGAACAACGTATTACGTGATGATGGAGAACCCATAGAGGCCTTTGATGCGGGGCTGGGGCTGCAGGGTCTCTGTTTCTGGAGCTTTCTGGGAACAGGCCTGTCCAGGCCACCCACTCCCTGAACTGGACGTGGGGACCCCACAGCTAGACTGGGCAATGCTAGGGAAAGATCAAGTTGCAGACTCCACCCCAGGCTGAGCATCATTTGCGACCCCGCTGGTCTCAGCCCATGTCCCCGTCGGAAGGCTATAAGGTGGACCCTGCTGTCTATCTTTATGTCCCTAGAGCTGAACACTTGTGATGCCTGAAAGGGGCAATAAATCCTGGCAAGAGGGTGCTTCTTTGAGCTGGCGTGTCGAGGAAACCTGCTCTCAGGCAGCTGGGCGCCATAACAGGATCAGGTCCCGTTGTAAAAAGTAAGCTAAGAGCTGCACTTAGGCGAATGTCCCCAGGGAGCTGATGGCATCTGGGCCAGGCTCAGTGTGGGTTGTGTGCTGAGAGGAAGAGGCCGTGGGTGAGGAGCCTGGGGCACCCCAAAAGGGAGTAGACCTGGGGAGACCCAGCGCCTACCTCGGCTAGGTGACACTAGGGTCTGTGCTCGAATCCTCGCTGTGAGCACTGTGTGCCCCTCGTGGGTGGGGCCAGGTGTGCCGTGTGGCTCGCCTCTTCCTTGACTCTACTTCTGGTGCCCGACCGTGAGTGGAACCACGCTTCTTGGGGAGGGCAGAGGGTGCAAGGCGTAGGACTTGAGCTCTAGGGCTTCAGCATGGGGGTGAGTTTTTCAGAGCCAGGGCTCCTGGCCTCGCTGGTATGGTTGTAAGTGTCTCAATTACCCCATTACAGAGAAAAAGGCAGAAGTTTGGGGAGGGGATGTGACAAACCAAGGCCAGCACGATAGCCCCGCCTCCTCCTCTCCTGAGCTCTGCGCTCTTCTCTGGGCCTTTATCTGTGGTTTCTCCAGTTATAAAAATCACATTTATTCTTGGTTGTTCTTGTAGAATTCTTTCCATTTAAGGGGCAGTGTTTTGGCATCTGCCTTAATGTACCCAACATAGAAGTCACCCCAGTTGCTGGCTTAGTTTCAGACCCCTAGATGTGCCAACCCACCTGCTAGCAAAGAGCGATGGACTCAAGTTTCCAGAAGGAACCCAGGGATTTCATGGAGCGGGCAAGTTGGGATTGGGAGGAGGGGGTTGGGGGAAGAAGCCCTCTGGGGTCACCGTGGCTTCCTCAGGGTCCTGTGGAGGCTGTGAGGCGGCTCCAGAGCAGCTGGTCCTGGGTCTCCAATCATCTCGCTGCCTGGGCTGGTCCCCACCCAATGCTAACAGCGCACGTGGGCTTGGCCCTGCGCCTGTAGGCCTTGAGCTGGCTCCCTGACTCTGGGGGAGCTGTTGGGCTCTGCACCAAGCCTGGTCTGAGGAGACAAGGTCAGGATCCACACCCTTCCCTGATCCTGCTGCGGGCTCCCAGGAGCGTGGAGCTATTTTGGCTGTACCGGGTTCTCCTCTCCCGCCAGGCTCTGCAAGCAGATTGTGCCGACGTTGACAGAATACAGAAGGCGCCTGCGTGGCACTCCGTCAGGCAGAAGCCCAATTAGGAGTGGAACTATGGGGGCAGGGTAGCTCACCCCTGCGCAGAGAGCACGACCCAGCCTGCCTGGGGAGGCCACACGCAGCCTCCTCCTCAGCCATCAGCCCCTGACCTTGGATTGCGTATCACTGTGGTAATAACTCCCGCTGGCTGGGGGAGGTGCCAAGCCTGCCAGTCTCTTTGTCTGGCATGTCTGAGGGTAGGACCCTGCCCTGCGGAGCTACCCGTGGAAGCTCCTGGAAATTTCCAGAGCCTACTGGAAATGCCCCCTTCAGCCAGATCCCACCTCAGGGCCTCAGTGAGCCACATGTGTGAGCACAGGTGAGGACCCGACTGCAGGGCAGGGCTGGGTGCCACGGTGGGAAAGGGCAGGGCCTACTCAGATCAGGGGCGTGTGTCTACACCGCCGGGGCTTGGGACCAGGATGTTGCACATGACACTCACATACACCCATGTGACTGGGGTCCCAAGTCGCGAATCCCAAACAGAGCATGCCTGAGGGCCTAGAAGAGGGCTGCTCTTCTGATTGGAGGCGGCCTTCAGGGTAACTGTCCCCACGTGACTGAGATCTTCCCTCCTGCCAATTTGGGACAGTTAAAACTGTCTGGAGATTCAGGAAATTGAGAGGCGGGAGACCCACCAACCACGGTCCAGTCAGTGCTGACCCAGCCCAGTCTCTCCCTCTTGCTGCCCAGGCTGCACACCACACCCGCTCCCCCAGTCCAGGGATGAGGCTGCTGGACCCGGTACCAATGGCTGGGCTGTGGGATCTTTTAGATCTCCCTAGTTCTCTTCTCTGAGGACAACATATCCGCCCTGAGGCTCATCTGGCCCGGGTCTAGGGCTGAAAAAGCAGCCGGAGAGTGAGTCCCTAGAGAAGATAGGGCTCCAGAAGATGGCCGAGGGGCCATGTGAGTGTCTGAGAGGCTGAGGCATTCTGGGCCTGCCTGGGCTGTAGCCGGCTACACAGGGGCTGTGAGGGTGGGCACAGGACAAAGGCCACGGTCCTGAGCACTTGTTGGGGCTATCCAGGGCTGAGGCCAGGAGTCCCTCACACCCAACGGCCGGGTGGCAGGTTCTAGGAAGGCTCCCGTGGATGCCAACCTTCTCCAGGTACCACACCTCTCCTCTCAAAATACCACATGACAGAGTTATAACTGGGGAACCTATTGTCCAGTGGACAGTGGCCACAGCTTTCAATCTCAACGGTTCCCAGGCCCAGCTGTGACTGGTCCCAGGGCAAGCCACCCTGCCAGGTGTGGCTGGCACCGGGACATGGATGTGTTGGGAAGAGTCCCTGACACTCCAGTCCCTCCCTCCATCTCCCTCCCACAGGCTCAGGCCACGGGTTGGAGGGTTTGCCAGGGAGGTACAGAAGAGCCGGTCCTGAGGGGCACCTCACTGGCTTGGGGTGGGGTCCTCATTGCAGTCCTGCCTTGTGCCTGTGAATGGTTCTACATGGTCCTACAAAACACCCCACCCCATCCCTGGTGCAATAGCCTTTCCCTACGTGTCACTGTCCAGCCGGCTCACTTCACACTCCAGCCGAGCCCCGCTGAGGATCTCTTCTTCATTCTGGTCCCCTGGCAGCCCCTGAGTCCCCACAGGGATCTGCAGGCTGGAGTCTGGACAGTCTCGGGGAGGTGAGGGGCTGCAACTAGTCCTGGGAACCCTGGAAGGTGGAACCTTTGCAGCTGGGGGTCCCCGCTGTGTGATATGGGAGACCCCTCCCCACTCAGCCCACACTCCACAGGGATCAGGAGAAGGTGGGCATTCCACATGCCATGGGCTAGGTCACTGTCCAGGCTCTGGGACTGGCAGGTGGGGGACGCCGACCTCCTCCCAATTGGGTCGCTGTCTCACAGTGCTCTGTGCCCTCCAGCCCCAAGTGGACGGCGTCAGGGACCAAGGTGATAGGCCCGGGGTCCCCTGAAATCTACTTCCCTCAGCCCCAGCCATGCCTTCTTGGTGGTTATGTTGTCCCGGTTCCTGGATGTCAGCCCCACCTCCAAGACCCTGGGAGCCATCCTTATTAGTGCTGCCTTGCTTCTCCCGATTTTGCAAGTCAAATCCGGCATTACTGAGCTCCTGCTCCATCTCCAGCTTGATAGTCAGGAGCTGGAGGCCAGCTTGAAACAGAGAGGGCCCTGGGATTATGTGGCAGCAGCTCCCTACTGAGGGGACCCGGGGCCCTAGCAGCAGGTATGACAACCTCCGTTCTTCCACCCTACTGCGGGCCTAGACCAGCCTCCCTTGCGCAGATCTCTGCCCCATCCACCCCCAGGGGGTCCCTGTGCTCAGGGTGAATCCTGAAACCCCGCTCTCCTGCTTCAGGGCACCCCCACAGGCCAATCCTCCTGCTTGGAGACTTCCTGCCTAGTCAAGTGAGGGGGAGGGGCTATTCTCTCTCCCCAGGGGTCCTCAGGGACCCAGCAGCTGTCAGAGTGCACAGCTAGGATGAATCTAACAGGAGAGGTGTTGGCCCACAGGCTGGCTTTCCTGGGCTCAGCTTGCATTTAGCTTCTCTCTGAAGCTGGGGGTACCGAGTCACTGAGTGTGAGCGTTGGGCTTCTGGCCCTGTGACTTGCCCATACTTTTCTTACTCTGCAAGCCCCACATCCCTCTTCCTCTCCACCTGGGACAGTGAGGACCATGCTCCAGGGGCTGCAGGAGACAGCCTGTCAGCGACAATGGTTAGCGTGGGGAGTGGCTGGGTTGGCCTCCAGCACATGCTGTGGGCTGGCTCTTTGGTTATCCAGGCTCAGGCTGGTCTTGGGGTCCCAGGATGACAGCTGCTGTTCTTTCGTCACAGTTGCTCTCACATCTAGACCATGGATGGAGGCCTTTCCAGGAGCTGCCTGTTCCCTGTCTCTCTCTGCACATGCTCACACTTACTCGGCATAGCCAGGAGATGGGCCTCCCGGGTACGTCTAGAGGTCAAATCCACAGTAACAAAACAGACAGACCCCAGGCCCACCCCTGGTGGACCGACCCCAGGCTGAGCGACAGCACGGTCGGGGCTGCTCCCGGGCAGAGGTGGCCCGGGTGTGGAGGACGCTGGAAGAGAGAAGCCTGGGTGTGAAGGTCCACACCACTGACAAGGACACCAAGACTCCACTTAACAAGTGGCCACCCTGGCCCTGAGAACCTCAGTCACAGGACCTGGTCTCACGGAGCTCAGCTGGCTATCAGACCACCACCAACTCTGGGCGGCGGGGCGACCCTCACTCTTCATTAGCACCGGGGAGGGGACCCATGTCAGCCAAGGTGTGGCAGCGGAGGGCGCTAGACCTTCACGAGCCGCACTCAGCCACCCTTGCAGCCCTTTGGGCTGGATTTGCCTGCCCCTCCATGAAGCTACTCTCCCTCTGGCTGGCCCTGAAGAGCCCTGTGCCTGTGGGGAGGACAGTGAGTGAGTCGGGTCCCACTGCCCATTATCAGGGAGGGCTCTGAGCAGGGTTTGAACTGATTTCCCAAGGCCAAATGAGGCTGGAGGGTGCTGGAGGGGTGGCGGGGCCCAGGCATCCCACGGCAGGCCAGGCAAGGCCTACTTCCGGAGTCCCACTTGGTGGGCTCATCAGGGCCAGCCTTTTAGTACAAGCCCCGTGGGGTGGCAACATGTGTGCAGTCCGGGCACTCAGGTTACTTCGACGTGGGGTGTGAACTTGAACTTGGGGTGCCATGTCTTCCCCTCAACCCTAGTCAGCCAAGCATGACTGCCACTGTTTCACAGACCTGGCGCCCCCAGGAGTCGGGCAGGTAGGACCGAATCCCCACCTGGGTCCCAAGCAGACCAGACTCGTTGGTGGGGCCAGAAGAGACCCGGGGAGTTAGTGCCACAGCTTTCCTGAGGGCGGCAGAGCCAAGAGCTTAAGTCAGGCTTCACCCAGCCTTGTCCCCTAGGTCAGGAGGGGCCCTTGGATAGAGCTAGGAAGGGGTGACTGGCCCTCTGCGAGGGGTAGAAAGGCCACAGGTCTCCCACTAGAAGAGGGGCCGTTAAGGAGAAGAGGAGGGGAGCGTTACTGAATGGAGTGGGAGCGGGAAGACAGATGGACAGGCAGACAGGGACAGATGGACAGAGGGACAGCGTAGCTGGGACTGGGCCGGCTGGCCGATGGAACCTTAAGGGGCTGGTGAAGCGGCTTCAGGGAGGTGTCTGAGGCTGAGCCCCCTGAACCTGCTGCCAAGGTCTGGACCCTCTTACTGCCCTGTCTGGGAGATGCAGTGCCTGCCGCTCTGCAGCCCCTAGCACCCCCAAGACTGCAGGCCCAACTCCCTCTTCCTCTGTCTCTGCTCTATCATTTTTCAAAACTAATTGCTTGGTGGCTGCATCGACCTGTGGCAGTTCCCCTCCCTACAGGCCGCTGGCCCCCCAGGTCACTGGCTCCTCTGTGTCCCCAGCTTCTCCCAGGCTGCCACGCCGGGCTGCTATGTTGCAAGGTGTTTTCCTTGCAAGGTCTTCATCATCCCCTAATTGTTCTCATTTATTTTTCTCCTTCCTTGGTGAGCGGCCCCTGCAAGCCTGGGCAACATCATTAAGGCAGCTCCGAGGCTCCTGAGGTGGGAGGGGGCTGCCCCCACCCCACAGGATGGCTGCCGCTCCTCTGTCTGCCCCGAGATGGATGCTCCTTTATTGCCCATAAATCTCCGCACAGCCCTTTGTGAAGACAAATCAGAGGCCTCCGGTTCCCGGTGTTTGTCAGGCCGGTCGGCGGTGGGTTTCATTAGCCCTCGGCAGCGGCAGGAGGAGCTCTGGAGAGGCTGGGTGCTGGCCACGCGTGCTGTGTCTGTGGAAGCGGCCGTCCCTTGCCCTCTCGCTTGGTCTAGCGGAGTGAGGCTGGGCCATGTGAGGAGACAATGTACTGCTCCTCCCTCCCACGTCCATCTGTGAGGCTTCCACGTCAGACCACATCATGCGGCCTTGGCCTCCCTGCTCCCGCATGGTCTGACAGCAGCCCGGGCTCAGGCTTCTGGAGATGGCCGGGGTGATGCTGACAGCCCCGGAAGTCCCGTGCTCATCCCCAGGAGAGAGATCTATGGGTTCCACCTGACATCCAGCAGGTACCTAATAAACGCTAGGGGAGCCGTTCGGATGCCCTGGGCCAGAACATGAAGGACTGTCCTCCGAGCCCAGCCATGGCGCTGGCTGAGAGGGAGGACCTTCACGGGACCGGGGTCCGCCGACACCCTGGCGGCTGGTGAGTCCTGTCTTGGCATTCTGCGACACACCTCGCCATCGCCAGCTCCAGGGGGCCCTGTGAGCACCAGGTGTGCCCCAGTGGCCAAGCCCAGCCCAGGCCAGTTCCACCATTGGCTCTGTGGTCTTGAGGGAGTCCCGTTATTAACCCGTCCAAGGGCTGAGAAGACAGATCATCGAGTGGGAGGATGGCTGCAGCAGCCCTGCTGGGAACCTTGACCCTCACAGCAGTCTGACAGCCACCCTCCCACATACCCTGGGTCACCTTTGGGCAGGGACAGCTTCCACGAGGGTCTGTTCATTCCTCACAAGACGCAGGAAACAGCACAGAGATGGGTGGGGCCTTCCTACCGTGAGGGGCCCTTACATTCCCCCAGCCGCAGGCCCCAGCCCTGGACAGGCCCAAGCAGCCAGAGGGAGGTTTATCTTCCAGACCCAGAGCAGGTGCTTTGAAGGCAGCCCAGGCCCCTGGGAAGTCTTGGGAGTGTCACACACCATCATGCGCACCTTTCCGATGGGAACGGCTCCACGGCCCGGTCACATCCTCTCCCCGTGGTCTCAGAGCATACACCTCTCACCAGCGTGGTACTCACCACACCGTCTTCCCGGGCCTTGTGGGGGGCCCCATCAAACCCCCATGCTGTGACGTGCACGGCAGCTGGGTCTGTCCTGCGGGGCCCAGGAGCCAGGGCAGCTTCATCCTGGTGTAGAGTGGTAACAAGCAAACTAGAGACGAGAAAAATGCCCAGAGAGGGAAGGCCAGCAGGACCAAGGCAAGGCCATCGGCAAGGAACTAGGACACAAAGCTGGATACCGGAGGGGTAGCGGCACCACAGAGAAGTCGGCTTGAAGGTGTGGAGTCCCACTGTGCCTGAAAATGGTCCGGGAGCCATCTGACCGACACAGAATTGCTGTGGCTATGTGTTCACCGCAGCCTAGAACACATCTCCTCACTCGAGTAACCTTTCCAGGCCAATCGGCACAGTGGGTAAGACTCCTGTGGACACCCAGGCTCCTGCGACATCACTGGACATTGGGGTGAAGAAGCCACGAGGCACAGCCACGGCCTCCTGGCCGAACGTCTCGGTGAGTGTGGCCACAGGTCCAATCCTGCCTGAACATTTCACTTTGAACCTCTGGGCCTTGGTTTCCTTCTCTGCACACTAAGGGCATCTGAAGAGTGTTCCTGTGAGGCCTGCAGTGTGAGGTGTCTGACCTGCCCCGGAGAGGCCAGGAGCCGAGGCCGGGGCCTGTGACGGAGGTGTGCGCCCTCTGCTGCTGTGTGGCCAGGCCCTGGGGCCTGTTCATCCGACAAACTCTCATTTCCCTCCAAAGGTGTTTCTGCCGTGGCACTGGTCTCACCAGACACTGGCTGACCATCAGCTGGTGGGCACTGTGCTGCTTCTGCTATTTCAGAACTACTTTAAGGATTAAGAAAATAATTCTTCCAATTACAGTGTGAAGCCCTGAGCAAGCAGATAAATGGGGCAAGTGCTTCTGGCTGAGGCTACTCGGGCAGCCCCTAGGCAGCTGCAGGGGCACCTCAGCCCCCAGAGGGCCCGCAGTGATGCCTCACTGCCCTCCCAGGGCCAGGGTTGGGGTCGTGGCCGCCTGAGAGTGGTCACTAGGAAAGTCCAGCCCGAGCCCAATGCCAAAGGGCGGCTCACCCCTGACTCATTGGCCCAGGATGTGTTACTCCACTGTCAGCCTGGCTGCAGACGTCAATCTCCACTGATTGTGCTTGGCAGCATGGCTCTGAAGGGCCTGGGATGTGAGGATGGGCCTGTGACCTGCAAAGTCTTCTGTCCACCGAGAGCCCCGAGGCCGGCCTGGCATCCCTGGGTGGTGTCCAGCATGTCTACGGGAAACCAGCCGCTGTGCTCAGGGGAACGCCTCTGTGCTCAACCATACCTCACATGGCTGTTATCAGCTTTCTACGTGGGCTTCAGGGTCTAGGAGGCTGAGGCAGGACATTAGACACCCAGCACCTGACCTCAGAAAGCCAGCAGGACCGGGGCTGGGGCGGGTGGGCATGGGGTGAGGGTGGATAGCTGAGCCCCTGGGCTCTGGCCCAGCATCCCGCCCCTCCCAGCCTCTCGTCATTGCCGGCCGGTGATCTCATCTCTTCCTGGGCTGTAAATATCACCCAAACGCTCACGACTCCCAAATGTGTCCTCCAGCCGGGCCCCTCTCTTGAGCTCAGCCTGCACAGCCCACGCAACACCCCCGCCCAGATGTCTCCTGGGCCTTGACAAGGCGGCCGCTCCTCCTGGCACCCCCACCTTGGGGACAGGCGCCCCGTGCCGGCTGCTTAGGGCAGACGCCTGGGAGCCCTGCCCACCGCCTCCACCCCATTCTGTTGAGTCCAACTTGAAACACATCCACCGCCTTGTGGATCCTCCTACTTCCTCCTCAGGCCTGGCCAGGCCATGGCCAACTCCCCAGTTCCTTCCAGCACACAGGCCCCTACCATGCACGTGGCCATCAGAGTGACCTTCTCAGGAACTGAGTCCTGTCCTGCTCCTGGCTGGAACAATGTCCCCAAGACTTGCATAGCCCTGTCCTGTGCCCTAGGTCCCTGGACACTCTGTTCCTGTGGTTCATCCTCAGCTCCTGTGTCAACTCCCCGGACAGGTCTGGTCAGCCCACCGTCCCTGCTCCCTGACATGCTCCTGGCCTCTCCCAGAGCCGTCTGTCTGATCCATCCGTGTAGATGGGCTCTGAGCCTGTAAGTGACAGGCAGAGAGGCTGTCCTTGAAGAATCGGCCCAGTGTGGGCAGTGAGCTCTTCATCCTGGGAGGCATGCAAGCCAAGGGGGACCTGCTGTCTTTCTCTATGTCAACATCTGCTGTAAGTGGCTAGCTCAGGTAGACCTGGTGGTTTTGGGCAAATGGGAGTTTTCTGGGTCCTGACTCGGGGGAGGAGGCCCCAGCCACAGCTCAGGACCCCACCCCAACCTCAGACCTACCAGTTTTGTCATTTCTTGGGCATGGCAGGGATGCTCGGGAGAAACTTGGATAAGGATATGCCCGCCTACGCCAGGTGCGCTGGCAGGCCTCTGGAGGGCCAGGCTGGTGATGAGGTAGTAGGCTTAGAGTAGACCCTGCTTGACATCAGGACACCCATAGGGAGATTTCTGCTGCAGTTGCCAAGGGACAGCGGTAGAATCTTCTTGGCCAGAGAGGGGCAGGGGCCCAGGTTTGACCTGTCTGGACCGCTTCGCTGCCCCATTGTAGCCCTGGGCCCTATAGCTCAGTTGTACCAGTCCCCACTGTGCAGAAGGGCACATTTACGCAGAGGTGTGGGAACCGGGCTTAGGTGGGCAGTGCCAGCAGCACAGGCACCAGCTTTCCTAGGAGAAACAGCACAGCGGGGAGGGTGCACAGTGCAACGGCACATGCTGAGGAAGAGCGAGGGCCACGCAGGACCCCAACATCACAGGTCTGGCCTGGGACCCGCTCTGGCCGGCAACACTGGGGAGCTGGAAGGGGGACAAGGGCTCCGGTTGCTGAGGCATCCCCTCCCTGTCCTCCCCTCTGGGCTTCCAGAACCCCAGCCACCCCCGGCCATCTGGCTCCACCAGCAACGCTCCCCACTCCCTCCTCCAAATTTGTTTTTCTCCTCCCTCTCCTTCAGCTCCCGTCCCCAGCTCCCAGTTTCCTGGCCCCTTCCCCTTGGGCTTGGAGGCCTCCCTAGCCCAGGCCTTGGAAAAGCACGTGTGTGCATGTTTTTGTCTGTGTCGTGTGTACTGTGTTACAGCACATGCAAGCACAGATGTGCATGTGTGTGGGAATCATGGGGGGGTACAGAGCTCTGAGGGCCTGCTGCTGGGCCGTGTGCGTGGCGTCAAGGCCACCCCCTCCTGCCCACCCCCCAGCAGAGGGAGCATGGTCTTCGTCTCCTACCCTCACCCTCCGGGGGTACCCCACACCTAGGCTGGAAGGTACCAGAGCAGATGTCCTCACCAAGGCTGCCTTGTCCTGACCTGTGGGCCTGGCATGCGTCAGCCCAGCTCTCGGGGAAGCTGGCCGGACACAGGGATTCAGCTGTGGAGCAAGCGGAACCGGAGGGGCGTGCGGATACTTCACATCTGGGGTCCCAGCCACCCACATCAGCCCAGGGTGAGGCATCCACGTGGCCGGGCAGCTCTGTTCCTTCCCGGGGGCCTCACGTGCAGGAGTTGGGGGAGGTGCCACCCCCGGCCCACCCTTGCCTCTCACCAGCGACAGCACCACAGCTGGGACAGCCACAGCTTAAGAAAAAAAGCTCTTTATTCCACGTCGTCCAATATTTTTACACAAGTAAAATAAAATGCATATCTCTATATACCGCGATCCGGGTGCGAGGCAGCGTTCTGGAACAAACGCAGCCCCTGACCCTGTAAACATGACGGGGAGGAGATGGGTTTGGGTAGAGGGGAGGCGTCCATCGGAGAGGGCTTGGCCTGCCCCAGGGGCCCATCCCCAGGCGCTAGACAGCAGCGCAGAGGGAGACCCCGTATGTACACACACCTGGCTGCTGAGAGGCTCTGGCGGCTGATGCTGATGGCTGATTAGCAGGGCCCGAGTACTGTCCACAGCGCCAGGGCAAGGCCCAGGGGCACAAGGCTGCAGGCCAGGGCTGGCAGGGTGCCTGAGCCCTCTGCGTCTCCAGCCCCACTGCCCCCACTGCCCGCCTGGCCCAGGCGGCACTGGCTGCGGGTGCGGTTTTTTCGGGAACAGCCTGGCCTCCGGCGGGGGCCGGTGGTGGGGAGCCCGGGTGACTGGGAACCCTCAGGCTGAAGTGCAGTCAGCGGAGGCTCTGCAGAGCTAGGCAGGGTCCCAAAGGGTGAGTCATTGATGTGCCGAGGGCCGGAGCCATTGCCTGGCGGGCTGTCACCCGGAGGTACCCGGCCCTTGAGGGCATTGCCAGCTGAGGCCGGCCTCCCGGGCTCCAGCACCGAGGCCTTGTCCGCTGCGTCTGGCTGGCAGCACTTGGGCAGCGCCAGC
>NW_022900946.1:23554581-23577729 GCF_012274545.1 Fukomys damarensis | reverse complement strand
GCTCCTCATCCGTGGCCCCGCCGGTCCGGATGGGATGGAAGGGCCCAGTGGTCAGGGCACAGCCCTCCAGGTCAGTGGCGGCCAGGCGCTTGAGGTCGCGGCCGGCCAGGCGCAGGGGCAGGCTGCATGGCACCTCTGAGGAGGAACCTCGGAACTTCTGCAGCCAGGCCCAGAGTGGGCGCGCCCGGCAATCGCACACCCAGGGGTTGTCGTTGAGCCGAAGATACTGCAGGGCACGCAAGGGTGCCAGGGCCTCGGCGGGCAACATGGAGAGGTTGTTGGCAAACAGGTAGAGCGTCATGAGGCGACCAAGGTCGTGGAAGGCATGCGGGTGCACGCGGGCCACACGATTCTGGTGCAAGAGGAGCCGGTCCAGGCTGTGCAGGCCCCGGAAGGCGCGCTCAGGCACACTGGGGATGCGGTTGCCGTGCAGGAAAAGGTGTGTGAGGTTGCCCAGGTCACGGAAGGCGTCATCAGGAAGCGCTTGCAGCCCGTTGTCTTGCAGGTAGAGGTACTGCAGGGCGGCCAGGCCGTGGAACAGGCCGGGGCCCAGCTCCCGCAGGCCACAGCGGTCCAGGTGCAGTGTGTGCAGCCGGCTCAGGCCATGGAATGTGGCGGGATCCACGGCGCGAAGTTGAGCGTTGTCGCTGAGGTCCAGCTGCTCCAGGAGAGTCAGGCCGGCAAAGGCGGTGGCGTCAATGCGGGCCAGCGCGTTGGAATGCAGCCACAGGATGGTGAGGTTGCGGCAGGCGTGGAAGCCGGCGGCCGGGACATGGGAAATGAGGTTGCCGTGCAGGAAGATGCGCTGGCTGGCAGCTGGGATGCCAGTGGGCACAGCCTGCAGGCCCTGCTGGGGGCAGCTCGTGGTCACCTTGGGCTCATTGTAGCACACGCAGGCACCTGGGCAGGGCGCTGCCACCTGCCAGGCCTGCAGGCACAGCACCCATGCCAGCAGCCGGCTTCCTATGGGCAGAGGAAAAGGTGGTTAGCAGGCCAGGGTTTCTGAGAGGTCTGGGGTCGTGCTGGAGCCAGGCTGGCCTCGGGAGAGGAGAGGCTGAGGCTGAAACGCGACCGGCAACCCTGGGACTTGTGGGTACTGGGATCCTGCTTCACATGCCACACAGACAGTGATGCTGGGTTATGACTTGTCCCTAAGCCGCACTCGCTCTGTCTGCAGATGCCCCGTGCCACCCTACCCAAAGCTCACACACACTAGGTGCTACTATGCCCCCCGCGCACCCCACGGGGTGAGCCCACTCAGCCTCCTGGGACAGTGGCTCATACTTGCAGATGCTTTCTGTGACTTTTTAGTGAAAAGGGGGTTCCCAGCCCTGACTGTGGTCACCATGGGTCCCAGGGTTATTCCTGCCCCACCGAGCAAGTCCCAGGCTGGGGGAGGAGAAGGCCAACTCTAGACAAACACTAGAGGACCAGTGGGCTGAGGTCCAGGCCTGGGAGGAAGCAGAGCTCGGGGAGGGGAAACCGAAGCAGTGAGCCACAGTGCTCCGGGCAGCTTCTACAGCAGCCCCTTCTCAGGCTGCAGATCGCGGGGCTGTGGCTCAGACCCCCACGTCCTTCATGGGCCCCGGCAACTCGGCTTAAAGGGGACCCCCCACGCCACAGTGCTTTAACGAAGGTCCCGTAGTCCTCAGTGGCAGGGGCCGTGGGAGCCCAGGGTGGGTCCTCCACTTAACATCTCTGCTATCCCGGGAAGGGGCCTGGGTGCCAGAAAGGCTGGCAGGAGAGAGGAGTGGGGACTGCCCTGGAAATCCCCAGCCCCAGACTGCTCCCCCCTCCCCATGCAGCCTCCCTTTTAAGCACTTCTGGACTTGTCCCAACACCTTCAGCAGCCTGGCCCGGGCCTCCTTCTCGGTTTGACCCCTCCCCGGGGCGGAGTCTGAGTCTTCTCAACCAATCCCCGGATGATCCCAGCGCTCTCAACCCTCCCACCCGGCACTTCCCCAAGAGGGCAGCTCTTAGTGTGCTCTCCCCTGCACCCCTCCTGATCCCGGCAGACACATTTGGGGCCTCGCCAAGGGCCTCTCAGCACCAGAGGGGCCTAGGGCTGGGGCACCACGTGCAGATCTGGCCTCACTGGCAGGGCCACATCCCTAACAGTCAGCTGCACGGCCTGTCACCCCCACCACCTGAGTCCCACTCCTGTGGATGCCGAAGGTTCTTTCTGCCTTCAGAAGTGAGTCTATTAAAATGTGAATTCCCCTGGGAGGGTTATGGCTTATCAGCTAACACTTGAGTTATCAGCTAACACCTTCATTGACAGCTAACACCTTCCTTGGCAGGCAGCTAACAGGATTCTGCAGACAGGAAGCTGGCTAGGTGTTGGGGTTGGAGGGAGGAGAGAGACCATAGGCTACCTTCCTGGACTTAGGACTGTGCCTTGTGCCTCCCACCCCTCACTGGGGTCCTCTTCTGTCTGAAGCAAACAGGCAACTGCCCTAAATCCAGAGCCCTAGTGAGCCAGGTAAGAATAACTCCCACCAGGATGCACCCAGTCCTGGGAGCTCCTTCCACACTCCTCTGAGGCTCCTGTGCTAGGCGGTAGCTTGTGGCAATTCGTTGGCCACCAAGCAATGACAGCCCCAGGAAGGTGGTCCACACAGTCTGGCCCAGCCCGGGAGCCCCAAGCCCTGAGCGCCTCTCCCCCCGCCGGCCGTGTGAGAGACATACCGGGGCTCGATGTTCTATTTAAATACCTTCTCCTCACCCTTCTTACACCTCCTTGGCAAAGTGTGCCTGACCGTGCCCCACGGTGTCTCACCTGCAGTCACAGGAAGGCACTGTGCTCTGTGGACCCTCAGGACCTCAGGAAGACCCGGGCTGGGTGGGGGCCTCACTGCAGTGTGGACCACGTCATCAGCCACACCGTGCCACAGACACGCTGCTGACCGGACCCTGTCACACGGGACCTTGCTGCCAACCGACCCGCATCACCCATCACACGCGGTAACCAAGCCACCACACCGCGATGGACCCCGGCCACCCCTGCACCGTGTCCCACGGCCCCCAGGCCTGAGGCCATGGTCTGAGTTCAGCCGGTGTCATATCCCGGTTGGCTACAGGACAGCCACGCTGGGAAGGTGGGCAACTGGTTGTCAGCCCTGCCAGGCAGCAGAGAAACAGCTCCATTCCTGCAGAGACAACTGTCTTTTGGAAACCAACTTCTGAGAGTTGGTGCAGCGGCCGGGGTGGGCTTTCTTTTGCTGCAGCCACAGTAATTGGCTCCAGCCTGGCCCCCCTTGGGGCCTGCCCGCTGGTCTCCATAGCAACCCCTCCGCTGAGCAAGCATGAGGGGGCATCTTTTTATGAGATAATCAAACCCAACTTTGCAGCATGGGTTTGTATTCACGGCGGGGGCCAGGAAACACGGAAGACCCAGCCAGGCAGTGGGAGGGATCCCCTGACCTTACCCCAGGGTGGCCTCGCCTGACCTCTCTCTGCCCTTCACCTTGGATAGCAGCCTCCATTCCAAAAGGTCTCTCAGCCTATCCATCTGGCCTGTCGCCCTAGATGGCCACAAGGCCTGGGGTCTCCTCCCTGTCCTGTCCTTGTCCACCTCTCCTTTCTCCTCAACCTGCCCGCTGACTCCCACAACACTCTGCCCTCCTCTTGGAGACCAGCCCAGCTGCCCCTTCCTCCCCTGGGCCGCTACCTGCCACTCTCATCTGGTCTCTTTTGGATCCCAGTTCTCCGTAAGCACTCAGCGTGAGTGTGATCCTGGGAAGGAAACAGCCCCAAGCGGCCTCCTGTCACACAGAGACCCAGGAGAGCCCGGCAGGCGCGGCCACTATGCCCAACGCAGGGTCTCCCCTGCCATCCCCAGGTCAGTTCCTTTCAGAATTGCCATGTGGGGGCTGGGTCACAGCAAGGGGCGCCAGCCTGAGCCAGGGCTGGTCTGAGGGCAGCCAGACAGAGTGCGACATAACCCCCGGGCTTTGTGCACAATTCAGCCAGCAACAAGCTCCGGTGAGCAAAGAGCCGATACTCACATGCACTGCAGGAGGGGAAGAAGCGGGGGAGACAGAAAGGGAGCAGGGGGATGCGTGAGGGGGACGGAAGGATGCACGCAGGGGAGGAGGCAGGGGAGAGGGGCCAGGGGGCTGAGAGGTTTCTGGGGAGGCACCCAGCAGCCGCAGGAGCCAGTGGGCAGGCGGCTGCTGAGGTCAGCAGCTCACCTCAGCAGCCACGGAGCAGAGCAGGGCCGAGCAGAGCTGTGATTGCCTTCTTTGGTGTCTTCCCAGGCTCCTCTGCTCCTGGGCCCCTCAGCTGGGCTGAGGTCCCATGGGGATTCCTCTGCCTCTATTTGAAGAGGCTGGGACTGTGCAGGGCCCTGGCTTTCATCCACCCATCCAGCTCTGCACCCTTGGCCCTCAAGGCCTCCCCCTAAGCAGAAATGCTCACCCTATGCAGATTGCTGGGGATACCAGCGGCGTGTATAAGACTTTGGCTGGCACTTCAGAGGAACTGGTTTTCTTACCCACCTTACCAGCTCGCACTACAGATCCAGACACTGAGGCAGTGAGTGGTTAAGACCTGCTCTGCTCGTGCCAAGCCCCTGTCCAGGAGAGACAGCAGGCGAGGGCCAGTGCCACACAAAGGAGGCGTCAAGGAGCACCCGGCTCAAGCATGAAGCTCAGCTGCTATGTGGGCTGAGCAGAAACCGGGCCACAGGTCCCAAAGATGCAGGCAGAGGGGTGCTGGGGACACGTGGCTCTCTCCTGGCTCTAGGGAGGCTCTGAGCTGCTGCTCCCCACCCTGGAGGCTGGGGCCAGAAGGCCGCAGAGGGCCTGGCACGCCGGTCAGTTTGGGGTCCTCCTGGATGCTGATGATGCCCCTGTGAAGCTGTCACAGGACGGACCACAGTTCCGAGGCGGAACAGCTCAGCATACGAGTCCAGAAATAGCTCTGGGTGGGGGTGGAGGGGCCGGTGTCATCCCCACATGGCAGAGGGTCAGGGCACCCTCCCTCCTATGCCAGCCCCCCGCTACTGACTCACCACCCCCACCAGCCATCTGTCCCCTCATCCTCAGTCACTTACAGGCTACCGCCCTCCACCATCCCGGGGCCCACAGTGCCACGGTGCTTCCAGACGAGTCCTGGGGACAGGAGGTGGCAGAAGCTCCTGTGGGGAAGACCCACCCCATCAGTGTCTCCTAGGGGTACGTGGCCACCAGCTCCTGCTGCCCTTCCCAGCCCCTCTGGGCCTTATTCTTTATGGATCTTGGTTGCCGGGGAGGGGTAGGCAGGCCAGGTCGAGAAGGGCAAGGTCACCCACCACAGCAGAAGGGCACGGCCAGGCTGATGCTTCCTGTGCAGTGAGGAAACTGAGGCCCAGTGCGGGCAGGCATCTGCCTGAGGTCAGCCTGTGACCAGGGCAGCGCCGTTGGAATTGACGTCCTCCCTGTGGGGCCTCCTCTGCCCAGCCTCGTGATGCTGAGCTTTCTTGAGACCACGGGGCACTGGTGGACCAAGACCTGAGGCCGAGCTCCTCTCCCGAGAGTCAAGTTTATAAACCCATTTTTTTTTGTTAGCTTATTTTCCTGTTTATCTTTTGAGACAGGGTCTTGCCATGTAGCACAGGCCCTTCTTCAGACTCTCGATCCTCCTGCCTCAACCTCCCACATGCTAGGATGACAGGCATGTGCCACGGGCCACCACACCCCTCTTCCTGACTCGTTAAAAACATTATACATTTGCGATATATAACAGTTATACTCGTTTTGCAAACTGGTCATGTTTTGATCATTGAGGGTCCTCTAACTCCCTTCCTACCTCCCCCATTTCCCTTCCTCTTCTTCCTCATCTCTGAAAAGTCTGACTCCCTCTTTCCAACCATCTCTCCTTTATTTTACTCGTTAATTTATTTATAGTTTGGGTTTCTCATATAAGAGAAGCCATGCGACATTTAACTTTCTGTGTCTGACTCATTTCACTTAATATTACAGTCTCGGATCCATCCATCTTCCTGCAAATGGCAGGATTTCATTCCTCTTTAGGTCTGAATAATATTCCATCGTATAAATATACCACATTTTATTTGTCTGTTGATGGGCATCTAGGCTATTTACAGAGCTTAGCTATTGTGAATTATGCTGCTATAAACATGGGTACGCACGTACCACTGAAGTATGATGTTACTGACCTAACTTAGCTTACGTTTCAGGAAAATGAAGTTGCCGGGTATAGCCCCAGGGGTTCTAGGATTCCCAGTCCGACTGTACAGCAGCTGGGGTGCCGAAAGATCACCACACACTCCTAACTCGAGCTCCACTCTTCCAGCGAAACCTTCCAGCAAACACAGCCCCTTTCAAGCTAAGCACAGCAGGGCTGGCAAGGGGAGCCTGGCAGGAGGGTGCATCCACGAGAGGGGCACGCTGTGATGGAGGCCGTTCCCCCCAACAAAGGGCCAGGGGTGCGTGCCCGGGCACCACGCTGAGTGCTGACCAGAGGCGGTCACTCTGCTTCACAGCAGGTGCATCTGGGAGAGCTGGGAGCCACAGAGGCCTGAGCTGGCCCCAGGCACCACGAGGGTGGTGCAGAGGATCCCAGGTGTCCAGCTGCCAGCCTGAGGGTCCAGGCACCCCCTCTTGCAGGCAGGGTCCTCCGTCTCACACCTAGGCTTCAGGAATTCCTTCCTGGTCAAGGCCGGCACTCTCGAGTGAGGGCTCCAGAACCTCGTCTGTCTAGCCGCACACTCCCATCCGGTTCCCCCTCCGCACCACCCCATGAGCCCTGCACTGGGGATCCAGTTTCAGTACCTGAAGGCTGTGTCACAGCCAGCAGTGCAGGCTGCCTGAGTCCAGGGGCTCAGTCAGCCTCACCTCCCCCACAGTAGGCCGGTACCCACTCCCGCCTCTCCATGTTATCGGGTGGCCAACAAACACCCGCTGTCTAATTACCTGGAGAATTCTGTTTCCACGACAGCTCACTGTGGTCCTGCGGCTAATTCAATCCAGCGTCTAGCCCAGGCTCAAGTCCCCCAGGGAACTAATGAGGAGCCAGCCAGCAGCCCACATGTCCCTGCTTGGGGGCCTCAGGAAGGGGAACTCCCTGCACTGCGGTGCCCAGGCGCGGCACCGTGGCCTCACACCACTGGCCCGCCTGACTGCCCGGGACAGGGTGCCCAGCCAGGCAGGGCTCTCAGTGCTGTATCCTGCCTCCTGTCGTGCCCACACTCATCTCTCACTGATGTACAGCGGACCACTACCTCCCTCGGGGCTGGCTGAAGTGTGTGCCTGGAGGGCCCAGCACAGGGGTAGGCAGTAGGGCACGTGCAACAGGATCACATACTCAGTCCGAATCAGGGAGCACACAACAGGAGCGTGTGTTAGCATAATCAGCATGCAAAATAACCTCCAGTTCTAGGAATGCACCTTAGACGCACGGGTACCTGGCCTTGGGCCTGAGCTAGGTCAGGCCTGCAGCGGCAGTGGAGGGTTGCTGTGAAGGGCTACACTGACCCGGGAACTTGGTGGAAGGTCTGCTCTCATTACAGGGGGAGAGAGTGGGCAGGGACTTCCACACGTGTTCTCTCACCCTCAGCACTCGTAAAACGTGACCAACCGGGCAGGCAGGCGGCCTCGGCACAGGTAGAACTTACTGTTAGGAAAAGACACATGCAGTTCTGGAGGCCCGGTCTGCTTGCTTCTCGGCTGCCCGTCAAGAGAGAAGCCAGACACCACCCCGCCCCTGCCCCCAGCCGGCCTGCCACACACAGGCTCCTGGCCGGGTCTGCTCCAGTCTCCCAGAGGCCCACTGGCAGCACACGAATAAGCCCGGTGAGGGCTGGTGAGCACGTCTGCCGGGACAGTCATCGAGGGCCGGGGGCAGCTGGCACATTCAGAGGTTGAGGGATCCACGAGGCAGCACACGGCCCTCGTCAGCCTGAGTCCCTTCTGCTGGAGTCACCCTGGGTAAGGCCAGAGCACCAGAGGCCAGGGGCCCAGCAGGAAGTCCTCATCAGAGCTGAGGGCCCTCTTACCTCCCTTCCCACAAGCACTTCACAAACTGCCCAAGAGCAGGCTGCTGCTTTGTAAATAACCACAGGCCATAGGGGCCCACCTATGTGTTCACACACTGTCTGCAGACACTTTCGGCAGTGTTCTAGTTGGTTTGACACACTGCGTGGCCCACACAGCTGGAGAGATCTAGTGTCCAGCCCTTTACAGAAGCAGTTTGCCGATCTGGTGTGTGACTAACTGCCTGTCACGGGAGTGTTGCCACCCTGGCCCTCATAAGGGCCTATCAGAGGTCCCTCAAACGCCCACTGACAGAATGGAAACCAAGGAACAGAGAAGATCACTCCCCTTCCAAGGCCACATGCTGTGTGGGCAGCCTCTCACCTTGGTGCAGGTGAGCATTTCTTGGGAGTTGGGGTTGGAGGTGTGACAAGTACTGAATACTAATACCGTGCAGGGCCAGAGAAAAAGGACTATTTTGCTAAAGAGGTTGTCAGGAGGCTCGCAATCAAACATGCATCAAGGAGGACAACTTAAAAATATAAGGGAGAAAAACTGGCTGTAAGGAACTGACTGACAGCCCTCCCCAGGCATCAGGAGAAAATGCCAAGTGGTAGTCCCTATCTGGGAAGGAAGGCTGAGGGCACTTTACGGGAGACAAATCTAGGAGAAGTGGTTTCTGGGTAGGCAGTGCTTAGCTAAACCGGGGTTTCTGGGGCCACGGCTCCTCTACGCCAATTCAGCGATCTCCAAGGACCCTGCAGCCCCTTGCTGGTTCTTGCTCCAGAGGCTCTGGCCAGGTCACACCAAGGTGGTTCACTGACCCACAGATGTGTTTTTGAGCTGGGCAAGACCTGGAGTTAGGGGGCATGGGCGGGTCAGCGCCGCCCAGGATGTCAAGATTCTAGCCTTGGCTAACAAGATCTTCACAGTTAAGAATAAAAACGATGTCAAAGCTGAGAAGACTCTGTCCAGCAAAGAAGGGTGGTGGCCTCTGCGAGCAGGCCGACCTGGAGCACTTTCTGGGGCCTCGGGCTCGGCAGCTCGTGCAGACCTGGGCTGGCATATTAACAGGAAAGCGGAGGTTCCTTCCTTGTCACCACTGCCGTCCCGCCACCACCATCACCGTCGCTGCCATCACCACCGTCATCATGGCGACTGTGTTAGCCTCGGTCCCTCTAACAAAATACACGGGCTATTCGACTTTTTTTTTCTTTTCTTTTATTTTTCGGTTCTGGGAATTGAATTCAGAGCCTCTCGCTGGCCAGGCAAATGCTGTGCCGCTGAGCTACAACCCTGGTGGGGCTAATCAACTCTAAGGAGGAGAGAGTTATACTGGGTTACGGTGGCAGAAGCTCCGGTCTGTGACCACTTGGTCCTAACACTTTGGGCCTGGGGTGAGGCAGCGCACCACAGCAGGAGAGTGTAGCAGAGGGAGCTCATGATATCCAAGAAGCAAACATGGGAAGAAAAGGAGCCAGGTTCACAGTGTCCCATTCAATGCTCACCTTCAATGACCTAACCTCCTCCCGATAAGCCTCGCCTTCTAAAGATCCTGCCATCTCCCAATAGTGTCATGAGCCAGGAATTAAGACTTCAACACAGGAGGGCCGGGGATTTAGCTCAGTGGTTCTGCCGCCTGCCTCGCAAGTGCAAGGACTTGAGTTCGATCCCCCATAGAAAAAAAAAAAAAAAAAGACTTCAACACAAGGGCCTCTAGGGTACATTTAAGATCCAAATTCTAGCAATCACCATCACCATCACAACCGTTATCATAACCGTTATTATCGTCACCATCATCACTTCATCCACGAGCATTATCACCCGCCTCACAGTGCGTCCTCCCACGACCTGCAATGTGCCAGCTGACAAGCCCCATCTCAACAGGGCTTCCGCCGTCTCCATTCCTTAGACAAGGGCTCTCAGGACACCAGCAGGTGACCAGTGAAGCGAGGGGACAGGGCACACAATCTAAGCCACAGGGTCACCCCACCATCGCTCCACCTTACCCTTGACCAAAGTGACCAGAACCGACTCTGAACATCAGGGATCGCAGGCTCAGGCAGGAAGAGGCGGACACTCCGGGCTCCCATGCACAAAGCACTTCATCCTTGGCTTGGATCTCGGTCCCTAGGCTGGCCACGGTGGGCCCCCGGGAGGGTTTGATAGTCCCGGTCTTCAATACAGGTACCACATTCCCTCTGAGCGGCTGGAAAAGCTGTTAGTCCCCTCTAGTCTGTCACTACACCAGCCATGTGAGGAGGTTGATGGGCATGACCAATATTCCTCAAGACCCGAGGCCCACAGTCTGGAATCTTCCCTGAGCCTCCCCCCAGGTCTGGGCTCTGTGGCCCCACAGGCCAGCCTAGGGCACTTAAGATTGGCGCGGCCAGCCTGAAGATCCGACCTCCGAGAGCCTCATCTCGGGCATGGAGTCCAGGGAGGTGAGGCACAGCTCCTAGGTGGCACCCCGGAGCCACAAGGACCTCTGCTGCAGCAATCTCAAGGCCGCTCCAGCCTGGCCTGATGGCTGACCCTACTTTCTGCAGGGTGCTGCAGGCAGGAGCCTGCTGTGTCCGCCGTGGAGGAGAGTTGGGAGATTGCCTCTACCCGCCTCAGCCTCAGCAGAGAAAGGCGGCTTTCAGACAGGCCTGGGGCCCCCTGCAGCCTGCCTTACCTTCTGACAACCCCTCGCTCGGCATCAAGTCACGGCTACTTCTCACGCATCCCTTCTGGGTCCGCTCCTCTGCTCACTTACCACACACTAGACACGGCGATCTATGTTAGAGATACAGATGTGTGCATCTCCTGCCCGAGATGACGCCAATATAGAGTACACCCTGCAGGAGTAGGGAGAGGGGACGGGGGCTCCCCTGGATCTCACCAGACAAAGTCCCCACCACTTGCATCTGGATGAATCCAAGGCAGCTCCTGCCTAATGACCCTGTAACCTGCCACGTGACAAACCCCATCTCAACTGGGCTTCCAGTCGGCTTCCCTTGTAAAGGTCGCCAGAAAAACAGTAACTACCAGGGCATCTGGAAAAGATGTCACTAAAGGAAGCAGAGACGGTGTGGAGAACAGTCAGGAATTGGGAGAAAAGTCTAATTAGTGTCCTTCTAGGACTAGAAGGAGATTTAAAACAAGAACAGGGTGCTATGACCAAGGAACCATCACAGAACAAGAAAGAGTGTCTGGAAATTGAAAATAGAATTGCTAAAATTAAAAAAAAAAATCAATAGAAGGGTTGGAAAACAAGGTCAAGGAAATCTTCCAGAAAGAAAAACAAAAAGAGAAAGAAAGAAATGAATGAGATTCAGCAGACAAATATAGGTCAAATACGTGTCTTAAGGTAGTTTCACAGAGGAAAAAAGAAAAAAAAAAGAGGGGGAAATTTATCGAAGAAATAATACTAGAAAACTTCCTACAGCTGAGGACCTGGTCGTCCTTCGGGCATTCACAGCACAATTTCAAGCCCCTGGGGATCGAGAGAAGCCAGAAGTTCCAGGAGGCAAAGCCGATCACAGCAAGGCATTGGACTTCTTCATACCGGATGCCACAGGACAATGAAACGATAACAGCTTTAAAACTCAGAGGGCACACTCTTTTCAACATGAAATTCTGGACTCAGCCAATCCCGCTTGAACAAACTTGCAAACACGGGGAAACTCATAAAATGATCTTCACTATCATCTTCCTTAGAGAGGTAGCTGGAGTTGTACGTCAGCCAAAGCAAGAGCGCAAACCCAGTAAAGAGAATGTGCATCCCATGAAAGTTGGATGCAACCTCAACGGTGGTTAAGGGTAGCAGAGGAAGGGCCTAGGTTGAGACCTCCTACGGGAGGAAATGAGAGACCCCTTAGAAGCCCTGACAAGGGAAGAGTAAGCTCTTGAGATGGGAAAAGAGGAAAAAACCACCACTACACCCCAAGAAAAACCAAAGGCTATGCAAGAGAGAAACTAGAGTAGGAGCCTTGGAAATGCACAGGTGAAACCCTTAGCAAAGCAACAGTGCCTGCCTCTAGGGAGAAGGAGGGACAGGGGTAGAGCCAACCAATTTTCCAGACCAGCCTTCAAGAGCTGGTTTTAACCTTGTGCGAGAGACTGTTGACCACAATGTTGTTGTTTAAAAAAACAAAAACAAACAAACAACAATAACACAGCTGTATGTGTGCCACTGAAATCTTAGGAACAGGTAAATAAGAAGAAAGAACAGAGTCTTCCAGAAGATGGAGACAAATGTGGGTTAGGAAACAGTTGTTTCCTGAGGTGCAGGAGGAGAGAGCAGAACTGTGAGAGCTTGCAGAACACCTGCATGCACAGCCTGGGGTTTCCGGCACCTGGTGCAGGGACAGGACCTTGTGCATTGCTCTGAGGCCCCCTGCTCAGCCAAGGGTGACTGAGGACACATCTGGGTCTCTGAGGATACCGGGTTCCTGATCACAGGCTTCTACCATGCAGTCACTTGAAGGGGCAGCTTTTGGCCTGAAACTCCTCCTTCTCCCAGCCTGATGCCCGTCTGCAGCCACCCGGCACAGCCCCTAACACCCTAACAAATCCTCACCCTGGCCGCTCCTGTCCCCTCACTGTCATAGGCACCACCACCTTCCTGTTTACAGACCCGAACCCTATTCTGAGCTGGCCAGGGAGGAGCTGGACAGTGAAAACCCAGCAGGACCCACCTTGCACAGGGGTGGGGTTTGCAGTCTCTGGAACTCAGGTCTGACCCTGGCTGGGTACAAGCAGGCTTCTTTCCACTTCTATGAGAACCCCAACAGGTCCCTACAACCGAGCCCACAGCACGCAGGCAGGGGCAATGAGAATAAGTAATTGCTCTTTTATTAACGAGTGATAAATTATTCCTGTACGATTGTGTGTGATAACTCTTGCTTATGTGAAATCAATTTGGGATGGAAATTGGCGGCGTCTTCTCACCTGCGCGGGTGGGAGGCTCAGGCGCCGCTGCCTCCTGGAAAAGGAGGTCAGTGTATTTCGGCTACATCCTGAAGCTGAGCGCGGGGTGCTCCCGCAGGAGGCGAAGGGAGGGGTAGGCCGCCCTGGGGCTGTGGAGCCCATGGAGGCCAGGCCCTCCAGCCTCATTTCTTAGCGCCTCTGCCTGGGTCATCGAGTGCGTCAGCTCAGGGCCTCTCCCACCCCTTCCTTCACCTGACTGCAGCTCTGAAAGAGGCCTGGCCCAGCCTACGAGCCCAGGGCACAGACCCCACAGCTGAGGAAGCACCAGGGCAGCTGCCAACCCCAAGGCCCCACTAGGGAACACCACAGGCACCGGTGCCCATACCTGGGCCGCCAGGGCCCCGGGTACCATCCCAGGCCAAGGCGCACTCATCTCCGCTATGTGACAGTGGAGGCTGGGGACATGGACCTTCTGCCTCACAGAGGACACACTCTGAGCCCAGATGGCCCTCTCTGCCCAGGCCACTCTCATTTCTCCAGCCTCCAAAAGCTTCTGCCTTTGTCCTGGTAAAGCTCTTAATAAATTCAGAGCAGTCCATCTCCTCCTCTGCCCTCCTCCTCCAACCCAGTACAAGAGGGTGCGCGGGGAGCACAGCCCTGGGTGAGACAGGCCTGGTTCCCCTGACCCAGTGTTCTCAGCAGGCCCCCAACCCCCAGGGCCTCAGCCTGCTCAGGACAGTGCCCCAGGGCTACCCCGGCTTCAGCAGCACCTCCTCTCCTGAGTATTTCTACCGGGGAGCCAGCCACACATCCCCTCCCAGGCCAGGCCTTGGGAAGCCAGATTGGTGAGGCCAGGTCCCTAGGCCCAGCTGAAGCACCGCCGGTGCTTCTCGGGCCTGGGTCTCTCTGAGAAACGAGAAGATGATGCTCCCTGGGGATGTCCAGCCCCAGGAGGGCCTAGCCCACCAGCCACAGGGCACCGATACTCTCCATGAGAGTGAGACTAAAGCACCCCAGTGACGAGGGCAGATCCTCTGAGGGCACCATGAAGAGCTTCATCTCTGTTACGGCTGAGCCCCCCACGCCCCCAAAATCCATACGCTGAAGCCCTAACCCTCAGTGGGATGGCACTTGAAGGTAGGGCCTTGGGAAGCAGTTAGGGTCAGATGAAGTCATAATGTGGGGACTTCATGAAGGAATTAGAAGAGGAAGAGACCCCAGCGAGGCCGCCTCCCCAACCCTCTATCTGTGGACACACAGAAGGAAGAGGCCTTCACCAAAATTCTGCTGTGGTGGCACCCTGAGAAATTAAATTCCTGTTAGTTAAGATACCCAGTCTATGGTATTTTGTCATGGCAACCAGAGCAGTCTAACACAACCTCTCTCTTAAAGTTTTGGGGTATTTTTCCAGATGGCGTACCATGAACATGAACATAAAACCAAACGTTTTGTTTTTTTCTGCTGAATCTCATGTACTGACACGGGGCCAGGTGGGAAGGTAGCTGAGCCCTGCTCCCTGAGCCTTTGGATGGGTCTCTGCTCACTAAGTCCAGCCCTGCAGGGAAGCCCTGGGCAGGTCGGGTGTAGGGCTGTAGATCTGCAGGGCCCCCAAACTCTCAGTCATTTCCTCACCTGGAAAGTGGAGATCACGAGACCCACCTCACAGACCAGGTACATGGGGTGCCCAGAGCACCCACCCAGGACTAGGTAGCCTGAACCTGGGCCTCTCCCTGAATCTCACGTCCCCCAGGGTCAACCACTGTCCCCAAGCTTCAGAGGAGAAAGCCCAGCTACAAAGTCAAGTTGGAGCTGGGAAAGGTATTGCTGGCATCCAGCCTGGTCCTGACCAGGTTTCGAGGCTCTGGATTTGCTTCCTGTAGGCCTCTGCGCAGGCAGCTCCCCTCCTGGAACGCTGCCCTATTTCCAGGCACACCCCCCAGGCAGGCTCTTCTCTCTCCATCCCAACTCCCTCCTGCCCTGCAGTGCGGCCGTGCTCTAGGATCCCGTCCTTAGACCCAAACAGGCTACCATGGGACCCCCGCCAGGTTCACTGCCCACAAGCTCCTGCCCATGGGGCACTTGGGTTAAGGGAGACGGCAGTGTCGGGCTGCACGTCAGACCGAGGCAGGTCTTCAGCAGGTTGTGGCTGGGGCCGCCCCGTGCGAGGGGAGGACAGTGGACATGGTTTCCACTACCTGGCGAGAGAGGAGCCACTGGAGCTGCAGCCTCTCCCTCTCTAATTCCAAGGCAGAGTTACTGCTGCTATCCCCGGGGTGCTCGGCGCAACTGAGAGTTAGAGGCAATGTGATGCGATCTAGAGGATGATCCCACCTCCTTGGGATCCCACCTCCCAGGGTTCTCTGCCTGCAGGGGACAGAAAAGACCCTCAAGGAGATATCTGGGTGGCTTCCTGCGGGGGGACAGAGGTGTTTCTGCCGTGTGCCGAGGCTGAGGGTCCAGGTGCATCCTTTCATGGCCAGGGAAGCAGAGGTACCTCAAAGGTTTATGCCACTGCCCTGGGCTCCCTGGCTGTGACAGAGGCCTGTGCGGAGGACAGGAATGGAGAGGGCTGGAGTTGGGGAGGACTCTGAAGAGAGACTTACGCCCCATCACCACCCACCTGCCTCAGGCCACCTCAGGAACCAGGCTTTGGCTCAGCAGCATAAGAAAAATGGAATCCATTAAGGCCACCATCTGTCTCAGCCATGAGGGTCCTCTTGGTGACATCCAGGAGGTATGTAGATGGAACATCTTTATGGGGAGAGTTTTCCTTTTGCCAATTTTCGGACAGGAAGCCAGACACTTGTCACACCTGTCCCTGTGTCAGCCTCGGCCTGACATAAATCGGGGCTGAGGCAGGGAGATGAAAGGCTGCCTGGACACGGCCCAGTGTGCAAGGGCCACATGTCAGGCCGAGGGGCACACAGAGCTGCAGGCAGGCCTCCCCTGGGGCAGGGGGTGGGGGCCAGTTCTTTGTCTGTCTCCCTTCACCCTCCATCCATCCCAGGCCGGCTGGGGACGCCCACCGGTGCTCTTCCTGCCTCTCGTGGAGAAGGGCTGTCCCTCAGGCTGCAGACCTATGCTCTGGGGACTCCAGCAGTCAGCCAGCGCCACCCCCACCCCACCCTGGCTGTGGCCAGCTAGGCCCTGCTGCTGTGCCTCGAGACCCGGTGGGAGCCCTGATAGAAGGACAAGCCTTGGGGTCCGTACCACCCCTCTCTGTTGGCATGAACAACAGTACTTCTCTATCCTGGGTGCGTTGTGAACTTAGGGGGCCAATTTGGAATCTGGGAGACCTTGGGGGCAGAATGTATTACCGGATTAGATTAGGGTCCCTGCTGCCCCACACAGGGCTGTCCTGGCACAGGGCCCAGGAAGAATTTGCAGTGAGAACAAAGGCAGAAGCCAGCGAGCCTGAGGACTCCCCACGGCGGAGGCTCGCCAAGGGATGCAAGTGGGGTCCTCCCAGGGGACACTGAGCCCACCGACACAGCCCCCACAGCCCGTGCCCCGAGGATCAAGGCTTGTCACTTCCTCAGATGGCTGGGTGGGGGGCTTGTCTGCAGCCCCTCAAGGGGATCTGAGGGCCAGTCCTTCCCAGCTCCCTTGCTTCATCCGTCATAGGCCCCAGAGAGCACTGGGGCGCAGGGCAGGGTATGACTAGCAATGTGCTGTCTGAGGAGGGGGCTGGATGCTTCCAGGGCACCCAGGGTGGGTGAGAGAATCAAAGAATCATGCGTCTGTGGGAGAGATTTAACAGGGCTCAGTAAAGGGAGGGCAGGAGGACCGACTCCCGGACGCTCGGCCGGACTGAATGTGGTGGGAAGGCAGGAGGGGCCGAGAGAGCAGGGTGCAGCACATCCGAGGTGACCTTAGCCAGTCCCACAGCCCTCCTTCGACTGCCACCCTGGTGGCTGTCCGGGGACCAGGGTACTCAGCTCCCAGAGGCAAAGTACCCAATCCCTACTGAGTGGCCTTTCTGTGGAACTCTGCTTCCTTTTTGGGGATGGAAACGCTCCTGGCGTGGAACCCACACTCTAAGGTGGGGACCCAGTCACTGCAGAGGAATACAGGCAGCCTTCCCACCTTGCCCTCCTGGTGCTGCCGCCAGCTCCAAGTGAACAATGGGACAGAAGTCTCCAGAGGCAAGGGACCTCAAATTCCCTTCTGCATCAGAGAGGAGTTCCTGGCCAGGGACCCCAACTGGGCCTCAGGATCCTCACTGAGAAGTGGAAATCCCTGACCTAGACCCAGCCTCCCTTCTGGACTCCCCAACTGCCTGAGCCTGCACCCCTTATCCTGTCCCACCACAGCCTCCAGGCCCTCGAAAGGCACCCCACAGCATGAGCCAGCGCACCCTCCCGCCAGGCTGGCAGACAAAAGGACCGATGGTGAGGTGCAGGCAGGGTAGGCAGCACCACTCCTCCTCCTCCTCCTCCTCCTCCTCCTCCTCCTCTGCCTCCACACTCAGCAGAGGCTTCTGCTCCAAGGATCTTGGCAGGACCCACATGCCAGTCCCCACTGCCAGCCTGGATTTCCCCAGGGCAGAGCAAGCGGGAAGGACACGGAAGTCTGAGAAGGTCCTGGGAGGAAGGAATCTCATCTCCAAGAAGGGCCCAAAGCCTCAGTTTCCACAGTCAGTCCCCAAGTGTAGGGCACGGAATGGGAGAGGGTCCTTTGGATGGGAGGTGGGTTCAGGAGCTGAGATGTCCACCTCCCCCAGCACTATCTTTACACCGGACACGCGCAGACAGGGAGGCTCAGGGGGGCAGCCACCTGCTTGTCAGCTCTGCCCCCGCCCCCGTGCCCTACGAGGATCCTTGGAACAGGAGTCTCTGCTGAGCCAAGCCCATAGGGGCACCGAAGAGGAGCCCCTGTCTGGGACACTGGATGTTGGACTTGTCTTTGAGGATGGGCAGAGGTGGGTGCTGGGATCCTGGGCTTGGATGCCAGGTACGAAGAATACAATACCATCAGGTGGGCTGAAACAGGTACCCGGCACACTCAGTGGAGTACAGCTGTGTGTGCAGGTGACATGCAGCTGCTGGGGGAAGCCGGCTAGAGAGCTGGGACCCCTGCTCAGCTACACAATCCCTGCATATGGCAAGGAAGTGACCGTCATTCAGGGACCAACCACCTGGACCAGGGAGGGGTGGCCCCAGTCCGTGTGGGGGCTGCTGACCGCCCGCAGGCCTGAGTCCTTCTCTGCCTGTCACACCTTTTAAGCTTTACTGAGCATCTAGAGTGTGCAGTGTCTTCCAGGCTCTGGACTGTCACAGGTACCACAAGTCAGCCTCAGCCCCACACTCCACATATCAAAGACTCGAGTGTTTTCCCACCCACAAGGGCACTGAGCCGGGAACAACACCTCTGGTCAACAGCTACGAATCACAGATGAGGCCTCCGGTGACCGGGGAAGGCAGTGCTGCTCAAGGTCACACGGCAGGTCAGCACTGCATGAGTTGATCCTACGGTCACCCAAACTTGGGGGAAGGGGACTTCTGCAGGATCCCTAAGCTGTCCCATCTGGGCCCCGGGAGGAGGGCAAATAAAGGTAGCGTTTTAACAAGGTCACAATAGCTAGGACAAATCGAGGACACCCTGTCGGGGACCCAGGCAAGCAAGGGGCAATCTGAGAGGGCTCCAGGGAAGCGGTGAGGACCCTGGAGCCCACCTTTGCTCGAGTCCCTGGGCATGACAGCCTGCCCAACCCCACCCCCTCCTCGATGGGCCCCTCGCCCAGCTTCAGCCTTGGCCTGACATTTCCCGTGACATTTGCTGCAAAGAAATAGAGTCATAAATCCAAAGGTTAAATTTGCACAGTGCCATGCACTGCCGGGAGCAGCCGTGGTCCGTCCATCCACCAGGTGCCCTGTGGGTACAGATTTGTGTGCGACAGCCCACCCACCTCAGGTCCCTTTCTTGGGCACCCAGAGTCTCTCCTGCCTTCCTTCAAGGGGCACCCGTCACCATCTCCCCATAAAGCTTCCTAGGAAGCCCAGGCCCTAAAGGGAGGTGCACAGGTCTGCCTGTCAGAGAATGCTGCCTACTCCACTCTATGACCAAGGTCCCAAGGTGCCCTCGGTAAAGAAGCCCCACCAGCACCATTTAACCCAGCTAGTCCCAAATTTGGCCATAAAACCCACACTTGACACCCATCAACATTCCTCAAAACTTTCGTTCTAGGGAGCATGATGTGTGATGGCCCAGTTCAGCATGCTAAGGTACGGACCAGACAGCCTGGGCACGAGGCAGACTGCTCCAAGAAGAGCTGGATCAGCTCCCGACCCCTCACATCCTAGATGAGACCAGCTCCATGTACCAGGGCACTGAACGGAGCTCACACCCTGCAGCCCCCGCTCCCCCTGGCAGATACAGGCACCCTTGTTTCTGCTCATTCAGCCAAGGCCACTGTGGAAAGTGGGCCAGCAGCCCCTGCCTCTTGGCTCCACCCCTAGGTCCGGCGGCCTTGGAGAGGGCCGTCCTGCCGCCCCATCAGATAGGATACGGCTACAGGACGGTGCCGCCACCCCACCCTGCCCCCAGCCTCCATCTTCCACAGCAGGGCAAGGCAGTGAGAAAGTGCTGAGTGGGGAGGAGCATCGGACACAACAGGCACGGCCGGCGGGTGTGTGAGAGCGGAGAGGAGAGGCGGCCCTGCGCCGCTGGCTGCACAGATACCCATCCTCAGAGCTGGCATCCTGGTCAGCGCCGGAAGCAGACCGCACTCACTGTGTTTACCCACCCATGCTTCTAAAAGGGCTCAGAGGGTCTGGCAGGGCAGCAGAAATGAGGCCTGGTCTCGGGAGTTGCCCTAGGGTCGGGGGAGGGACACGTGGCCAGCCCCCAGACCTGGTAGGTGCCTCCACTCAGAACCTGCTGGGTGGGTTCACGAGAGTCCCCATCTTCCAGGGTCCAGCCACACCGCTTCGGAGGGGACGAGAGGCCAAGACAGGTTTGGATAAATAAATTATGGTGCATTCTCAGGAAGGGATTCCACACACACCAGTAAAGCATGATGTACAAGAATAGTTCCTGACGTGCAAAATGTTTAAAATACAGTGACAAAAGAAGAAACTGCAGCACCAAACACCCGGCACAGTGGGACCCAGCCAGGCCCACGCGCTCCAGGGACGGCGCAGGGAGATGATGGGGGTGAGACTGTGCTCACCACCCTGGCTGGGCCTCCACCGGTGGCATTTAACCCTGGAATCGGCCCCTTCATTGGCCCAGCTCAGAGAAGGTTCTGCAAGTGGGGGACGAGAGGATAAAGGAAGGGACGGTGGTGAGCAAACACAGCATTTGGCTATGTGGCAGGCACTGGTGACCTTGGCCGGGTATGCGGGCACGGACACACACACACACACACACACACACACACACACACACACCTTGGCTGGGCCACTGGTCAGGGACACAGGGATACAGAGGCCCAGGCCCTGGGTAGCCACAGAAGGTTGGGCAGCCCTGCCAAGGTCAGAGGTCAGGGGAGGGGCAGCATGAACTTCACGGAGCAGGCACAGCCAAGGGCCAGGAATCCTTAGTAACCCAGGACAAGGCTGGGGTGGGATACTGGCTCTTATACTCCCGCCACACACACACACACACACACACACACACACACACACACACACACGACCACAGGAGGGCTCCCTCTGCCTCCTCTCCTGTCCAGGCCTCACTAGCTGCACCCTCCTGGTGCTGTACTGGCTGCCACAGCTATTCACCCTACAAGGCCTAGAATACAAGGCCAAAGTGGGCAGCAAGGTGGGGACTGGGCCATCCACAGACAGCAGAGGGAGGATGGGGCCAGGCCCCGGACAGCATGGGGGAGACGAGCCCCACGAGCCCTGTCCCTCACAGACATCTTGTCACATGCAACAAATCACAGACCCTTCCACAGGCTGCATGCCGGCCTCCAGCCTTCCAGGACAGCAAGACCTTCCCCGACCTTCCAGAGCCCCACTAAGCTTTCCTATTTGTTGATTCCCACTGGGCCAGACTCCCCCTGGGCTCTCTCCCCTGCCTTTCACTGTGCGACTACAAGAGGGCCAGGAAGGATCCCCAGCATAGGAAAACCAGGGCCCAGGGTTCTGTAGGCCGCTGGTGCCCCTGCCACAGCTGGGCAGTTCATTCTCTTCCTCCCAGCCCACCACCTCCCCTGTGACCCCCCACTCACCTGCAGCCTCTGTGGGATTTTACTGCCCCATCTGTGAACGCAGAGGAGGAAGGGACCCAGCTGGTGGTTGGAGGTATGGGGTCCCAGGAGGTTCTCTCCTAACTGAGGGGAGGTATTTTGGACATGTTGAAGGCAGAAGCATCAGGGTCAGAACTCCATGGGAAAAGTGGGCCAACCCCACTGGGGGTCAGCCTTTGATATGCCTCACAACCTCAGATTTCTGGCTCAAGTCACAGGTGAGGAAGACCGAGGCACAGCGAGGCACACTGCCGATGGGTGGTTAAGCCTGGACTAAAATCCAGGTCACGCCATGCCCAGGCCGGCGAGCTCCCCTCTGCCAGGAGGAGTCGGGGTGCTGACCACCACCCAGCCAAGGCTGTGGCCTGGGAACACTGTTCTTTCTCACCTCTGCTGGGAAAGCATGGGGACAGTGTTCACTTTGCAGATGGGAAGGCTGAGGCTTAGTAAATGGGAGTGGCCAGCCCTGCTGCCCATCCCTCCCTTAGCACGTTCACCTCCACACGACCTCCAGGGTGACTTACTTGTCCTCTTTCTACTGAAGAGGACACCAGAGATAGCTGGGGGCACAGGCCATGGGTGGGGCCCCGCCTCTGAGCTCAGGGCCCTCCTTGCCCGTGTGAGTGGGTCACCAGCACTTTTACCAGTCCCCAGCACCACACACAACTCAGAGCCAAGTGAGACCACCATGGACCCCTCACTAGAAGGTGTGCATCACAGAGAAACTGAGGTGCTGAAGACAGGGCCTGGATGAGGTCATGTCAGGTCAGCTGCCCTGGTCGGCTGAGCTGCGGCGGCAGCTGAGTGTGTCCAGGGTCTGGCCTGACTGTCACAGTTTTGACCTCGAGATGTGAAATGGGGCTTCTCTGACCAGGTGAATTCCAAGCCACCCATGGGCTCCAGCACTGGCGGTTGGGAGAGTGGCTGGGAGACCCTACACCGCATAGCCTGGGCTGGGGGTCCAGAGCAAGCCCCCAGCACATGTTCCAAGGGCTTCTGCTCCAGATTTGGCTACAGTCCGCACACGGGGCACATGGGGATGTGCTCACTGGCACACATGGTCATGCACACACACACACACACACACACACACACACGTGCAGTCACATGCCTTATTACACAGGCACACACATGCACACACTGGCCCAAGAGAGTGCGAAGGGGAGACTCCCAGGACAGACAGAGGTGCGGACAGGGGTCTTGCGCTCTCTCGGTGGGGCCCAGCTGCCTAGAGCCTCCCCTCACCAAACATGAGTACGCAGTGTGGGAGCGTTCCCGCTACAGGGCCAAGCATGTGCCAAGCATGGGGATCGCAGCAGGCAAGCTATGTGCATGCGTGTGTGGCCGTAGGCGTGCAGGCGGGGGCGAGAACATAGATGTGCACCCCCAGAGTCCGTGTGTGTGCCCACAGTGTTGAGCATGTGCACAGACAGCGGGGCAGCCTTGGCAGGCGTGTGCACACGAGGTGTGCAAGCGTACAGCCCACGGAGACACGTGCACGTGCAAGGAAACGTGTGTACAGCCTGCGGCATCGTGGACATCACCAGGGCAGCTGGGGTGGGCATGGGACAGGCAGGATGCCCACCCCAGGTCCTCCAGGCACGCATGCCCAACCCACACAAAGCCCACCCTCACTTGGCCCCACTGCGGGGACCTGGCACCAGTGGGGGGAGGGGTCCTCGAGAGCTGTCAGGGAGGGGGTGCAGCGAGCCCCAACGCCCCTCCTATCTCTCCTACGAGCCCCAGAGGGGCTTGGGATGCAGGTGGGGGCAGGGGGCGTTGCTATCGCCTTTCACCCAGACAGGGGTTCCCTAGGGGGCACCGCGCGGGGATTGCCTTGTCCCCCACGCCCTCTACGGCAGCCAACGCCCCCAAGCGCGCCTATTCGGCCCGACCCCAGAGAAAGGGGAGGTTCTGGGCAGAGTCCGGGGCCGGGGAGATGCCTACACCTCCACTCCGTCCCCACGTTCCCGCAAACCCCGCTCATTAACCCCTTCACGGCCCCTGCGCTCCGAGGCCGGACCCCGCCCTTCCAGCCCACAGTCCCAACCCCGCACCTGG
>NW_022900946.1:23545177-23553755 GCF_012274545.1 Fukomys damarensis | reverse complement strand
GCCCGCAACTGGCCGTGGGCGCGGGCTCGAGGGCGTGGCCGCCCAGTTGGCCGGGTCCCCACGCGGACGAGACCTTTGTTTCGAGTCCTGGGGATGGGAAGGCCGTGCTGCGTGGCCGGCTCTCTGCCTCGCCCGGCGAGATCCTGGACCCCTGCTCCCGGAACCCCTCCGCGGGAGGGTTGCCCCGTGATGCAGTAAGAAACGGAAACAAAGCTTAGGAGGGTTCAGGAGACCCCATTTGAGTCTGCGGCGCCCTCTGCACCCTCGCAGAGAAAGGACCTAAGCCTAGTCCTGCCTCCGTCTCTGCAGGTGCCCCCCCTTCTTCCCTCTTTGGGACCGGGGCTCCAAACTCTGAAGATCCCGGAGTTCACCTGCTCACCCCCTCCCCCGCTAAACTGGCCCCGGCTGTGGCGCCAGACCTAATGACATACCCTTGCCCACATACAGGCGGAAGTGGCACGCCTGCTTCTGCTTGGGCCATCTCCCCGGCACGGAGATGACTCCTGGGGTCTTCAGGTGACAGTGTCCCCTTGCACCTGGAGGAGCCCTGGAAGCCAGGTGGGCCAGGCTTGGGTCTTCCCAGTCTAGCGGGCTGGGGCCCCTCGGAGCCGACCTTTCGGAGAGAGTTTATGGGGAGGGGAAGCCGGCTGAGCCCGTCTGCTGAACTCTGTGCCCGGCCAGGGCCTGGGCCCCTCCCCACAGCAGAAGAACCCTGGCTGAAGTCTTAGCTGTCCCCGTGGGAGCCCTGCCAGCATCGCCCTGATCTGGTGACTGGACAGCCCAGTACACTTTACCTCCCCGCAGACTGAGCCCCATGACCTCAGCAGTGGCCTTAGGGGACAGAAACAGAGCACAGAGCTCATGACCTTCCTACCTCACCAGGGTTCCTATGCAGGGCCAAGACATCAGGTATGGGGTGGGGACCAGAGGCAGTGCCCGTGATGGGCTGGCCGTCTGGCCCAACGTGGAGCCCGCACTGCTCGGACTTGTCCTGGCTGCGTCTCTGTGGCCCTGACCACGTCTCTGCCTGCTGCGTCTCTGTGTCCCTTGGCTCAGCCTTGGATTTCCAGGTCACTGAGGAGGTGAGGTGTCCCTGTCCCTGGTCCCCCGAAGGGCAGGGTGGACACTGACAGCCAGCTGCTCACTGAGTGCCACAGACTGGCCCCTGTGGAGGCTCAGTGAATGCTCTCCCTGCCACATGGGTGCTTTGTCGCCCATTATGCAGATGGTGAACCCCAGGTCAAGCTCCTAGAGGCAGCAAGGGGCCGTGGCCTGTCCTCTAGGCCAGTGCCCTTCTTCCAGGGCCCTGTACACAGCACCAGTCAGAACAGGAACCAAACCTCCTTGAAGGGCCACCTCAGACCAGAAGACAGACCAATCATATGACTCTGGCTGACCATCTGAAGACAGCACGTCTGTCCTTGTAGAAGAGTATTTCTGTGCTGACGGCTCATGCGTAGCCTTAGTGATCATGGACTCAGGGCTTTCTCGATGGCTGAAAATTGTGACTCCGCCCTCCATATCTCTAAGGCTCTCACCCATCCTGCAGTAGTTGGGGGCGCGGGAGGGGACGGTGAGCCATGCTGCTATGAAGGCTTCTGGCATGGGCGCTCTCTCTAGCCGCCAAGCCTGGCTGGGGCCTGGGCTCCCCACCTGCCTGCAGGTCTGTGTGGTAAGACAGGGCCCAGGCACGAAGACAGCCTGTTTCCTGCAAACCTCCCCCATCAGCACCTTGGCCAGTGCCCACCTTGCTGGAGGCTGAGCCTGTGGGGCGGAGGACTCCTGGGTGTGGGTTGAGGTGTGGGTGTGAGCTGCTAAAGAGGCTTATGGGAGGGGACAGAGGAGGAGCTAAACAGGGCCGGGCGGCTGGTCAGGCTGCTTCAGAGGACACAGCTCACTTCTCAGGCTGGCAAGGTAGGAGGACTCGGCGAGGCGTATTTATCAGGGTGTGGGCAGGTGCCGGGCAGGCGTGGGAGGGACGGAGCACTCCCCCATGGGCAGCCACACGCCCGTCACCACTCAGGGCCCAAGGACAAGGGAGGGAGGACAGCTGACAGCCAGTGAGGGGTCGGGGGGGGCTTGACAGGGGCCGGAACCTCTGGATAAGGGACACAGCCAGCTCTAGAGGCGACCCCTCTAGAGCCAGAGACCCGTGGGGGAGCCTGGCCCGCACTGTCCCTTTGACGAAGTCCATGCCGATCTGTTCCTGGGGAGCCCCAGCAGGGGTGCTGAGATGACAAGCCATTTGGACAGCGTGGACCTGAGTCCTCCAAGCTTTCTGGACACGTGGCCCTGGGGATCAGGGGAGGGCCTGGGCTGGAGCCTGCAGACAGCTCTGCCCTTGGAGCTGAAGGGACCTGTCATGACCGGCCTGGGCTGGGCCTGTGTGGCCGCACTGGCGTCTGCCTGAGTTGTTTCCTACCCCCAGTCCCACCACACGTAGGACATGGCTTCTTGCCAGCTTGCCAACTCGATACCCTCCTTTGGTGAGGTCTGGTATTGCCACAGGGCTGCCTCACCTGGGACTTGGCTCCATGACCAATGTGATGGACATGAAAGGACCCTCGTTGGCTGTGTGACTTTGGTCTAGCCCCTTGGCCTCTCTGAGCTCAACAAAGTATGTGGAAAGGTAGACGTTAATGTTTCTGGGTGTGGCCAGCTGGTTATTGTCCCTTCTTTGTCCGCCTGTTCTGTCCACTGAAAGGACCACGTGGAGTCTTGGCAAGGATTGCAGAGCTTTGACTCAGACCTGCAGGTCCACTCAGAATCCAGCTCGGGGCATGGCACCCTTCACTATGGCCGGCCTGGGATGACAGGGACAATGGTGCGGTCTCGGTAGGAGGTCACTGCTTTCAAGGACTCTGGGAGCTTGTTTTCCTCCTGGAGAGACAAGCCCGTCATGGCTTTGCTCAGGCATCCCTGTGGGATACCCATGGACTTGCAGGCCTTTGGTGCCCTCCTAGGGAGGGACGAGGAAGCATGGGAACTTGGTATTTGCTGCGTACAGCCAGGGCTGCTCTGGGACAGGGCAAGGAGAGATCAGGAAGGAAGCTGGAAGGTCACACAGCAAACCTGCACCTGCTGCCTGAGTTGTGCCAGTGTGACCGACCTGAGTGGGTGGCTGGGAATGTGGTCTCGGTGCCAGGGAGCTGGGGGGTGGCAGCCCGCCATCTGCTCTCACCACGGAGGGCGGCTGTGTGCCCGAGGCCTGAGAGGATTCTGTGCCAGGCCTGCTAAGCACATGGTCCCATTGGTCCTGAGATGGAGATACCCTACCACCACCCCTTTTACAGACAGGAAACGGAACTCCGGGGAGTTTAAATAGATGAGCCTTTTGGACCAACTCCAGCCTCTGCTTCCTCCAGGAGCCTCTCACCAGCCCCCCTCACACCTTGGGACCTCAGAGGGTGTCCTGGCCTTCTGCTGCCCACAGTATTGCACCCGTGGGGAATCCCACCCCAATGGGTCTCTCTGCCCAATTTTGGTGCATATTAAGCCATAATTCATCAGCTTCCTCATGTCTTATTCATCAAAGCCATACACGGCAGCAAATGGGGCTGCATAAGAAAGGGACCAACAGCCTGGCCCCTGGCGGCATCTCCAAGGGTCCTTCTGGGCATGCCCATCTCCCAGTGTCTGTGACCTCTGTACTGCCACAGGGCTTCCTTCCACAGGGCACTGTCCTGGACCCTGCTGTGCTGGGCATGCACCCTGCCTGGCCCTCACACCTCCCATCTCTGGAGAGTTGGGGGGGGTGCGTTATACGTTGCCCCCAACTCCTGCCCCAGCTCCATGGCCCACTTCCAAGATGGGGGCCTAAGCAGGAAGAGGGCAAGAGGCTCCGACCAGCTGGGACAAGTGCTGGTGTCTGGACTCCAAGGCTGGCTTGGCCCCTTCTTCTGGCTCCCCGAGGGAATGGTGAGTCCCCCAGGCAACATCTGGATGCTGCAGCTGGGGCTGGGGCTCACAGGGAGCAGGGCTAGGACTTTCTCAAATCCAGTGGGCCCTATTTCCTGTCTCCGGCAAGGGCAGTCAAGGGGCACACAGGCAGCATCCGTGTAAAGAGGGGGCTCTGAGGGGGCTGCAGGAGCAGCCAGTAGATCTTGGACACGGGAATAGTTTTAGCTGGGATTCTTGCTGACAGACCAAGCTGGCTGAGGTTTGCTGCCCGTCTCAGAGGTGCTTCTCCCAGCTGGTGCCTGGACGTCCAGGATCTGCCTGTCCACCCTGCTCACTGCCTGGTGCCCCCACACCACCAGCCTTCCAGCCACTGCCCTCACCATATACATCTCTCCCAGGAGTATGGCCACTGTTGGAGCAGGGACTGAGCCTGGGTATTGCTGAGAGGGATGAGGGAAGGTCTGGGCACAGAGCTATGAACTGTCACGTCCTGGGTCCTGAGATCCTAGCTGCCACTCTCAAACAGCCTCCTGGGGGCCAGGTTTTGGGGAGGCTTTGATCAATGCTAAGGCTCTAGGTTCTAAACTGAACATCCACAGGCTCGGCTTAAGGACCCACGGGCTGCTGCTTCTCACCTGCCAAGAGTCCTGCTTTCGTTGGGCAGCTCATGAAAAGGGTTAGAGCCATCTCTCCTGGTCTTATCTCCCCTCCAGGACACCTGCCCGGTGCTGCCTAGGGCTCTGGTCACTTGGCCTGTCCAGCCAGTCCTGCAGGGTTGGATCAGCTCTGCCTAGGAACGTGCATGTGTGAAAGGGACTCACACCTGGCCCTGTAAAACCTCAAGCTTTACCAGAACCACCTCTCTTCCCCTAGGTAAGAGAGAGCATTCAGAGAGGTCACCTGCCTACGCCACTCCCTTTGGTGACTCTGCTATCCTAAGAAGACTGGAGGCAGAGCCACAGTCCAGCACTCCAGGGAGCACTGAAAGCCAGCCCCAAGGGCACAAGCAGTCCAATGGAACTGGGCTGAGAGCCCAGGTTGGGACCTGTCCGGTGTACTTCCTTGTTCTCTAATGAACGTGAGCACGCGTCCAAAGCAATCCAACATCGACGGGGAAGCCAATCAGAAGGAGGAGGACTGGTTGGGTTGGACCCTAAAACACATTATATTCTTAAGATCACAATGAGTAACACAGTTTGTGCACAGTCAGGTGTTGGGGTGGGGGCGTCCAGAAAGAGGCTCAAATACAAATATGAGAAGGGAACAGGTCACATGCAAGAAGAAAAGATGAATTATTCAGCAAATAATTCAAAACATACAATCAACCCAGCGTCTCAGGACAACTAAATTGACATTTAAGGGAGACTTTCAGATTTCTGCCTCACTCCTTGACACTAAAATGAATTCTGAATAGACCAAAGATTTAAGAAGTAAAAATGAAACCGTAAAACTACTAGAAGAAAGCGTAGGGTTAAAAAAAAAATCCATAATCTTGAATCATTCTAAGAATTATACAGAACCTAGAATCTGTAAAATGAAGGATTGTATGCATTCCACCTCATAAAAATAAAAAGTAGATGTATGGGGGGGAAACCACAATAAAAAAGATAAACAATAAAGCATGAAAATATTGGCAATTCATTTCACAAAGGGCCATTTTAGGTGATATGGAGAAATCAGTAAGAAAAAGAACAACAATCCAAGAGAAAAATGGGCAAAGACATGAAATGAATCCATCCAAATCTGCTGAACCTCACTCAAAATCAAAAGGGTGTAAATGTAACTTACAACGCCATGTAGACCCTCCTAGGTTCACACACTGGGCGGGCGGGGCTCGAGCCGGCGGGGCTCCCTCTGGTGGCAGGTGGAGGAACTGGGAGAGGCAGGGAGGGGGGACTGCAAGTACCCGGCTGGTGGCACCAGAACACCCACGATACCTCTGGAGGATGTAAGAAGGGGGATCTGTGGGCATCGGGGAGCTGGAGTTGGGGTGTCAACAGAGAGCATCCTCAAGACAAGTCTGGTGGCACCAGAACACCCACGATACCTCTGGAGGATGTAAGAAGGGGGATCTGTGGGCATCGGGGAGCTGGAGTTGGGGTGTCAGCAGAGAGCATCCACTCAAGACAAGAAATAAACTGTCATTTAAAAAGAAACAACTGACCGCTCAGCCCCTCTGCGGCTGACAGTGGCAGGGGCTCTCCTGGCTGTCCCACCTGCCCAGAGGTCCTTGCTGAGCGCTCAGAGCTGCCGCCTCTCCCTCTTCGTCTTCATTAGCACTGCGCCAGCAGAGGCCTGCTTTAATTAATTAGCCCATTGTCCTGCTTCTCAGGAGCAGCGCCAAGTTCAACAAGGGCTTCCCAGAGGCCCCACTCTGCCCCTGAGGCCAAGCGCCAGCGCTGACGGTGAGCTCCACTGCCTCTCCTGCAGGTTCCAGTCAGCCACTCCTGCCTCTCTTTGTGACAGCCTAGCTGTCGCATATGTCACGAGTGACTGGCAAACCCTGGGCATTCCTTGGCCTTTCCAGCCTCAGTTTCCCTGATGGGCAAGGTCTCCATTCACCCAGGAGGGAAAATCACTAGGAATGGGGAGGGCAGAGGAGGGATGTGAGGAGAAGGAGCAACCCTTCAGGGAGTTCCAGAGTGCAAACTAGACCTGCAGGCTTGGGGACGGCCGTCTGTCTAGAACGTGCTGGTGGGAGCAGAGGAAGGCAGGTGACCCGGGGCAGCTGCCTGGGGGAAGGGCTGGCTCCAATCCCTGCGTGCCGATCCTTGCTGGCCAAGTCCAGCTACCACTTCCACAGGGACCGGCATCTTCCACGCCTGACCAGGTCTAAGAAGGGGTGTTGGAAAGGCCTGGGCAGCACCGGGGCCTGAGTCGGAATTGTGGTGAAGCAGGGGTCACTCCTACCAAAGGGCAGCAGGTCTCCCTTGCCCCAGTCCCTGCTGAGCTTTCTGGAGAAAAAGGTCACCTCTTCAGTGGAGGCTGAGCTGGACGTCGGGGGATGGGTGCGGTGGGTGGGGGGGAGGTGGGGACTGGGCGTTCACTTCTAGAAGGCACTCCACCTCCCGTGAGCCCCTGGGAGCAGGCTGCATCCCTGAGTTCCACCCTGTCTGGCTGAGGACAAGGAGACCCCATGGAGGGGACCTTAGGCTCCTGGGGAGAGGTCCTGCCCCGTGAGCATCTGACCAGATCAAAAGTGGGAAAGGCCCTGCAGCCTGCCCCCTGGGTGCTGAGTGCGGTGTGCTGTTGACAGCAGCGTGGGGTCCATGTCACAGAAGAGGACAGTGGGCAGGGTGAAGAGTAAGGGTGACAACCAACTTTTACCCAGCTTGCCAGGCCTGACCCTAGGGCAAGGCCCCAGAATGCCTGCAGGACCAAGACAGGTATCTATAGGAGACACAGCTAAACACGTTTCTATATCCCCTGGGTCTCCTGGGTTCGGTGACCAACAGTTGGATTCTGGAACAGGAAAAAAAAGCATACCAGGAAAGAACAAAGGAAACATGAATAAAATATGCTTTAGCTGAGGGTAATTATCAACATCGGCTCACCAATGATACTATACCCATGCAAAATGCCAGTAGGAGCGACTGGGTGTACGGTACACGGGAGCTCTCCGTGCTGTCCTCTCGGCACAGAGAGACACTGCAACGATCCAGCAACCGACCTGCGTACTTCGTGTAATGTGTGAAGAATAAGCCCCTACTTTATTTTTTTATTTCAATAAAAATTTATTGAAATTTCAGTGATGTTTTAAAGAGGGGGTGGGGAGAACACAGAAAAGCAAAGAACTCGTCAACAGCTAAAACACAAAAGATACCTTCACGGGTTTTTGCCTTTCCAAACCAGCTCTGAGCACCTAACTTTGGAACTGTGGATTTCTCGCTTTCTAGGCACCAGTTCAAAACGCCGTGAAGTTGACAACAGCAGTAAACTCCACTCTGTTTTGAGGTAATCAGAAACTCGCAAACACAAACACGAGAGAAAAGTTAGGAAACCAGACCTCCTCGCCTCCCCTTCCACAGCCGTCTCAGGACCCTGGCCAGGGTGTTAGGTTTTAAGGAATTTAATCCTGAACCTGGGACGTGCCAAGCCCCTCCTCAGTTTTGGCTAAAATAGGAAATAGCACTTTCTCTGCACTCTGAGACACGGAAAATAAAAAGAAGAAAATAATTGCGCAGACTGCTCTTTTTGAAAGGGTGTAGGGATTGGTGTGGGGGGTCTCCTAGTGTGAACAGCAACACTTTGACCTGGAAATAAAACCGACTCAAGGAAGACAAGAACAAAACTGGACAGTTGCAATCCTATTTACACAGAGCTATGTACAATTTTCAATAAATTAAAGTTTAATTTTCAGAGCATTCATATTCCACGTATTTACAGAGTTATCAAACAACTACATAAATACTTTGTCTAATAGTCTCACTTCTTCTTTATTATTTTTTTTAAACCTTGTTATTGCATATACAGGAAAGAGAACAAACTGCCAAAGAGGAACAGGAATCCTGCTACAGAGCTTAGATAAAATAAATTCTGTTTTTGTTTTCCCAACCCCTTTCCTGGAAGCCCTCCATCCCCTTTCTTTGGGGTTGGGGGCACAGGATTGAGGGAAGGCCATGGGGTTAGGCCATTCTCTCTAAAAGCAAGTGTCCAAATTAAAAAAAAAAAAATATAT
>NW_022900946.1:23532426-23545014 GCF_012274545.1 Fukomys damarensis | reverse complement strand
TGCCCCTACTTTAAAAAAAAAAAAAACAGAAAGATGAATTTGTTAGCAAAAATCTGGGATGTGCAAAACCAAACAGTGAAGCGTCCAGCCCCCAGCCCCCACCTAGTGCAGCCCTGGCCCCAGCTCCAGCGGTTTACGCCCACTTCCTCTATGAGGACCTTTCCTCCCGGGGACCTCTGCTGCGGCCTAGAACACTGCCCTGTTCTTCTTACCAGCAGGAGGCCTAACAGGTTTCATCCGGGTCTGTGCAGCTGTTGGGTGTAGAGTGGCTTCCAGGTTAGGCCAGCTCTCACCCTGCCGAGGGCATCCCTGTGCTGAGGAGCTGGAGTCTCCTGGCCCCTCTAGCCTCAGGCCATTTTCTTTCTTCAGGAAGCAGAGTGTGGCAAGGGACACCCAGGCCCGAATTTCAGACAGGCCAGTTTTGAGCCCCTTTCCATGACTGGGCGCTTCCTGGCTTGTCCACTTGACAGCAGACTCCCTTGGGGAATGGCCAGTGTCGTTCCTTCTCAGGACCAGGGAGGCGGCCGGGCTAGCACTGGTGCTCAGCCAGCTGTGTCAGCCCAGAGGAGCCACGTGGGGCTCTGCCTGTTGCAGGGGCTTCCTCCCCGGGATCCAGGGCCTAGAGACGCCCTGGTGACATCTGCGAGCTCAGGTCTAGGAAAACAGAGGGTGGGAACATAGGAAGGGCCCAGTTCTATTAATAACCTGCTGCATGCTGGCCATGGGAGAGTCCCGACCCCTGCTCTTACGGGCACATCCTGGGGCCAGGAGAGGCCTGTTGGAGATCCCTTCCATGAAAAGTCACCCAGCTGGCTGGGCTCCATAAAGGAGCAGCGTTGGAGCAGGGGAACAGATGTCAGGTTCCCTGTTCCTGGGCCCAGCACAGAGCAGACCACTTTTATTTCGCAGGAGAGGGAATTGAGGCCTGAGGTGGTCTCAAACTTGCCCCAGGGCCACCTGGGAGCGGGTGACACAATCCAAATGCCTGCCTCTCCCTCCGCCATACAGGGAAGTCTGGGAAGGGAGCAGCTGCATCAGAAGACTCTGTGGTAGATTTCTGCGGTGGCGTGAGTCTGAGGGGATAATTAAAGGGTGGATCTGTGAGTGGCTCACAGGAAGCAGAGAGCCTCAAAGACCCTACAGGGCTCTTGGTGGGGGACTCGGAGCCAGCTCGGACAGGCAAGGCTCCTGCACTGGGGAGCAGGCGGCTTCATCGCTGGGCCAAGAGCCTGCGCAGGTGAGGTCCACCCAAATCTGGCTGCTGGTCCAGGGCTGTCCTGTTCTGGGGTCCTGGAGGAAGGCCGGCACCCCACTACCCCCTCCTACTGTAGGGACAGCCAATGGAGCACAGAGAAGTGGCTGCTCCCGAGCACCCTCGGCACTCTGTACCTCCCTGGGCCACTGAGCAGCCCAAGGGTCAACTCGCCTCAGTTTCTCTTATAGTCAATGTAGAACAAGGTGCCTATGAAGTCGAACTTGCAGCCAAGGTGGAGCCCAGAGTTAGCCACTCACAGCAGAGTGAGAATTAGCGGATGCATTATACCAGCACTAGAGGAGTCCAGCATTTAGCTGAAGAGAGGAGGTGGCGCCTACCAGGGCCCAGGCAACCATCCTGGCTACCCCCGCCCTGGCCCACCAGGACAGGACGGAAGCCTTGAAGTGCCAGGTCTTTGAATGGCCCATCTCCATGGCAACGTGTGGGCACAAAGGGCCGGGCCAGCAAGCAGGCAGCGGCAGCTGGGTAATGCTAGGAGGAGGAAGAGAATCTTTTATTTATGGGAAGAGAGTGTTGGGAAGCCGGGTTACACCCACGCCCACGGCCGAGGCCTGAGCTGACTCCACCCTCAGGCACACCACTGACCTGTCTAGCCTGGCCGGGGACACAGAGCACAGACAGGACAAAGCTGGGGTGGGGACTGCGCAGGTGAGGTTCACCCCACTATGCAGGTGGAATTCCCACATGCACTCAGCCTGAGCAGGGATCCAGAGGGCTCCTAGGAGCACGGGAGCTGCCACCACCCAGCACACCCTAGGTCTATGAGGCCTGCACCAAGGCAGGTGCCCAATGGGAGCCTGCGGGACCAGCAGTGAGGAGAAGAGACCTGAAGTACCTGCTGCGGAGGTAGAAGCCAGGCAGGGGCTGCTTTGGTAGGTCCTAAGGAAGGGCCTCACCTAAAAGCCAGCGAGGGCAGAAAAAGCCACCTGTGCAAAGACCCTGAGGCAGACTGAGCTAAGAGTACCTGAAAATGCGCAGGAAAGATGGGAGCTCAAGCGAGTGGACCTCATCCATCACAGGCTGCCTTGCTTCTCCATGCCATCCTTGCCTCAGCATCCCCATCTTGGACATGGGAGACACTGGGTATTTTGGGTTCACCTGCTGCAGGTGAGGCCACATCCAGCACCCGCTCCTCAGGATCTTGCCCTCTGGCTCACACTCTACTCCTTGAGCCTTCAAACACAGATAACAGCACAGGGTGACAAGGGAAGAATCCGGACCCAAGACTTGGGGAGGGGGGCAGGAAATGCCACCCAGAGGGACAGAGCCTCCCCTGCACACCTGGCTGTCGCGCCCCACCCTCCGCCCAGCGTGCCCGGCTCCTTTCCCCGACAACGTCTAAAGTGCATCCATACGTTGTGAAATTGAAAAGGCCGTACTGGACATTCCAGACGGACCCGTACACTGTCCACACACACACGCTCGCCACTGAGGCGGGGAGGGAGGGAGGGAGTGGACGGACACCTGTTCCCAAGGCGCTGAGGTTCTAGTGAGGACCAAACCAGACAGGGGAGGGGCTGTGAGAAGAGCTGCGTCCTCTCCCTCGAAGCTCTGGGACCAGGGTCTGGGACGCTCCACGCTTTTAGGGAGCCCTAGAGCCAGCAGCCGGAGAGCCAGGCCAGGTGTGAGCCCCTGCCCCACACCCCGAGTACGGAGGGCGGCTGTTACAATCACCCCGGTATCTACTGTGCCGAGTCTGCCGCCTCTGTCCCCGGGGACAGTTCGCTGGGGTCAGCTTCTGAGATCGGAGGGGGCTCAGGGGGCCAGGTAGGACGGGGAAGAGAGGGAGGGAGGGGCTGGGACACAGGCAGGACCCGTGAGTGGGTGCACCTCAGCGGGAGGGGACGGCCAGGGCAGGGTAGGGCCGCAGCGCCATGGCCCTGTTCCGGTACCGCCTGTCCCCGCTACTCCAAAGACAGGGTCCACGAGGCATGCCATCAGTAACGACGCGTGACACGTACCGGCCGTGTCCACGGCTCATCGCTTGGGACCCCGGCCCTGGAAAGCCCTCCACGCCTCCTGGGGTCTCTGACGCCGACGTTGAAAGGCCGTATCAGCCCTTGAGCCTCTTCCTACCCCAGCTTGAGGCTTCCTCTTGCACAGCGTCTCATCGCCTTGTTCGATCCCACCTCAGCTCAGTGAAGTCTGGGGTCCAACAGCTGGGAGAACTCGGGCCAGGTCGGCCGATGGTGGAGGCTCTAGGGGAGCATCACCAAGACCAGGGCCCTGCTCACCCCTCGATGTGAGCGAAGACACCCTCTAAGCCACCCGGTACCTGCCATGTCCCATCTGAGTGAACAGACTATCCCACAACACAGCCATGGGACCCGGGGTGCCGAATCTACGGGAACCCCGTTGAAGGCCTCCTTTGCCTGAGCAGCTGCTAAGGGTTGCAGGGGTGGCAGGGCCCAGTGGTGCTCCGTGCCTCCTCCCCGCCGCCTGCCACCTCTGTACTCTAGGACGTTCCTGAGGCTGAAGCTGCTGGCCTGATGGGAGGGAACAGGGAAGCCGAGCTGGCGGGTATGGCAGGGGCCACTTGCCCAGCACAGCACAGAACAGGAGGTTCAAAAACCCAGAAACTGGACAGGAGGCCTAGACCAGCTCGAGGGTGGAGGGTGCGGCAGCCGGCCAGGAGAAGGCAGGGCCAGGGTACAAGGCTCTGTTCTGTGAGCCGTGGCACATGGCAGAAGCTCCAGCCAAGTTTTCAGACGGGGCGGGAAAGTGCTTCCTTTAGTCATCCCCCTCTTTCGCTACAAAATGCCCTGGCCTTGAAAATACTGCTTCTGGAGTAGCAAGACAGAGCCCGTTCACATCCACCTGCCTGGCCCAGTTCCCGCATCCGGGGGCCTTCAGAGCCAGACAGCGCCATCCAAGGACGAGGTCTGCAGTCACAAAGACTTCTGGGGGGGCTTGGGGAGGTGCAGGCTGCTTTTGGAGCCGGGCTGCTGTCTATTCAATAAGAGGCACTTAGCGTGGGCGCTCGGGTGGGTGTCACCCTGAGCCCCGAGGAAGGAGGCCAGCTCCGTTGTGTGTGCCCATTCCCAAGAGAAAGCTTATGGGTGTTGCTAGCTTCTCACAGTCAACTGAGACCCAGCCAAGGCCACTGGCCCCCAGCATCCTACCCGGCCTGGGCCCAGTGTCGCACCCAGTGGGGCCTCCCCGGCGTGCCCTGCCTGGGAGAGGGCGCTGTCAGGGGTTGGCTAGGGCTCCTGGAGGCTGACCGACAGGCACCCGAGGATACGGGTGTGGGTGACACGACTGTACAGGCCTCTAGCTCCGGCCTCCCCAGAGGCCCAACCTGAAGGGTCGAAGCTGAGAGGAACCCACTCTGGGGCACAGTAACCTGCAGGGAGTGCTACATGGGGAGGGTTCTCCCGCCTGTCTGCCCCAGGCCTGTCTGGGGCTCTGTGTGCACCCACGTGCCCGCCTGCCCAACCCCCTCCCTACCCACTTCCTCTGGAGGCACAAGGCCTTGCCGAGCTGCAGGGGGCCAATTATCCCCAACGCCAGGCGGCTAAAGATAATTAGGAGACAGGCTTTTGAAGCGGAGCGAGCTCTGGGGTACACCCGCCGCACCAGGACTGGGGGACTTGGCAGCCCACCAAACCCCAGGCCTAAATGCCAGTCCCATGTGCTGCCATCTGCCCAGGGAGGTGGCATTTTTCTGGCAGCAGAATGGGAAAGCCAGGTACTGAGTTGTGGCCGAGCAGATGCCTCAGGACCCTGGAAGTGAAACCCAGCCCCTGACCCATCTCCTCTGCCTTCTAGGACGTTCTTTACTTTCTCAGAAAATACAGTGGTCCTTAAACTGGAGCTGAGCTCCCTGTGGCCTAGAACCGCCTGCTCTCAGCAGAGAGGATATCTGCATTCTGGCCTGTAGGCTTGGGGCAGTGGCCACACTCCGAGTCTTCCTGCCTTCTAATTGGGCAGAGCAAAAGGAAAAGCGAGTGTCTCCCTATTAAAGCAGGCAGAACCCCCCAATCCCAGCCCCCACACGACGCCCCAGAACTGTCACGTGCCCCACACCCAGATGGAGGGAGGCCCACACTTGGGCTCAGTACAGGCAAGTCCTGAGCGGGGGATCCGCCTGTCTCTGAGCTGACCGTTAGCATGGGTCGGGAATCTGAGTCCAAATTCTGCGGGCTCCAGCTCGGGGGAGCGGCTCCCTCTCAGCCCTTCCTCTGGGGAGAGCCTGGACCTCCTGAGGCAGCTCAATCTCCTCTGCAGGCCCCAGGGGTGGGGTACGCAAACAGAGGCAGACCAGCTTCTTTGTTCCCTGACCCAGCTGTCTGCACCCAGCCCTGAAAGGTGAGTCATCCCGCAAAACTCCAGGCAGATGACAGGGATGAGTAATGAATGACCAAGGAGCGCTCAGCAAGGAATCTGGCTGAGGCTGGGGGAGCGGAGCCACAGTGGGGTCTTGGAGCTCACTCTGGGCAGTGGCAGATGTCAAAGTTGTGGAAGTAGCTACCTGCTCGCTGACCCAAGAAATAAGAAGAAACTCTGAGCTGGGATGGGATGATGTGGGGCAATAGACACGACACACAGACAGCCTCTGGCTCTAAGAGACAGAAGCCTCACCACAAATGCAGTGAGATGGTAGAGGGAACTTGTAGGAAGGGTTCCAATAGAGTGGATTTCAGGGGTGGCTTGATCAAGGCTCATCTCTGCTCTCCAGGGTTCCCTTGGCCATGCCATCCTGCGGGCCCACTTCATCTTCTGGGCAGCACCCCCAACTGTACCTGTCACCCCAGCTGTTCATCTGCCACCTTGGGCTCCATCCTTGCTGCACCAAGCCGGATGATCACCAGTGTAGAGCAGGCCACAGCAACCTGGCTGGCCTAGGCTATGCTTGTTTCTGATCAGCAGGAAAAAGTCTGCTGACAGATCCACTGCTGCAGGTGGGAGAAACAGGTTGGGGAGGAGCAGGGCCGTTCCTCGGTGCAGCAGGTACCCCAGAGATCTCGTGACGGGGGAGGGTGGAGAGCAGTTAGGAGCTTTGGTGTGGGGTGGATGGTTGGGCCCACAGGAAGGGGAGGAAGGCAGGAAGGTGGGGAGCGGAGGTGGGGCTCGTAAAGGAGAGCAGAGAGTGATGTCCCTGGGGCAGGTGCACTGGTTCCAGAGGGTCCGCTGTGCACGTCTGGTGGCAGGGGCTGGGCATAGGAGCGTGTGTCCCGATGGCTGGGTTGCAGCAAGGACTGTGAGCCTCACTAGTCCCACTTGTGAATTCTAGTTGCAGACAGACACAGGAGAAGGGAGAAGGCCAACGGCTTGGTGTGCTCTCGGTGAAAAAGTCTAGACCCTACCTGTGGGGCTGAGGAGCTAAGGGGGCTGCACTGGGGCTGACGGCAAGGAACCGGAAATAGCAACCTTGAAGCTGAGCGCTCCTCACCACTGGATGACACCAAGGGACCAACCACCAGCTGAGGCCACCAGGCCCTGCAACCCCCAAGGTGCTGCGCTCAGGGCAGGATCACATGGGTCCACCCATGCCCGCTTTATGGGGACCCGGTTCTGCATGGCCACCGACTAGTACCGGCCACCACCCTGGAGGAGCCACACCATGTGTGTCCACAGATGTCACCGCTCCTCCAACCCACCTGCCAGGTGAGGGTCTCCACGCGTGGCTCGCTGAAGCCGGTGCTAAGGGACACACAGGGCTAAAGCCTCACCTGACCCTCCCGGGCCCAAGGCTGTGGAATACCAGGCTCTGGGCTGGCGAGGACAGCATGCAGGAAGGTAACCCATTATGGGGACAGTGAAGATTATGCAGAGGGCCACATTTTCGGCATGGGCAGCAGGAGAGGGACCTGAGCAGGGGCGGCCCCACACCAGCAGCTTGTCTGAGGTCAGCAGTAGGAAGAGTAAGGCCTGGCCTCTTCCAACAGTGGCCTGGCCAGAGTCTGGGGTCTCTTGGAGGTGGGACAAAGTCCCACGGGTTGGAGGCAGAGTTGCAGGGGTGCTGGTGGGCTGCAGTTGGCCTGCTAAGTGCTGGCCTGCAGCTCTGCAACTCCATGGCCCTCTGCTGCTCTCTGCTGTCTGCCTCAGTCACTGCAGGACCGGTCCTCTGCAGACACCAGTGCTCCCTGCCCTGGCCCTCCTGCCAGCCCAGAGGAGAGCTCAAAAGGTGTGAAGAAACCTATGTGACGGTTTCTTCAGGGGCCAGGAGCTATGCTGACCCCGTGCCTAGCCTTTCCTAGGCCAGTGGGCCTGCTGGGCTCTCTGGTGGGACTAAAGTCTTCCAGGGACTAAAGAGAGGAGGGGCCCAGAGAGGCTGAGCTCCCACCCAAAGTCAAGGTCAGCAGACAGGATGCTCCTTACAACAGATGGATCCTCTGCATAGCCGTGGCCCAGAGGACAGGACAGCCCACCACGGGCCCCCTGCAGCTCCCCAGTCTGGCCACTGGGGGTCTGAGGTCACCCAAGTACAGGTTCACCATCTGCTTTCCACCTCCTGCCCCCAGGTGCGCCCCGAACAAGGCCCTCTGCAATTCCCTCCCCTGTAGGACTTGCTGTTCAGACCTGGGGGGAGTTCCTCTGTGGTGCGCTTTCTCTGTGTGTCACAGAGCTGTGGACATTAAAAATGAATCCCACCCATCTGAATGGCATTTAATACATATAATTAAAAGTAGACATCCCAGCCATAGGACACAGGAGCACATTTAAGGTGAGATTGACACCGGGAACATGGCCAGGCTCAGCCCACACGGGGCCAAGGAGGGTGGGATGGGAGTAGCAGGGACGGAGGGAGCCAGGCCCAAAAAGAGGGATATGAAAAGGTGGGGTGTGGGGTAGGCAGGGACTTAGGAGACTTGAGGCCCGGGTCAGAGAAACTGAGGCCTTGGGGAGGCCAGGACCGGGAATAACAGTCCAGCACGGCCTTGAGCTGGGCCTAGACTATTGGTGGCCTTGCCGTTGCTAGAAAGACCCTGAGCACCTAAGCTGGCTCCTAGAGGCATTTCCACACCTCCCACAGTTTCGATCCCTGGTACCAGAGCTGAGCCTGGGCAGGACTCCATGAAGGGGTCAGTGGGGACAGCGCAGCAGACCAAACAGACCCCGTTGGATGAGAAACTCCCTCCTGGCTCCTTTCCCTCCAGAATGTCACCCAGAGTCTGCCCCGTTCTTTTGGGAGAAGCTCTGAGGGTGTCTCCCTTGCTGCTGGCAGGGACAGTTGGAGAAATCTCGTTTGGTCACACCCTCTCAGGCCATCCAGAGCTGTGTGCCCAGTGTGGCCTGTTGAGTGTCTAGAGAACCCTCCCTGCCACTGGGTCTGCTCAGGCCACTCCAGGGCCTACTCTTGGGTGTTTAGTCCCCTGTGAACTCTCAGGTGGACGTGAAGGAGGAGGACCAGGAATATGGAAACAGGGCAGGTGAGAATTTCCACAAAAGAGGGAAGACACAGTCCAGGATGGGGAGGGAAGGTCCAGAGCAGACACATCAGGGAGAAGGTGTGATGAAGTACAGGATAGAGTAGAGGGGTGTGCAGTGACCGAGTGGTCTCAGGTCGGTTCACATCACTTCCGGGCAGGGTGGTGGGTTTACACAAGCCTCGCGCACACACAGGGGCAGGGCCAGTATCCCACATGCAAACAGCCTGTACACATATGGGCGGGCACAGGTCTGTGTGCGTGCACACAACCGGCCTGTATACATAGGCATCGGGCCAAAGAAAAGGGACTGGAGGAAAACAACCTCAGGCGTCCTCCCTGCCTTCTGCCCTGGGTACTGGCATCTCAGAGGAGGCGGTAGTCTGCATCACCCTTCCCCGTGGTCGCCGCAGCCCACCGAAGCACGCGTTAGCTTTAGGACCAGGAAGGAGATGAGTTTTTTCAAAACACCAGGCAGTGTCTGGGGCACCCGAAGGCCTCTGGGAGGCTGAGCAGGGGACTAGGGATTTAGCTGCAGGGTGTGGCTGCACGGGGACCAAAAGAGAGTGACAGGACTTTGCTTTATGCACTCAGGTTTTGAGTTTCATCTTATTTTTAATTGATGCATAATAATTATATGTATTTATGGGATCAATGTGATTTTTGATTATGTACACATTGTGTCATGATCAAATAAAAGTAAGGAGCATGTATATCACCTCAAACGTTTATTGTTTCCAATCAGTGAGAGCATTTGCAGTCCTGTCCTCTAGCTGTTTTGAATGTAACAATACTGTTAACCATAGGCACCCTACTGTACCACAGACCACAGTGTATTCTTCCTGGCTCTAACTAGTACCTGTGGACCAATCTCTCCCTGTCCCCCCTTCCTCTAACCCTTCCTGTGATAGCCACTGCTCTGCTCTCTTCTCCTGTGAGATGAATTTTTCAGCTTCCATGCGTGAATGAGATCATGTAACATTTGCCTGTCTACACCTAGCTTACTTTCCTTAATATAATGTCCTCCAGGTTCATCCGACTAATACAGATAAGAGAACTTCACCCTTCTTTGCATAGCCAAATGGTATTCCACTGCATATCCCGTATTTTCTTCAACCACGTATCTATTGATGAACACATAGGTTGTTTCTCTGTCTTGGTTATTGTGAATAATGCTGCAATAAATATGGAAATGCGGGTGTCTTCCTGACACACCGATTTCATTTCCTTTGGATACGGACGCAGTGGTGAGATTGCTGGATCTAAAACTCCTATGGAAAAACAGAAGATCCAAAATAGCTGAAGCAATTTTGAGCAAAAAAGATAAAAGCTGGAAGCATCACACTGTCTGGTTTCAAAATATACTATAAAGTTACAGTAGCCAAACCAGCACAGTGCTGGCATAAAAACAGACACACGGGCCAAGCACAGATGAGAGCCTAGAAATAAACCCCTCACACTCACAGCCAGCCAATTTCCAACAAAGTTGCCAAGAACACATCGGGAAAAGGACAGACTCTTCAAGAAATGGTGCTGGAAAACTTGGATACCCAGGGCTCCACTCTGGAACTGCGCCCTTGTACGCGACAGCTCACCACAGACGCCCCATAGCCTCTGGGCGAGCCTGGCTCCCAGGCTCCCTCTGGGCCAACTTCCTTCTGGCTTTCCAGGTGGAGCAGGGGACCCCATTCTGCCATTCACGTTCACGTAGGTATCTCCAGACCGACCCCTGCTCCCTCCCCAAATGCAGGAGCTTCCCGGGTGTGGTGCCCTTCACACCACAATCCAGCCTCAGAAAGGGCGCAGGGAGCCCAGTGTCCTGCTTGCTCGCTTCTCCTTTCATCCCCTCCAGCCGGAAGCATCTGGGTGGGCAGGGGTCCCAGCTCGCCTGCCCTGCGTCCTCCTGGGGGCTTCCCCTCGGTCCTCTGGCCCTTGGGGAAGGTGCGCACTGGCCTGTCCCTCCTGCGGGAGGTTTCTCAGGTTAGGTCTCCCAGCTCCCCACCCCACTCACACATGCACGTGGGTTTACACACCGATCAGATGCAGGGAAGACCCCATCTGCACTGCTCTCTGGGATAACAGGGTCTGCCGCAGCCCAGCCCTGCAAGGGAGGTTTTCTCTCAGGGGCTGCAGAGGCCGGCGCAGCTGCAGACAATGGCTGTCAGCACCTGGGAGTCTGAGCTGCAGCTGCCTCCTCGGCGGGGGCTGTGGACTGCTCAGGAGGACGTCTGCCACGTTCACCTCACAGGGCCGGGGAAGCTAAGGTCAGCACTGCCCAGCACCTGGTGGGACAGCAAGGACCAACAATAAAGCCACAGCAAGGGTAGGAAATCAATGCTGGGCAGAAGGACTAACCCCAAGCACACTAGGGGTTCGGGGCAAGGCTGACCCTGGGCTCCACATGCCACAAGCAGTTCCACACCCCAGGCTCCCAACCACACTCGCTCAGAGCTGCCCCAGGGAAGGAACAGAGGCCTTGGAGGGCCCTAGAGACACCTCTGGCCACCGCCAGCCCGGACCAGCCAAGCAAATCCCAGGCGACGCAGCTCTAAGGGCACAGCTCCTGCCTTTCTGGGGAGACAGGACACATCTCGGCCCGGTTCTGATGGTTACACATTACAAAATAAACTATAGGGTTCATTTCGTGGTGTTATTGCTTTTGTAAGACATGACAGAGGCTCAAAAAGAGCAATTGATGCAAAAACATCGCTGTAAAAATGAAGGCTCATCCCGAGTCTGCTTGCCTCCGTTCCCATGACTCTCCCCCACCCTTACCCTCTACCCCGACTCCCCACTCCCACGCCTGACCTGTGTGCTCATGCAGCTTGGACCGTGTCTGCCCATGCTGTTGGCCCCCAGGCAGCTACCCATCTGAGCATCTTGGGAGCACCGTGCTCCATGCCTGTGGTAGACTTTTAAGGAATTCCCGAGCCTTTCTTACCAGGAGCCTTGACTCTGGCCACTGCCTGGAAGATCAGGGGTTGAAGGCTTAGGGAGAGGTCCCAGCTCAGCCATGCCACCCCGGAACCAGGATGCCATCCCAGGGAACCACGCAGGACAAGCTCTGAACGTGCTGCCAGCTGACCACTAGCTGAGACCTCGGTTGAAATGCCTCCCACACGGTCCTCAGTTGAGGCCCCTGCAGGCGAGGCCGTGGGGCTACAGGAGGGAGGGCCTTTCAGCAGGATACGTACAGCCTCCATCTGTCCCGGTACCGCAACCAAGGGATCCCGTCTCTGCAACTGCACTGGTCCTTCGTGTCCTGACGCACCTTGAGGGAGCTCCTAACTCCCCCCACACCCAGGCCCCAGGAGGCTGTGGTTTGGCGTCCCCTGTTTGGGAGCTGAGGATGATGGGACCCACTCTGGGCTGGGCCTCTCCCGAGGCTGCTAGAGGGAAAAAAAAAAGAACACGCAACACCCATGAAAAAGAAGCAGGGGCTACCAGCTGCTCCCAGGACGCTGGAAAGGGCAGACTCGAGGACGCGTCCAGCTGGTAGACAGGGGTGCTGACTGTGCCGTCTCGGATCAGAGCCTCTCCGTGGACCATGGGCTGCCTACTCGTGTCTTCTGGAGGCCTGGCTGTCCCCACCCAACCGGGATCTCTCTGACCTCACCTCAGCTGTCCCCGCTCTGGGAAGCCCCTGGCTCCCGTGCGGGTGCTTGGGAGGCACAGCCAGCTCAAGGCGGCTGCAGGGCACAAAAGGCCAGACCGGGCCAGGCCCCGGGGTCTGCAGGCAAGCTCACAACTGCACACACACATCATGAATCTCCTACCTAGGAGCAGGGACTACTGTGGCCGAGGAGCTGAGCAGCCCTCCTCTGCTGAGGCATCCGGCAGTGTCAGTGCCATTTTCACCTTTGCCCAGGGCTGGGAAAGGCTCGTTTTCACTGCCCTGACTCAGGCTGGCTCTAGGCCTCCGCCAAAAGGCACTGCTTGGCT
>NW_022900946.1:23526006-23532066 GCF_012274545.1 Fukomys damarensis | reverse complement strand
TTGTTTTTTTTTTTTTTTTTTTTTTAATGTAGAGCGTGTAAAACAATTCTTTTACTATCACAAAAGTCACAAATGCCTTTTGAGATAAAAAGCTCAAAGTAGACAGAAGTATATGATGTAACAAGTCCTTGTCCTGGCCACCCCTCCTGGGAAACTCCTGTTGACCGCCCCCCAGCAGCTACCGCCAGTGTCCCTCCACCCCAAAAGCTTGGAGAGACGCCGAGGGGACCTCACGGAGCGGCAAGTCCCTGGGGGAGGACCCCAGGGTACCCCCTGGCTTACCCAGATACACACAAGCACTTGAACGGGCTGGAGCAGAGAAGATGTGGGCTGCTGGTTCAGGGTCGAGTGTCCTGGTTCCTAGTGGAACCCAGAGGAGCCTGTGTGGCACATCCTCAGGTGTCCCACCAAGTGTGTGTGAGTGCGTGTGTGTCCAAACGGGAGGGGCTCTGCGGCTGACGTTCTGCCCAGGACATTCAGGTCCCGGGAACCTACCACCTCTTGCCTCCTCTCCACCTCCAACGGGTCACCAGCCACCCTGCAGGAAGGCTCCGGAGGGCACAGCCACATCATGGGCACCGGGACTGATGCAGGCGTAGACATCCCCTTCAACATAGGGCAGCGCTACCTGTCATCTGCTCTTCTCAAACCCGGTCTCATCCTCTCCAAGGCAGCAGCCGGATTTCCCCAGGGTTCCCTCCCAGCCTGCTGGGAGACCGGGTCTCCCGAGGCTTCTTTACAGTCTTTCTGGTCCCCGACTAGGCAGTGAGATCACAGCTCTGGTGTATTGGGTGCCGAGTGAAAGTCAGATCCTGGGTGGAACAAGTTCAGTGCCTACCAAATCTTGGCAACAAGCCCTGGGCGTGGGTGCTAGTCTTCTCCTTTCCCCACGGAAGAAGTTCCAAACACAGTCTGAACCAGTGACTTCCCTCTGCAGCTCACGTGCTCTTTCGTGGAGCTGTGGCCAGGACATAACTGGGGTCAGCACCGAGGGCAATGTCATCACGTTACCACAATCTCCCCCCGTCGCAAGCCTGCTACATCCCATAAAGACCTCTTGTACCCCAAGCCTGCTTCCTCTGCACACACAGAATCCCCTTCATCAACCACAGAGGTGCACTTGTTTCTCCGGCCTCGAGTCTGAGGCCTCCTCCAGCTCAGAGCCTCGGTTCCTTTTGGCCGTGCCTGCGCTGGGCGCCCACATTCCTGCCTCCCCAGCCTACAGGCCACAGGAAGAAGCTGGTCAACCTTGAGAGAGGAGTGGGTTTTGTGAGTCTAGCACATACCTGATGCTTTAAAAAGGCAAAAAGCTGAGGACAGTGACCCTGGCTTTACATCTTGCTCTGAGCACTGGGGCAAGTTGTGTCTTCTCTCTGATCCTCGGTTTCCTCTGTAGAAAATAAGACACTGGTTGCATCTCTTGCCTGGGAAAGTTGTAAACGTGATCAGCAGTCGGAGTACACCCTGATTTTACGAGAAGAGAATCTAGAGGGGATGTAGACCCGTTTTCTCATACACATACTGAAAGTAACTGTGTGAAGTGGCAAAGCACGATGGCATCCACGTAAATAGAGTGCCGTGCTCTGGGATCCGCGGCAATCTTAATCCAACGGAGTGCAATCATATTTTATTAGCTCTGAAATAAAAGAATGGAATGACATAGCTAAATAGAACTCGAGTAGGGTGTACGATCACTGGCACGGACTGGATAACGGGATAATGCGCTGATGAGGGTTGATGACGGGCAGGGGAAGCAAACATGAGCCTCAGTTTGGCACAGGCAGATAACAGGAAGACGAGCCCCAATTAAACTAACATGGATGCATTCTCTGCGCGCAGACAGAGTACCTGTGTCAGTATGAGTGGGGGCAGAGCAAGCAGCGAAATCACAAACCAGAATGTGGAGAGCAGGGAGCTACAACTCAAGCAGACGGACTAATACTTCAGGAAATGTAGGGAAGAGGCTCGTGGCGAAGCCTGACAGAGCTCGTCAGAAGCAATCGTGTTTATCTGTCCCTCAGGCGGCCTGTAGGGGTCCTGAGGTGGCTGGGCGGCAGCATGGCGGCCCCTTTGCCATCCAATTGCTGTCCCCTGGCTGCCTCCTCCTTGGGAGCCCTGGTTGTTCTGCCGCCTGGCTCAACCTGGGTGGGGATGGAGATGTCAGCAGCCAGGCTCCCGCTGTGTGCCCACGCCGGGTTCTCCCGTCAGCCTCTCTCTTGGGAACTGGAGGACAGTAGTCCCTCCTCCCACCACCAGGGCTCACCTCCACCCAGTCTCCCTCCAGAAGGACCTGACTCCTGACTCCCACCGGATCTTCTGACCCTGGGGCTATTTTTCTTCCAAAACGGGTCAGTAGCTGGCATTGCAGAGGGTCACCCACCAAGGATCGCTGGCAGAGCCAGCTTCTCAGTGTTCGTGGAGTACCTTTGAAGCTCAGCTGCTTTATTTATTGTCACGTTCAGCTGGCCCCACCTAGTATGGACTTTCTGGATGCAAATATTGCAACTCTGAACCTTTGCTTTAAAAAAAGTAAGTAAAATAGTTTTGCTGAGATACAAGTGATATACCACAAAATTCACCCATTTTCAAGGGCACAATTAAAGTTTTTTATTGTACGTCCGTCCCTCCTTATCCATAGATGTGAATCAGTGCATTCAACCAACTGAAGGTATGAGTAAAAAAGTGCTGCAGACACGGCTTGTTGCTAGTTGCTTGCTCTGTCTGACTTTTGCCCACCATAAACTGCTTCTCCTCTGCGATGCCCCTCTGCCATGCCACCCTGCCTTGGAGCCAGCAATGGACTGAAACCTCTTCAAACTGTGAGCCAAACACACGTTTCCTCCTTTCACTTTGAGTGTCTGGTATTTTGCCTCAGCAACCAGAAGAGTAAGACAGGCTATATGCAAATTTCATGCATAGAGGGGATTTGAGCAGCTGCCAATTTCGCTATTCACCAGGATGCCGAGGGGATGACTGTATTCACGAGACCGGACAAACATCATTGCTATGTGATCCCAGAATTTTCCTACCTGAAAAAACCTCCACAGTCATTAGCCATCAGTTTCATTCCTCCCAGACCCTCGTTTTCAGGCAACAGTCTGCTCTATGAATTTGCATCTATGAGATTTCTCTGTGGATTTCTTTATTCTGAACATTTCATGTACTGTATATGGACTCATACACCAGGCGGCCTTTTCATTTAGCATACAGTTTTTAAGGTTCATCCAGGCCATGACAGGTTCAAGCTTCATCTGTTCATCCACCTTTCATGGCTGAATGATATTTGACTGCACGGATGGACCGTTTTGTTTACCCAAGTGTTCACTGATGGACATCTGAGTTATTTATATATTTTGGCTATTGTGAATAAAGCTGCTACCAAGCTGGAATGACAGCCACCATCCCCATAGCTGCCCCCCATAGGGCTGGGGGACAGGGGATTATAGCCATAAAGGTAGCTATTGACCAATATTGACTAAAATCGTAGAGCTTCTTCATCAAGCTGCAACCAGGATTCTGAATGTGCAGGGGGAGGCCACGTTGAGGCTGGGATGACCTGAAATCATTGCACACACTCAATCTTTTTGTCAAAAGTGTGTGTAACACGGATGGCTGTCAGCTTTCCCCTTTATACTGCGGTGGGAGATACAGCTGGTGAGGCCAAGGGATCCCTCTCCCCTGTCTCTATTACAGTACATTACAGTGGGTTTCTGGGGTAGGGCAGGACCGTGCAGAAAATGACCTGAGCACAACGCAGCTCCTGCTGAGCAGCGTCAGGGCCAAGGTCAAGGTCAGCTCTTCCCATCTCAAGCATGGCCCCAACATCAACTGCCATGTGTACCTACCCACACAGTTCCCCTTCCGCTGGCACAAAGTACCTGGGTACAACTGAGGCTTAGGAAGCTGGGGTCCAATTCCGGTAATGAGGAAGAGATGCTTTCAGAGAATGTGGCCCAGGCTGGCGTGGCATGGCTCCGGGAACAGAGGACACAGCATCAGAGGGTGTGTCTGCGTAGAAAGCAGAGAAGCAAAGCCATCAGAAGCCAGTGGGCCCTGACCAAGCCCTGCCTGCAGAGAGTCTAATCTAGGCCAGGCCTCTTGGCCTTTAGGGTGCTAGACAAAGGCCAAGCATGATCCAGGGTGACTCCTGGAGGATGATTCTTGAAACCGTAGTCATTAGCCTGGACCAGTGGTGGCGAACCTACGGCACGCATGCCACAGTGGGTTGTTTGTGTCATTAGCCTAGGCCCTGGGATCAAACTTTCCACATCATTCTCCTTCCACCTTTCCTCCCTCTGTCCTTTCTTCCTTCAGTAAGGACACGTCAAGGTGGGATATAGCAGCCAGCCACAGCAACAAGGGCAAGAAGAGAAATGCAGCCAGGTAGGTGCCCAGGCCACGCTGGGAGTCAAGGAGAGCCTATGGGGGAGGTGCCTGTCAAGCTGAGCCTGAGGAGGAAGAGGAGTGGGGACAAAGGGCAAAGGACGCCCAAGAACAGTGTGGGGCTCAGAGGACAAGAGAGGCACGGAGGAAGGTGGGCAGAGGCTGCCAGAAGGCATCATTGTGAAAGGAAAGTGGGGAAGACTGTGGTGGCCATGGCCAAGATGCCCAGGCTGGCCTGCTTCCTGGAGACCAAGTTTCTGAGCTGCTGAAGGGACCTCTGAGTTCAGACTTACCTATTGCTTTTGTTTCTCCTTTTTCTCTTTAGTTCCAACAGGACAAAGAGACAGTGGTGCTAATGGTGTCTCTAGGGGCAGCTATGTCTGGAGGTGTGTGGGTGTGTGTGTGTGTGTGTGTGTGTGTGTGTGTGTAAGCCTTTGACATCGGATAGGTAGAGGCCAGGGAGGCTAATAAACAACCTGGAATGCTCAGGACAGTGTGGGAAGCCAGCCATGGCCCACTGGCTTTTTGAAAGACAACATTTGTTCCTTTTTAAGGACTGCACGTGTTAAACTTGTTTTGACCCTGCACGGGAGAAACTCGGACAGCCAAAGATCTGTAGGAGTCAGGTGCTTCCTGTTAAAGATCTGACGTTATCTGTAGGAGTCAGGTGTTGTAACTCCATTTTGTTAAGTTCCTCCACCTATTTGGGAATCATGATTATTAGTTGCAAGTGTTGTTAATTTGTTTTTCTTGAGCCTGCTTTCTCTTGCCCGTGTGAACCCTCCTTCCCGCGGAGCGGGTGTTGAGGTTACTATGGTAATCCTAGCCCATAATAGTTCGGCCTTTTCCTTTAAAAGGCTGATGCCTGCCTGCGATAAACGTCGCCTTGATCAGACTCTTGTCTTGGCGGCCTTCCTTTCTCTCTGCCCCATCTCCACCCCGCTGCTCTTTCAGGTTTGAGGCACTGCGGGACAGTGCTCTGCGTCGCCAGTTCGCGACAGGACAGTCCTCACAATTATTGGGCCCCAAATGTGAACAGTCCGAAGAGACTTCTGCTCACTACTCCAGATGCAGGCAGGATGCCACCCACAATTAGATCCAGTATTTGCGGGAAGCAGGATGTTTGGGGAGAGGGACCAAAGGCGGGTGATAAGGAGGGAGGGAGAAGGGGCACCAGGCAGAGGGTGGGGTGTGGGAAGGTCGGAGGGGTAGACTGAGGACTGAGGGGGCGGCAAAGCAGGGGCCTCAGGGCTCCAGGGCCGGGTCAGCAGAGACAGGGCGGCGAGGTGGGGGTCGGCGGAATCTTGGGAGATCCTAGCAGTCCTTACTTCCTCCCGGGACCGTGGTCGGACCCGAAGACAGGAAAGGAGCAGTACCCGGCAGGCCTCTTCCCCACGCTCGCGAGGGGGTGGGTGGGTGGCAGTGGGGGAAGAAGGAGAGGACGGCTTCCCAAGCACCTCTTTATAAACCAGAGGACGAGCGAGACCGCCTTCCAGGGGCGTCAGCTGTGCGTCCACGCGGTTCAGCCACCAGGGGGCCCAGGTCTGCCGTAGGGGCTCGGGACCCACCAGTCCTGCCCCGGGACTCGGAAACTCTCAAGCAAACCACACCCAGGGTTTCTGGCCCCGCTCCTCGGGACGCGGGGACCCCAGCGGGGCGGACGCCGCCCCGGCCGGA
>NW_022900946.1:23513104-23525410 GCF_012274545.1 Fukomys damarensis | reverse complement strand
GTGGGCGGGCAGGTGGCCGCGTGGGCGGGCTGGGGCGCGCGGAACCTCCCCGGATCCCGTGAACCGCAGCGTGGGCTTTGCGGTGTAAAGCAGGGGCAGCTGTGCCTCTCGGAGTGAGACGAGCCAGGAAGGTAGGCGTTTCCTGCATTCCTTTTCCGACCTCCTAATTCTTTACTTGTCGGGTAATACCCACTAAAAAAGCAAAGACTAGTTAATTTTGAAGTACGTTACTGGCGGGGAATAAATTATCGCCTAGAATTTATAATCATCCTTCCTGGTCCACAAAGGGAAGTCTGGGGATATCGGAGAGGTTCTGGCCTGGGAACCTTGGATTCTACAAGCTGTGACCTGATGCTACCCCAGACAGGCCACTATGAACAATGTTGAGGAAAATGGGAAGCTGCCCAAACGACCAACTTTCAACTTTTGACAGGGCGACTGGTGTGGTTTGTGTTTCGGTGTCTCCGCAAAGCCTTATGAGGTCTGATGTGGGGATTTTTCAGAGATGAGAGAATCTCCTTACTAACTATAAGCTAAATAAACCTTTCCCCCTTTAACTTGGGTGTCAGGTATATTGTCTCAGCGACTAGAGAAAAGTAACCAACAGCGATTTAAAGTAGTGTGAAGCCTTTAGGAAGTAAAAAGCAGAACAAAGCCTTGGCCAAGCTAGGAATATCAGAGATGACTAACTTCAAGGTGACCCTGGGAAGTTTGCAGGGCACCAATTGTAAGTGGTCTTTCTGGTGTCAGTGGCTCAGTGCCTAATGCTGGAGGAAATGGGGCAGAAGCCAGGTCCAGGGTCTGTGAGCTGCTCACCAAAACCCAGTCCAGCGGGCTCACGAGAAAACAGTCCTCCCCTTATCTCCTGGCCTGCGGGGAGAATTCCTCTTGCTGAGGACTCAGGTTGGGACGGTAGGATTGTCAGACCTGCTCTAGGCTCATCGGGGTACGGGAGCTGAGTTTGGGACTGCCGCCTTATGTCAGAACTCAGTTGGGGACTGTGCTTACCTGAGAACAGTCTTAGTGAGAATTTAGAAAAGTCCAGGGCTTCGGAGCTCCAGTGTGATCTGGCCTAGGAGTGACAGGACAGATGATGGAAAGAGAACCAGCCTGGCTGTTGCTTCCTGTGCATTTGAGTCTTTTACAGCAAAGATGAATATATATGCTACTGGTGCAGGTCTCACATCCTCAGAGGGTACCCTCACCAGAGAAAAGACACCACAGCAGCTTTACAGGGGCCACTGGCTCTGGAAGTGGCTGTCATAAACCCTGTCAGTGTGCTTCCAGAGCCTTCTGCGCAGGCCACCTTTTCCTGGCATGTGGTGGACTCAGGCAGGTATTTCCTAGCCCACCTTGTGGAGAGCAGAGGGGTCCCCATGCAGCATACGTGGAGCTTACAGCCTATCTCTGGACCCTGTCTGTAACTGGGACTCCAGGAACCCACGCAGCATGGCTGCTGCTCCTCGGAGAGGTGCGGCTGTGGAAAAAGTTAAGTAGTTGCACGAGGTCACCTGGCCGTGTACAGGGAACTTTGCAGTTACCCACCTTCCGTCATGGTGTGCTCAGCTGATGCGGACATCAGAGGTTCATTTCCAGAGCTGAGTAAGGGTTTCCAGATCCTTTAGTCTGCCCCGCCTGCCACTTGGGCACTATCTGATTTATGCAAGATCTGTCTTTTCCTTCCAGCTACTCCTGAGTGCCCGTTTTCCAGGTTCTAATCCGCCTGATGAATGAAATGCAGAAACATCATAGTGCACAGAGGCTGCGAGCAGTCGGGAGTGATTGCCTGCGCAGCCCTGGCGCAGATGCAGTTGGGAAGATGGCCGGCGTTTGGTCCATGGGCAGGGGCAGTGGTTTGAGGGTGAAGATGTTTGACTTGCTGATGCTTTGGCTTAGGTTAGAGATGGTTTCTCACAAAAGAGGAATCCCATTGTCCGTGTAGCTTGAGAAACCCTAGTCATTTCCTGCCTTAGAGCTGAGTTGGCGAGGGGCAGTGTGGGCTTCATGCAGGTTGGTGACTGTGCTTCTGAGCATCCAGAGAGCTCTGGTTATCCCCATTCCCTCCTTTCTTGGCTCTTCCCCTGTGGGGGCCTCCCTGGTTCTCTGTGTCACGTTCTTGCCTGCCAAGTTCCCCTTCCCTGGCGCAGGTTAGCAGACTGTCCCCACCCATGGCCACAGACACAGCCTCTGTCTCCCTGTTCTGGATCATGTGGCCAGTGACCTTGCTATTTTCTTCTTGGGATCTCCCTCCCCTAATGGTGTCGGTGCTTTCTATTGCCTTCATTAGTTTCACTTTACTGGGACTGTGCTTGGCATATAGAAGCAGCTTGGGACGTTTGAAGCAATAAATGGCAGAAATTCAAGATGAGGTGAGGTGTAATCGGAAAGAAAACCGAAACCATTTTCTGGGCAGCTGTCTTCCTAAGGTCACGTCTGTCAGGGCAGCTGGTCAGCCTTGGACAAGAGCCCCCGGTCCCAGAGCGGGCTGTTTTCTCACAGACCCTTGTAGACCATCACCTGGTTTACTGTCGGAGCGTGCCTCATTCCAGCTGAGTGCAGGCTCAGCTGAGTTTTGTATGTGTTCATCATTCTGCAACTGTTTGAGGGCTGGCCTTGTGCCAGGCACTGTTTTGGGGACTTAGAATATGAGTGAACAAAAACACTGAGAAATCTGGGCACTCACACTGTAGAAAGTAGCCTCAGATCCTCCTCCCTGACAGTGCTACGGAGGTGTGGATATGGAGAGTGTTAGGAAAACGTCCCCTGCTGCCCCCAGAAGGACTGACCACGCTCTTCTTTACCCATCAAACAGTGGTCAGGCAGCTCATGTGTCTTGGGCTGACCTGTGAGCTGGCCCCCTGGTAGGGAGTCCACAAAGGAATAGTGTGCTTGCCCCAGGGGGTGGAGACCAAGGGGTGGCACTTTGGTCATGCCGTTCTGCCCTGGATAAGGACTGGTTCACAGTTGCTGGGCTGCCCTGGGTGGTCTTCCTGGAGGCTGCACGGAGGAGGTTACAGCGAAGAATGTAGGGGGAGGTATAAGCAGGGCTCCTGGGGAAGAGGTGGACAGGAGCCAAAACAGCTTCTTCCCTTTGCCCTTCAGCTGTTCCACATTGCCAGGAAACTAATGGGGCAGAGACTGTTCGATAAGCTGATGAAGATGACTTTCTATGGGCATTTTGTGGCTGGTGAGGACCAGGAGTCCATCCGACCCCTGATCCAGCACAACAAGGCTTTTGGCGTGGGCTCCATCCTGGACTACGGTGTGGAAGAAGATCTGAGTCCCGAGGAGGCACAGCACAAGGAGATGGAGTAAGGCCGGCCTGTCCTGAGCTGCGCAGGCACCTGGTGGCGATCCCAAAGTGCCCTGGGGCTGTTGGGGGCCACGGCCCCCCGCTGGGCTTCAGCCTCGGCCAGGTGAAGGCCAAGGCTAGTAGCGCCATTGGCCTGATTACTGGGGCCCTCTGGGGTTCTGCCTGGAAGTCTTGAGTTTTTGCTTTGTGCCAATGACGGTCTGGGCTTTCGTGGAAAGTTTGGTGTGTGCCTAAGTCCAGAGGAGACGGAGGACGGGAGTGTAAGCCATGGCCTTCAACCCTATCCATACCCCCACCTGATTGAGTACAATTTGCAAGCTAAGAATGGTTTTTGTATTTTATTTATTTTTGGTATTGGGGATCGATCTCGAGTCCTTGCACTTGCAAGGCAGCGCCAGAACCACTGAACTAAATCCCCAGCCCTGTATTTTATTTGTTTATTTAATTTATTTTGTGGTACTGGCGAGTGAACTGAGAGGCTTCGCACTGAGTTACATCACAAGCTCTTTTTTATTTTTGCGACAGGGTCTTGCTAAGTTGCCCAAGCTGAGCTCTTACTTGCAATCCTCCTGGCTTCAGCCTCCCAGAGTGCTGCATTTTAAAAGGGTTGAAAGAAATGCCTGGCTGCATTTTAAAAGGGTTGAAAGAAAAAAAAATGAAAACAAGAATTCTGTTTTGTGAGATATAAAAATTATATGAAATTCAAGTTGCTTTTGCCCTACAGGGCTGGAGTTGGGTAAATGTGTGGCCTCTAGGTCAGAGAATATATCACTTCCTGGCCTTTTGGCTAAGATCAACTGTAGGGCTGAGAATATGTGCTGCTTGGCTGGTTATTTCCTGGCTCTGGTGCAGGAGACTAGAGGCTCTGGCTCCCTGCTCTGCTAGTCTCTCTTCCCAGGGATTCCTGACTGGCTGGGTAGGTCCCAGTACCCGAGTCCATCTGGCCCCAGCCCACTGGGATAGTTTTCCAATCTGCAGGTGGCTCTGCCTGGAGGGTGTAAGCGAGGGAGGGGGTTGTAGCCAGGACCAGTGTAGTGGCCTGGCCAGAGTCTCCTCCTCCCACATCACTGACTGGCTGCAAGGCCACCACCTGGGAAGTATGGGGGACAGGTTCTGCTACTCTGCCCTCTTGGGCAGCGGGACAGAAGGACAGGGTGAAGTTGCCCTCTAGGATAGTGATTGACTCATAGGAGGTCCCAGAAAGACCAGCCCTTCCTTTGGCAAAGTGCTGGTGCTTTGGCCCTCACAGGGATTTGGGGTGCTCCCAGCCCTGACTGCCACTGTGCCGACCCACTTGAAGTTTGGGACAGGCCCACTGTGGACCCTTTCAGGCCTCCATGTTTGTTTTGCCCCACCCCACTCCCCCAAACCCCGCAGCCCTCCCACCAGGGCTGCGGAGGAGGGGTAGGAAAAGGCAGTCACATGAGGCCTCCAGCCCTAGAACAGAATGTCCCAGCCCTGCCTGAGCACAGTGGCCCACAGCTGATTGGCCTGGGGAGCCCAGCCCCTGCCTGGCCATTGGTTGTTCCGAAGGTGGGGTACTCCACTGGCAGCACCCTTGTGAGGCTCACTGCCAGGCTTCAGCTTTTACTGAGGCCGCTGTGAATAACCAACATGCTGTGTAGCATCGATACGAGCTGGGTGAAGATCTTGAGGTTTCACAAGGACAGTTCTCAGGACACCTTTGATAGGAAAACACTCCCTTCCTAAGGCAGCCTGACTTCCTCCCTGCCCTGCACCCGGCCCTTTGGAGGTGGGTGAGTGTGCCTTGCCTTGCTCCACCACCACCACCGACAAAGGCTTTGCCTCCCTCCATTGGGCTGCCCCGCTGCTGCTGACTGCTTATCCTGCAGGAGCCCCACTCAGGCTCTGGGACATAAGTGGGGGGTCCCTTCCTGACCTAACAGAGTGACAACTATCCAATGCCAGAGGCAGGTGGTAAGGATGCATGCCCAGCTTGGCTGGCAGCTCTACCTTCAGAGGGCCCAGACCATTGTGGGGGTGGCCATGCAGGTGCCTCTCAGCGTCCACACCCGTTGGCCTGCAGGCCCCTCCAGGTATACCCTGGCAGCAGTGATCAGCCCCACAGACCCCTGTGTGGGGAACTGCTTCAGCATCCATTGCAGGAGGCCGGGAGCTCTGTCTTCCTCCCAACCCATCCTGTCACAAGCCCCGTAGGCTGTTCTCTTGCAGAGGCCACCATTCTCAGTGAAGGCCATGGCATAGTCCCTGGCCTGACTCAAGGAAGCGCAGAAAAGATGGGGGCCAGGCCCAACAGTGATGTTTGGTGGTGAAAGCGCAGCAGACATGTTATCTAGACTGTGGGCTTCATGGTTATAGAGCTGAACTTACCCATTGGGGGTTACTTGGGCCGCAGGGTCCCGGAGTCTGTCCTTCCTGGCCGTGAGAACTTTTGGTTGTGCCTGGGCCTCTGCTTGAAGGGGTGGGGCTGTCCCTGAGACTGGGCCTGCTGATATCTACATCAGGGGCCTTAGGAGGGGACCGGCAAGGAGGTCAATTCAGGGCCAGCCTGCTTACTCGTTAGAGTACAACACTGTCACATGTGACATTTACCCCTCTTTTCTTCTGTTATTACATCTCGTCAGCATGAGGTGGTTGGAGCAGTAGCTGCCTACCCAGCTTCTGCCTCCAGGCTGCGGCCTTGTGAGCTGTGGTGCCATGTGAGGAGTCTTAGGCCCTTAGGGCCTGGCCCCACTATGACTTCTGGGTCCTGATCTGCATGTTTTGGCTCAAAGTCCCCAGATTAGGGCCCTGAGGAAGAAGTCGGGGCTGAGGGGAGGGGTTCCTGGCATGTGGCTTGGTGGCCCAGGACTTGCTTCCTGAGCAGTGAGGGCAGAAGCCACCACAGGCAAGGCCCCTTGATACACGAACCCTGTGAAGGTGCATTTCTGGTTCTACCTTTGCCCCAGAGGATGGTAGGGAAGAAACTGTTGTCCTTTCCTATGAGTCATAAGCAGGCCCCGATACTCCTGGTCACAAGGCTAAGCTCTGTCTCTCTGAGGCAACTGATTTAATACAGCTTTAAATACAAAGGCTGATGATAGACAAAGCCAGGTTGGGTCCAACAGGATAGGGCCAGGGTGAATGTCCCCTTCATAACAGCCAGCCAGGTGCTGTCCCCCAGGGCACACAGCCATGGACCTGCACCCCGGGAACTCTGAGGAGGAGGACGGCTTCTTCTGTGGTTCTGGCAGGAATCCTGGCATTGCTGGGGAGAATGACACCTGGAGGGTGTGCAGTGGAGGAGAGAGAGACCAGTGGCCATGGGGTAGGGCAGGCCAGACAGTGACAGCTGAGGGAGTGCATGGAGGCCAGAGCCTAGAGCTGTGGTCCTCACAGGACCCTGAGACTTGACAGCTTGAGGGAGGTCAGAGCGAGGGAGCCTCCCTGCTGGATTTGGGGGACTTTGTGTGCAGGTGGTCTGTGGCCTCCATTCTTCTTGACCATGTGTGGCTCTGTATTCCTACCTTTCTTTGGAAGAGCACGCCCTGGGTTGTTCTGGAAATCCAGGAAGATAGTTTTAATTACTCTTTGCCAACAGGGAGTGGCAACACCCCCAAGAAACTGGAGGCTCTTAAGGACATGGGGTTCCAGGGCCCCAGAGCTGCTGCCCTTCCCTGGCCCAGGTGGTTATACCCGAAGCCTGGGGTGGGGCTAGGCCTGCCTGGGCTAACTCCCAGTTGGGCTGTGTCTTGGGGCCAGCCCTGTCATGTTCTTGGGAGGATCCACGCCTCAGCCTCATCTTCCCCTCGCGCGAGCGCTCTCTCTCTGCCTCTTATCACCTGCAGCCTAGGCAGTATGACCCTGATCTTTGCCTCTTCCTCCTCCCTGCAGGTCTTGCACCTCTGCAGCAGAGAGGGACAGCAGTGGTGAGTAAGAGGCAGATACTCTCCCACACCCATGTGTGCCTTGGTGACACAGGAGACACCTTGGTTCTTGGCCCAAGCAATCCCTGGGGTGGAGGACAGTGCCCCACACTCCTCCCTGTGCCCAGTGCTCTTGGTCTGGCTCTGTGTGCCCTCACACACCGGAGAGCTCCCTGGCAAAGAACGGGTCCTACTTATTTCTTACAGGCCCCTCAGTAGACTCTCAGGCCCCTCAGCCTTCAGCAGGTGCTGGAGCCTTGGCCTTCTTGTCCTGGTTTGCCCCATGCTCAGGATGGACCAAGGGTACATGCACTCCAGCTAGGGGACCAGCGAGGAAGGGGCACATGGGTGACGGATAGGAGGGGAGCAAGGGGGAGCTGTGGCCTGCGGAGTGCGGGAGCCCAGGCGGAGCCTGTGCTGAGGGTGGTGCGGCCCTGGGGCTCGGCCTCTGTGTGCGCCGCAGTGGAGGATTGCAGCGTGTCCACCTTTCCAGGCACCAATAAGAGGGAAAAGCAGTACCAAGCCCACCGTGCCTTTGGAGACCGCAGGGATGGTGTTGTCAGTGCCCGCACCTACTTTTACGCCAATGAAGCCAAGTGTGACAGCCACATGGAGGCCTTCCTGCACTGCATTGAAGCCTCAGGTAGAGCCCTCTGTGCTGGCTGCGTACCTGCCAGGCGTTAGTCTGGGAAGGTCCCTGGGCAGGTCCCTGAGGTTCGTGTTGGTGAAGAAGGTGGGCCCCAGAGGGGGCTGATCCCAGCTCATACTGGACTTGTGCCACATCCAGCCCCTTCTTGCCCTGTCCCACACTCTTGCCCCTTGAGGTGTGGTGGCCAGTTATGGAGCTCTGGGGGTAGTCAGTGGACTGAGCCACCCCTATCCTTGGGGAGTCCATCCTCTATGCCAGAGAACCTCTCCCCGGTATGGCCTTCAGGGTTCTAGAGGGCAGGGGGAGGCACGTTGAGCCACAGAGTCGGTGAGTGCTGGTGGACTTGTGCCTTCTGAACGTTTTCAGATCAAAGACTGATTCTGGGAAACACCATCAGTTGGGTTGGGGGCCCCAGCAGTCAGGCCAGTGTCCCGCCATGTTGGTGAGAGGTGTCTCCTGTCCCTTGCCTGGGAAACGATGCCAAGCAGAAGCAAACATGAGCACCCTGTGTGCTCCAGCCTCGGCTCTACTTAGTGTTTCTGTGTGCTATGACCCATGCATGGACAACCTGTTGCTGGCATAGAGGAGGAAACTGAGGCAGGGAGTGCTGGGAAGCCCATGGAGCCTCCCTGGCTCCTTTGCCTGCTGTCTTCCTGCACTATGTGGCCCATACACTTTACTGAGTCACCTTTCCCACCTCTGTGGTGGCGTCTGAGGTATGCTGGGGTGTTTGGGGGTCAAGACAACACCGTAGCTAGAGACGCAGCTGCAAGACCAAGCCAGCATGGGCTCCTGGTCCTTGCTCTACCATGCTGGCACCTTGTTTCCAAGAACCCTTAGAGCTCTTCCTTTGGCTTCTAACAGGTGGAGCCAGCGATGATGGCTTCTCAGCCATTAAGCTTACTGCACTGGGGAGACCCCAGTTTCTGGTAAGTGCTGGAAAGTTCTGTCTGGAGAGGCTTTCCAAGACCTCGGGGCTGCTGTGGGCATTTTATGCCAGCAGACGTGGCTGTAACTTTGAGGTGGTGAGCTGGGGTACTGGGTGGGAGAGGGTGTAGCTGTAGCCCTGTCCTCGGCCCCAGAGGCTACACGGGACTGGAGAGCCAGGTCTGTGTCACAGATGGTAGCTCAGGCTTGCTTTTCCAGCTGCAGTTCTCAGATGTGCTAACCAAGTGGAGACGGTTCTTTCACCAAATGGCTGCGGAGCAAGGGCAGGCTGGACGTGCTGCCATGGATACGAAGCTAGAAGTGGTGGCCCTGCAGGTTGGGCACCATGGGGCCCGGGGAAGAGTCCAGTCCTGGGGCTGTGCTGCTGGGGTCAGCCAGGGGAGGAGGGAGGAAAAGGAGGACCTTCACAAAAGGACTCTGGGTGTGCTGGTAGGAGGGCGGGGAGCTGCCCTGCAGATGGCGCCCTAAGCAAGAAAGTCAGCAGGAGGGCGGGGACTTGTCTATGGAGCAGAAGCACAAGCCCGACATGGACCCTGTCGGGTGCACCACGGACCAGTGGAGGGTGTGTTGAGACATTAGTGGGCATCAGCATTGACCCCACCTTCTCCTCAAGGAGAGTATTGTGAAGATGGGCATTGCGGCCAGGCCCGAGATAGAAGCCTGGTTCACGCCGGAGACCCTGGGAGTGTCCGGGTAAGAACTGCCCCTGCCTAACAAGGGCATCTTCTTCCTTGGTGTGGCCATGGCTCCAGCTAAGCTCCAGCAGCTTCTCCCAGGTCGGGTCACTTTGCTAAGAGGGTGGGCCTCTAGGGTGACAGCGCCGAAGGGACCCCTGCCCCGAGACATACTGAGGAGTTGACAGGGAGCTGGGATGCTGGGGCTGCAGCTGGACACTGCAGACACCGGCCTTCGTGGGGTTCGGGTTCCAGAGTGAGTGTCGGCGCGCCCTCCTTGAGTCCCGTGCCCTACCCTCGGGACCAGGCTCCTTGTCTGCCAGCTGCCTGTTTCCTACCTTTACCTCTTCCCTGAGCCTGGTTCGGCATTCCCAGTGCATGCTTTGTGTTTCTGTAGCCACCACAGGAATGTGGGGAGGGGTTCATTTTTTAAGTGGAGAACAATATTTATGTTTTGTATTTTAAAACTGAATAGGGATGGGGTTTGTGGTGGCTGGGTTTGGGGTGCTCTTTTGCGGTATGGGCTGGTTTGTGCCTGGGACCTCCAAATGACCCTAGTGCCGTGGGTAAAGCTGTGTGCACCTCCTGCGCTGATGCGCCCTCTCCCTCAGCACTGTGGACCTGCTGGACTGGAGCAGCCTCATCAACAGCAGGACCCAGCTCTCTAGGCACCTGGTGGTCCCCAATATGCAGGTAATGCTCCCCTCCTGGGCCCCAGCTCAGATGGCACGCAGCCAAGAAGGGAATTCAGCTCACCGTGTGCGTCTCTGGCTGCCCATCCTTGGGACACAGTGTGACCAAGGAGACTGCCATCCTCTACCCATGGGGAAGAAGACCCATGTGGAGCCTTAAGACACTACCTAGAGACGGTGTCTGCAGAGGTTTCTTCTGAGTCATCTAATCCTGTGGCGTTAGGTCACCCCAACCTTTGTGGCCAGAAACGGCAGCATTTTATTCCTTCTCATGCCTTTGGGCTGGCAGGGCTCAGCTGGGCCCGGGTCCTCATAGGGTTTGGGGCCGCATCACACGGAGGTCTGGAGGTGGATGCCGCCCCTCAGCTGGGCTTCCTCCCAGCATGGCAGGTAGCCCCGAAGACCCTCATCTCCTGAGATGAGGGACGGGCAGAAGCCGTGCTGCTTTCCCCAGTTTAGCCTCAGAAGTCACATTGCTTCACCTCTGCCCCATTACCAGGGCAGCCAGTGTTAGAGGAGAGGATGAAACTGCTTGACCCCGCCTGTGCTGGGCTTTGAGAGGAGCAGAGGCCATCGGGGAACTGTCTTGCAGATGCTTCTTTCACACTTCCAGCCCCAGCCAACTGAGGCCCAGCCGCTGCCCCAGCGCCTGGGAGTGGCACATGGGGTGCAGCTCTACACCAAATACATGGCCAAGAATAAAGTGGTGTTTGTGTCCAGTGGGAGAAACTGGGACGTGCTGTGTGGCACCCAGGAGAACCCTAGCGGGGCCATGGAAGGCCAGTCGGGGAAGGTCAAGTCACCAGCCCACTGCTTACCTGCCTGGCTCCTTGAGGGCCGCTCTCTTGGTCCCTTGCTGCCAGGTAGTCTCTCCCTGGATGTCCCGTCTGCCTGTAGCCACAGGTTTTCCCTCTGGAGCCCTCTCCTTGTTGCTAGCTCAGCCTGTCCAGTTATTGGGTGGTCAGAGTTCACTTCCTCTGCCTTGTTTGGGGTGATGGGAGCCCCTCAGCTGTAGGACCCTCTGAGGCTGTGCAAGCAAATCCCCTGGGGCGCAGCGGCTGGCACAGGTGCGGGGTGCCCTCCTGGTGTCGCCAGGCCCAGGCGTCTTGACAGCAGAACAGCTGCCGTGAGAGTCCAGGGTGTCGTCACTGAATGTACAGGGGAGAACAGGGAGGGCAGCCTCCCTGGCAGGCCCAGCTGATCCCCCTGCCCCGTGTGAAGGGGAGGAGGGTAGCACTACTGAGAGATGTGACCCGGGTCTTAGACAGGACAGCTGGAGCCGTTGCTGTCACGGTTCACCGAGGAGGAGGAGCTGCAGATGACACGGATGCTACAGAGGATGGATGTGCTGGCCAAGGTTCGAGCCACCCCGTGTGGGGTCTGGGCTGGGGCTTGAGCCAAGGGGAGGCATCTGTCGTGCTTGCGCTGTACTCTCTTGAGCCCTGCACCTTTCAGAAAGCCGTGGGTGTGGGTGTGCGGCTGATGGTGGATGCCGAGCAGACCTACTTCCAGCCCGCCGTCAGCCGCCTGACGCTGGAGATGCAGCGCAAGTTCAATGTGGGGAAGCCACTCGTTTTCAACACGTACCAGTGCTACCTCAAGGTACCCGCCTCGCCCTCTGGTGTGCGTCATGACCAGCCAGCCTGCGGGAGAGGGGCCTTCTTCTGAGCCTGCAGCCTCTGCCTGGCCCTGCTCTGGGCAGAGGCTGGGGCCTGCAGAAGAGGAAGCAGGCATTGTCCCTGAGGAGCTGATGGGGTTCTCTGCAGCAGAGCTCGTCCTAAGCTGGCCAGCAGTGCCCAGGAAGAAAAGGACACTGCCCAGCAGCCATGCCTGGGCCTGTGGGAAGGCCACAGCTGGAGTGCCTGCCTCAGAGTAGGAAGTAGGACCTTCAGAGACCCTACTGCCAGCCCCTCTTCTGGGCCTTGGGATCTGGACAAGACAGGGTGGGAGAAAGACAAAGAACCCACCTGATGTGCTTTAAACCCCAAACTTTGAAGGCTTCATGGATGGCCATTTTTCTGCCCAGTTTTAGCCTAGGATCCTCTTTAAGTGTCTGATGAGGGGCCAGGGATTTAACTCAGTGGTTCTGCCACCTGCTTCCCAAGCACAAGGACCCGAGTTTGACCCCCGGTACCAAAAAAAA
>NW_022900946.1:23501815-23512682 GCF_012274545.1 Fukomys damarensis | reverse complement strand
TTGCCCAGAATTTTGCATGTACAGTACTCGAGAAGCCCAGAGGTGCTTTAGGATAGAACCTCCAAACCCAGCCTTCAGCCTGAGGACTCTGAGAAGCTGCTGGGCACCTGATAGATCCAGAGCTGGTTGGGGACAAGCCAGGCACTCAGAGCACATGGGTGGTGTGGGGAGGAGGAGTCTGGGCAGGTGCCCTGGCGTGCACCCTGCTCCCAGCCAACCAAGGAGACCCTGGAGCATACCGAGGAGGCTGCAGATGGTACCACTGTCACCCCTCACTGGGGACAGGTCAGAGGCCCATCCTTATCCACACCTGTCTCCCACATCCTCTGAGTGGTACCTCTCTCGGACAGCTGCTCCTGGCCCAGTGCCCCAAGCTGACATACCCAGGAGCACCTGAGCATGCAAGGTCCCTGTCCTGGTCGTCAGCCTATTCCTATGATGTGGCCTTGGCCCCGCAGGACGCCTATGACAACGTCACCCTGGACGTGGAGCTGGCTCGCCGGGAAGGCTGGTGTTTTGGGGCCAAGCTGGTGCGAGGTGCTTACATGGCCCAGGAGCGTGCCCGTGCTGCGGAGATTGGCTACGAGGACCCCATCAACCCCACTTACGAGGCCACCAACACCATGTACCACAGGTGAGCGAGCGGTCCTCCTGCACCTCTGTGCTGCCGCGGCAGGGTGGGGGGTTAAGGCCGCGGGAGAAGCTCAATGCTGTGCTCACCCCGTTCGAGGCCAGCGGCCTCCAGCAGGCGCCAACACTGTATGTATCCTGAGAGCATAAGTTACACTCTTTCTGCTTTTGCATTACTTTCTCAGAAATATTAAGATTTTTCTTCTTTAAATACAGAAAAATCTACTGAATAAAACAAAAGTGACCCCATTTCCCCAGCTTGCTCCCCGTGCCCCCTAGGTGAGTGGCCTGGAAGGCTTTGCTCTTCATCGGCAGCAGACCGTCCACCGGTTGCACCCTGCTGTTTCTGCTGTTCATCCTGGGGATCTCTGCGTTAAGCACAAGCGGTCCAATTCTGTGCTGCTTCTCTGAGACCATGTGTGCTTGCTGCAATCTGAAGGGGGCCCCCAGTGTCTCATTGCTGGCTCCAGCTCCCCTCCTGGGCATGTCCACATATAGAAGTCATTGTGCGCATCTGTGTCCTGCCACACGTGTGCCCCATTCGTACATACGTTGTGCATTCTGCCTTTTGCCCCTTGCGTTTCTTCATTTAACGTTACGTCTGGATCCTCCTATCTCAGCATAGAACCCTGTCAGCCTGACAGCTCTCCTTACTGGAGGACAGTGGTACTGTGGACAGTCTCCCTGGTACATGGACATCCACCGTCCAGAGACCTCCAAGGACCCACTTCCTGTCATTTCCTTGAAGGGCTGGGAGGGCACTATGGAGTCTGTTCCCACTGACAAGGTAGCAGTTTGAGGCCACCCCCACATAACAGAGCCTGCTAGTTCTCTCCGAGCTGTCTGGTCCCACTTGGTCTTGGTCCCAAGCCTTCTTCACCAGGCGCTGAACAGGCCAGCTGCTGTTCATTCCCCTGATGCTGGGCACACCCTTGGGAGGGGCCGGCTTACCGCATGGCTCCGCGTCAGTCTGAGGGGAGGCAGCAGTGGGCAGGGCCAGGCTCAGTGGTGCTCTCCCCAGGTGCCTCACCTATGTCCTGGAGGAGCTGAAGCACAACTCAAAGGCCAAAGTCATGGTGGCCTCTCACAATGAGGACACGGTGCGCTTCACGCTACAAAGGTAGGTGCCGCACGCCCTGAGCTGTGGGGCGCTCTGCGACTGAGGACAGCTGGCGGTGGCCCAGGGCTCAGGGAGCACACAGCGGCCTGCCAGGTGCTGCTGGGCTTTCTGAGAGGGTAACCCCACGGAAAGCACTGGCACGGAGTCTTTAATGTGTCACAGGCCCAGGCCTTGCTGCCTTTCTTCATACAGCCCTGTAGCAGCAAGGAGGCTGTTTGCAGTTATTTTCATTTTAAAAATGAATACCCGCTTTACTAAAGTCTCCAACTCAAAAACATAAATTTTGTTAGATGATTAAATAGCTCACTGAAATATTCAGGCATGGTGTTCAATCTCAGTCCTCAGGAGGCCTCTCCAACGTTTATAAAAAGTTATAAACCACCTCATTTATAAACAATTTCTGTTAACGTTTCAATTGCACTTGTAATTTAATATAGTCTGTTTTCTCTTTAAATGCTTGTCCCATGGAACACAACTTGGTAGAATTCTAACCAGTCAAATACAGAAATAAGGTGAGGTAGATCCCTAAACATCCCAGTACTTTCACCATGGCTTTCTCTCTCACGCCATGGACACAACAGCACCTGCTGTTGTTTCCCCTCCTTTCTCCTGGTCCCTCCTTTCCTGAAATCTGGGCCCTGGGCAGTGGCCTTGCTGGCCTCCACTCTCCCAAGAGCCAAGCTGGGGCCCCCTCCACAGTGGCAGCCTCGGGTCCGCGCTTGGACACCAGGTGGGGCCACCTGGAGATGCGGCGAAGGCGCAAGGCCAGGCAGGGGACAACGGTGCTTCCCAGTGCTGCTCGGCCAGTGCCCAGTGATCACTGAGTGCCGTCAGTACTCTTCCTGCGTGCGAGATGGTGCCTTTTCACTGCTTGATATCATGGGCCACCCCTCTTGCCGTTTGTAATCTCGTGGCAGAGGCAGGGGAGGGGTCTTCGGGGGAGTGGGCCTGCCCTGCACCGAGGCCGCTGTGCCTGAGACACTGCGGTGAGGTGGGGAAGGAGGGGAGCTCTCCTGCCGAGTTCCTGGGTGCTCGAGCGCCAGGGGCAGGGCTGGAGACCCTGAGATGGCGGGGACGGGGGAGCGTAGGCCGCCAGCAGCCTTGGGTGGGGTGTGAGGAATCCCAGGCTGGCTGTGCACTGAGGCTGGCGGGCTCGAGAGCGCAGGGGCAGATGCACAGAGCCCAGATACCTGGGTATGGGAAGCTAGAGATGAAAATGAGGGAACCACCAACGTAGGGACTTTAAACACTGAAGTGTGGTAGCGCCCTACAAGGGGGGCTGTGAAAACAGGAGGCTGGCCAGCTGGGGGTCACCGCCCCGACATCTGAGCAGTGCCAAGAGGAATCTGAGTCACAGCTGTAAGTCACAATTCTCCAACAGCCAAGTTTTGAAAAGATGAAATTAATGTTAACATAACAGGGCTGGGGATGTAGCTCAGCTTGCACAGGGCCCTGGGTTCAGTGCTTTTTACCCCCCCACACAAGTTCATTTTCCATTTTTTTCCTACTAAGTCTTCAACATCTACATCTAGTATGTACAAAGTCTGCAAAAAAAAAAGTATACACTTCAGGAAAAGCAAAACATAACTATTTTAATATGAAATTTATTGAGACATCATGAGATTAATGCAAGTTATCTTTTGGCCTCAATTATAAGAGGTGCTCAAAGTGGTGGCCATGAGCTTCCAGATATTTATTAGTACAGAGAACTGCTGCATGGGTAGGTAACCTTGGTCACTGAGATTGCTACACATGCATTTTCAATTTCTTCTCTACAGGCTGGCAGTGTAGTGGGTTTTCTGTGATGTATGACAGCCTCTAGGGTCCCCCATCCTACGAGGGTAATACCATCTATTGAGAAAACACTGTACTATGCTTTTCCTGAAATGTGTATTTTGTTTTTGTTTTTGCAAACTATGTATATTTGACAAGATGCATCTTGATTCAAACCAGCTACCTTCTAAGGACTCAGCCTGCGGGTGGCTGCATACAGGGACAGAGTGACTGTACACATGGGGTGGAGGGGCAGCCAGCAAGGGGAGGACAAGGGTGGGTTGCCAGCAGATCAGTCACCAAAGCAAAATCCCAGTGATGCAGGAGGGCCCAGGAGCGTCCCTGACCCAGAGGCAGGCCCTGCAGGGTCTGGAAGCAGGTGAAGGTATAGGAGAGCCAGAGTAGAGGGGGGAAGGGGACGAACTGTGCTGGCCATGGGCCGAGGCCTACCCTGGAAGGCTTTCCCTGGGAGCAGCAGGGTAGCCCAGGCGAATTCTGCTGGGAAGAGAGTGGCGGGGTACAGAGGCTGGAGGTCTGGGGGAAGTAGGAGGTCCTCAGAGCTAAGCCGGTGCCGTGCTGCTCTCAGGACCGAGTCCTAGGGCCAGCCCCTTACCTGCCTGGCCTCACCCATTTACAGGATGGAGGAGCTGGGCCTGCATCCCTCTGACCACCAGGTGTACTTCGGACAGCTGCTGGGCATGTGTGACCAGATCAGCTTCCCACTGGGTGAGCCCAACTTCTCTGGGCGGGCAGGTGGGGTCGCCACGGGGCTGGGACCTGAGTGCCGTCTGCTGTATCGGTAGGCCAGGCAGGCTTCCCCGTGTACAAGTACGTGCCGTACGGCTCAGTGATGGAGGTGCTGCCCTACCTGTCCCGCCGCGCCCTAGAGAACAGCAGTGTCATGAAGGGCACCCAGCGAGAGCGGCAGCTGCTGTGGCAGGAACTGTGGCGGCGGATCCGCACCGGCAGCCTCCTTCAGTACCCGGCCTAGCCTTGTTCCCACCACAGCTGCACACTCAGCTCACCTGCCGGGTCGCAGGGGAGGGAGACGATTTGGGGGGACACTGGTGCCAGCCACACCATCGCCACAGCTGTGGTCTAACCCCAGCCTCTCAGAATTCACCTGTTTTACCTTCGAAACTCGAGAGTCACTGGTGGTGAGGTGTCCTGCCCTTGGTCCCCCCAACCCCAGTCCTGCCCCGTCCAGAACGGAGGCACACAGGCCACTGGAACTGTCAGGAGCAAGCAAGGGGCCATCCCTGGTGTTGGCCTGAAGAATCGCCTGCCAGGGACTCACACACACACCCAAGCCTCCTGCAGGGTGGTGGTCCAGCTGGACAGCTGCCTGGTCAATAAATCACCATTTGAAGGCGAGCGCCCTCAACTCTACCGCATGAGTCACGTGAAATCAGCTGTGTGCGGTGGAGGGAACAGCTAGGACGGAGAGGTCTCCTTCAAGCCAGGAGTCCCGACTGGCGGGGACGGGCAGACAGCACCTCTGACGAGCTGCACTGCAGACTCAGCCACCCTTGCGTCTATAGCCCAGGAACCAGTGGGCCCAAGGGCTCTCTGAGCAGGGCAGACAGCAGCAGGCAGGCCTGGGCTCCTTTCTTCTGCCGCCCACTCCCCTCCCCAGGTTCCTGCTTCCCTGAAAGGCCACTGACCGGGCCTGCGGCAGGTAACTTCCCTTCGCACCCTAGCCCGGTGCCTGCGCATCTCCACCCGTGCTCTCCAGGCCCGCGTGGAGTCGTCTGGGTCTGGTCCGTGGTGAAGACAGCAGTGGTAGTGCCTGGGGAGCGGGGCCGGGGCCGGGGCAGGGAGAGCCAGCAGTGAGCAGTCCCGCGGCAGGGACGAGGTGGTGGGCTTGGGCAGCCCAGGAGGAAGGGAGCCTTCGGGGAGCCTCTGCCACATGGTGCTGCTCTCTGCCGGCCGCAACAGGGTCACAGACTGCCGGGAAAGGGAATCACAGACCTGTAAGCCACGTGTAGGCTTTTTATTTTTGAGTCACATACGGCCTGGGCCTCAGAGCCCCTTCTACTTGGGGGCTGGAGCTGCCAAGGAGGGGCCAAGACAAAAGTGAGCACAAAGCCAGGGACCTGCACAGAGGTCGGGATGTGCCCACCTAGTGGGAGGGTGCTAGAACCGGTAGCCCTATTCCACCTGGCCCTCGGGCAGACAGTGCACAGGCCGGGCTCTCTCCTTTTTATGACCCTATCTAAATCCAGAGGTGGGTGACGGAGTCAGAGTCTCCAGGCGCCTCTGGTGGCAGCTGAGTCAGTGACCGAATGTCAGGAAATGTCCAGCTTTCCGGTAACAGTGGACACGGCTGCATTCCCGACCACACTGGGCAGAGGTGGCCAGCAGGGACCCCACCTGGTCACAGGGCTGCCTTCCCAGACTGGCAGCCCCTCTGCTGCAGCTTCCGGATGAGTTCCAGCAGGTTCATCTGTAGTGTCAGCTCCTGGGATGCAGAGGGGACACGCGATGTACCTTTCTGCACTGGCCCTGTGGGCATGGGGCGATGGGGCTCACTTCCCAGTTGGCCCTAGATGGGCCAGCAGTCTCCCCGGGTGATATACTCAGACTAGCATGCAGGAGGGGAGCAGAGGGCTCTGCAGGGCCCAGCAGGCCTGGGAAGGTGGCCTACCTTCCTGTGGGCAGCGGGACTGGCCTGCATACCTTTCCTGGAACCTCCTTTCCATCTCTGTCCACTCACCACTGATCTCGGGCCTTCAGGGACCAGTGACACATGATCTGTAGGCAAGATAGGCCCAGGTGCTGACCTGTGGGTTGGTGGTCACATAGAAGCCAGCTACTCCTGCCTTCTCCAGTGTGCTCTGCTGGTCAGCCACCTTCCGGTCCAACTCCAGGACAATCTTCCGGTCCATCGCCTGCTGTTCCTCCCGGATCCGATGCTCCACTGCCTGCCATGGGCAGGGAATGAGGGTGACATCCAGGCTTAGCTTTCACCCATCTATGCCTCAGAGACACCCTCTGGCCTGCCACCTCCTAGCTACCTTGTCCACCCCAGTGGCACTAGCTCCAGAACTATGGGGATCCTCACCACACCCAGGACATAGGGGAGCTCCAAGACGCTTCCCCAAAAGCCCCAGCTGGGGGCTGTCTTGGGACCTGACAGAGGGCACCCCACACACAGCTTGATTCCATGTGGGTCTCTAGTCCCCCACGAGCTCCCTAGGAGCACGGACCCCTTCCTGGCTGGCTGTCATGCCTGAGGCATGCAGTGGCCCCAACTCCACACCTGCTCTGTGCACACCCCAGCCTTCAAGGAGCCATTCTGAGGAAAAGGGATCACCAATGGGTGGGTCTTTACTCCCCACCCAGCCCCGGCACGCACCAGCCCCCACAGGGAGAAGCCGTGTGCTTGGACTGCGGCACCCTACTAGGCTGAGGCCCAGAGCAGTCGGGGTCTCACTATGTAGCTCAGGCTGGCCTTGAACTCACGATGTAGCCTGGGCTGGCCTGGAACTTATAGCAATTCTGCCTCAGCCTCCCAAGTGCTGGAATAATAGGCGTGCGCCACCACTAGTGGTGCCCAGCTAGTCACGGGTTCTTGAGCCATCCTGAGGCCCCTCTGTAGAGCCAGGTGGTGCCCACAGGAGAAGCCAGGTCTGACCATCTCACCCCTGCCCCCTACCTCCAGCTCACGCTGCTGAGCGGCCTGGAGCATGGGCAGGTTGTGGGGCCGGCAGGCCTGCTGGGCCTCCAGGTGCTTCTGCCGCAGCGCCTGCCTGAGCACTGGGAGGGGAGAGAGCCAGAGAAGAGCAAAGAGCCATCAGCATCAGCAGGCACTGGGGAAAGGAGAGTAAGGAGGGGCCCAAGGCATACCTCACCCGTAAGTGTCTGCCTCGACAGCCAGGTGCAAGCACAGAAAGAAACCACCATCACTAAACAATGTGCAACACTGCATAGCTGGTGCCCTGACCTTTACTGGTTTAAGCATCAAATAACTATTCTGCCCCAGGAGGAGGGGTTGACAGTGCACCGTTAAGAAAAGTCAAAACCAACACTGTTCCTAGAAGACCTGCCCTGACACTTCTCAGGAGAGTGCTTGAGGCTCCACAGCAAGTAGCCTGGCCCCCTGACGATGACACTGATGACATTAAATGTGTGTGAAACCAAGTGCCATGCCAAGACGTTCCATAAACGCAAGGGCAAGAAAGACTTCCCAGTTAGACGACTTACCAGTTAGGGCCTTCCTAGGTGGAAACAGGATGCCAGGCAAGAGACCAATGCAGCGAATTTCACCTCATTCACGCCACTTATCGAACACTGTTACAAGTCTCAGGTCAACTCCCAGGTTGCACTGGGTAAGCAACCAAAAGTTAAGGAGAAAGCCATGCTAGCTGCCTGCTCAGAAAGGCCTTGGTCTTAGTAAATGACAAAGGAAAGCAAAGGAAGCCAATCACTCCTTGCTAAATCAGGCAAAGGAAAGCCAAAGAGCCAGCAGACCTACCTAGTGCTACCTGTGCAGTGCCTGGCCCAAGCTTTCTGGGGATAATTAGCAAAGGAGAGTTACCAAAAAACTGTCCTGATAATAGGGCTCTGTGGAGAAATGGCTTATTTCAGGACTGACCCATGGAAAGCACAAGATGAGCCTGAACCAGAAAGCAAGAAGTTCTGGGAGACTGGTGACACATCAGAGGAAGCCTGCAAGTCACCCTGGGCCAAACACAGCAGTCCGGGCTTGAAAAAGAAAGAGTTGTGTATTTCAGATTTGTAGACTACATGCATATCCTACCTCACAATGTCTAAAAAGACAACTGCCTAAACACTGAGAGAAGAAGTAATGCTAACTCTGCAAGTGTCTAGCAACTGAGAACACTTCTCACCATGTCCTGTGAGACCAGCATTATCCTTATACCTAAACAAAAATACAGGAGAGCTACACACCAATGTCTGCCATGAACATAGAGGCAAAGATTCTTAACGTGCTTTTAGTAAATCCAATCCAATGTGTGTGTGTGTGTGTGTGTGTGTGTGTGTGACATCATAACTGACAGATTTATCTCCAGAATGCAATTCACCCCAGGAATTCATAAGTCAATGTAACTCAGCATTGTAACAGAAAAATGACATGATCATCTCCATGGATACAGAAAAAGAATTTTACAAAATCCAACATCCATCCCAGTAGAAACATTAACCTTGTGGCACGTGGATATCACCGGCCATGATGAGTAACTTGCATTACTAGAAGAAATTTTTGCCACATTTACCCTGTATCTGAAGGCCTTGTTTCCGGGCCAGTTTACAGGAAACAGCGTGGAGAAACTTGTTAAGTAACAGCACGAGGGAATAACCTGCCAGGTGCAGAGCAGGGACATCTACAGGTAGAACTACTGAGCTCTGCAAAGGCATGCCAACGTGCATGTTAGGAGTGGTTCCAGAAGCAAACACCAAAATAATCAGTTGCAGTGCACGAACCTGGGCCAGACCCCTAATTATGAAGCGACAATTTGAAACGCATTAGGTACGCTGACCACAACACCCCGGAAAAGTTCAGTGTGGCTGTGTCACAGTGCTCTTGTCCCAGGGCACTGGCTCTCAATCCCTGGCCAAGGCTGACCTGCAGGTGGTCTCGATACGGTTTTGGTTGTCATAACAAGAGGAGGATGCCGATGTTTTCCTGAGCTGCCCAGGACAGTGTCTCACCACAAACACTTATTCAGCTCCAAATGTCAGCAGTGTTGGGTTGAAATCTTGGCCCTGAAGAACACTGAGGACGCCTGTGTAGAGTACTGCTGAAGTGCTACAGCATCATGTATAAAAAAACTACAGCAAACTGTTAACTACTGAATGTGTTTCCAGAAGCAAACACCAAAATAATCAGTTGCAGTGCACGAACCTGGGCCAGACCCCTAATTATAAAGCGACAATTTGAAACGCATTAGGTAAGCTGACCACAACACCCCGGAAAAGTTCAGTGTGGCTGTGTATTTCCAGAAGCAAACACCAAAATAATCAGTTGCAGTGCACGAACCTGGGCCAGACCCCTAATTATGAAGCGACAATTTGAAACGCATTAGGTACGCTGACCACAACACCCCGGAAAAGTTCAGTGTGGCTGTGTCACAGTGCTCTTGTCCCAGGGCACTGGCTCTCAATCCCTGGCCAAGGCTGACCTGCAGGTGGTCTCGATACGGTTTTGGTTGTCATAACAAGAGGAGGATGCCGATGTTTTCCTGAGCTGCCCAGGACAGTGTCTCACCACAAACACTTATCCAGCTCCAAATGTCAGCAGTGTTGGGTTGAAATCTTGGCCCTGAAGAACACTGAGGACGCCTGTGTAGAGTACTGCTGAAGTGCTACAGCATCATATATAAAAAAACTACAGCAAACTGTTAACTACTGAATGTAAGCGGAGCGCATAAGGGTGGCCTTTCAGCTTTTCTGAACGTTTGATTTACAAGAAAAGGTTGGGAGAAAGTGGGCATAGTGGCAAAGACCCATAAACCCAGCTTCTCGGGAGGCTGAGGCGGAAAGATGAACCGCACAAGCCCAGCATGGGCAACTTTCTGAGACCCTGTCTCAAAATTAACAAAAAGGGGTAGGGATCTAGTTCAGCGGTAGAATGTCCGATGTACACGAAGCCTCGGGTTCAATCTCCAGCAGTACACAAAACAGAACCACAACAACAAAAGCTGGGAGAAAACAAAACAGCAAAGGTGGAAGGAAATCTGGTGGCAGTGCGGAGGTAGGCCGAGTACCCATTACAGGAAGGGGCACCCAACCCCTCTCCCTCAGTGGGAGTGCATGTGAGGGACCAAGCCCGGGACTCCGTGAGAAGTCTTCAGGGATGCTACAAGGAAGACTGCTCAGGGATCCCAGCTCACCTGGTGTGGTATCACCTGCGCTGCCCAGAGGGAGCCGACCCTAAAAGGTACTATAGAGCAGCAAGACAGTCATCCATGCGGGATACCGGTGGTCAGCGGCCGTCCAGCCTAGCAGACAGTAGGGTACAGGGAAGCCCGAGCCGGGGGTATCTGGATGTCACGCTAAGGAGAGGGCACTGCTCGACTCACTGGTTACCAAAAAAGCTATCGCAGACGCTGCACACTTGACTTGGTCCACCTGCGGTTCCAGGGAAGGGCCCGACCGCACAGAGAACAAGGGCTGACCCCTGGGAGCAGCGTGCGTCGTCCCACTGCCCCCGCGCACCTCGGTGCTCGTTCTGCAGCCGCAGGCGCTGGTTGTACAGGCTCTTCTCCGTGAGGTGCTGGATCTCCAGCAGTCCCTGCACGATCTCGAACACAGTGCCGTCGAGAAGCGCCAGCGCCAGATCACTGAGTGTGGTGTAGGACAGGCGCTGCTGGAAAGAAC
>NW_022900946.1:23492155-23495454 GCF_012274545.1 Fukomys damarensis | reverse complement strand
GCTCCAGAACTATGGGGATCCTCACCACACCCAGGACATAGGGGAGCTCCAAGACGCTTCCCCAAAAGCCCCAGCTGGGGGCTGTCTTGGGACCTGACAGAGGGCACCCCCCACACAGCTTGATTCCATGTGGGTCTCTAGTCCCCCACGAGCTCCCTAGGAGCACGGACCCCTTCCTGGCTGGCTGTCATGCCTGAGGCATGCAGTGGCCCCAACTCCACACCTGCTCTGTGCACACCCCAGCCTTCAAGGAGCCATTCTGAGGAAAAGGGATCACCAATGGGTGGGTCTTTACTCCCCACCCAGCCCCGGCACGCACCAGCCCCCACAGGGAGAAGCCGTGTGCTTGGACTGCGGCACCCTACTAGGCTGAGGCCCAGAGCAGTCGGGGTCTCACTATGTAGCTCAGGCTGGCCTTGAACTCACGATGTAGCCTGGGCTGGCCTGGAACTTATAGCAATTCTGCCTCAGCCTCCCAAGTGCTGGAATAATAGGCGTGCGCCACCACTAGTGGTGCCCAGCTAGTCACGGGTTCTTGAGCCATCCTGAGGCCCCTCTGTAGAGCCAGGTGGTGCCCACAGGAGAAGCCAGGTCTGACCATCTCACCCCTGCCCCCTACCTCCAGCTCACGCTGCTGAGCGGCCTGGAGCATGGGCAGGTTGTGGGGCCGGCAGGCCTGCTGGGCCTCCAGGTGCTTCTGCCGCAGCGCCTGCCTGAGCACTGGGAGGGGAGAGAGCCAGAGAAGAGCAAAGAGCCATCAGCATCAGCAGGCACTGGGGAAAGGAGAGTAAGGAGGGGCCCAAGGCATACCTCACCCGTAAGTGTCTGCCTCGACAGCCAGGTGCAAGCACAGAAAGAAACCACCATCACTAAACAATGTGCAACACTGCATAGCTGGTGCCCTGACCTTTACTGGTTTAAGCATCAAATAACTATTCTGCCCCAGGAGGAGGGGTTGACAGTGCACCGTTAAGAAAAGTCAAAACCAACACTGTTCCTAGAAGACCTGCCCTGACACTTCTCAGGAGAGTGCTTGAGGCTCCACAGCAAGTAGCCTGGCCCCCTGACGATGACACTGATGACATTAAATGTGTGTGAAACCAAGTGCCATGCCAAGACGTTCCATAAACGCAAGGGCAAGAAAGACTTCCCAGTTAGACGACTTACCAGTTAGGGCCTTCCTAGGTGGAAACAGGATGCCAGGCAAGAGACCAATGCAGCGAATTTCACCTCATTCACGCCACTTATCGAACACTGTTACAAGTCTCAGGTCAACTCCCAGGTTGCACTGGGTAAGCAACCAAAAGTTAAGGAGAAAGCCATGCTAGCTGCCTGCTCAGAAAGGCCTTGGTCTTAGTAAATGACAAAGGAAAGCAAAGGAAGCCAATCACTCCTTGCTAAATCAGGCAAAGGAAAGCCAAAGAGCCAGCAGACCTACCTAGTGCTACCTGTGCAGTGCCTGGCCCAAGCTTTCTGGGGATAATTAGCAAAGGAGAGTTACCAAAAAACTGTCCTGATAATAGGGCTCTGTGGAGAAATGGCTTATTTCAGGACTGACCCATGGAAAGCACAAGATGAGCCTGAACCAGAAAGCAAGAAGTTCTGGGAGACTGGTGACACATCAGAGGAAGCCTGCAAGTCACCCTGGGCCAAACACAGCAGTCCGGGCTTGAAAAAGAAAGAGTTGTGTATTTCAGATTTGTAGACTACATGCATATCCTACCTCACAATGTCTAAAAAGACAACTGCCTAAACACTGAGAGAAGAAGTAATGCTAACTCTGCAAGTGTCTAGCAACTGAGAACACTTCTCACCATGTCCTGTGAGACCAGCATTATCCTTATACCTAAACAAAAATACAGGAGAGCTACACACCAATGTCTGCCATGAACATAGAGGCAAAGATTCTTAACGTGCTTTTAGTAAATCCAATCCAATATGTGTGTGTGTGTGTGTGTGTGTGTGTGTGTGACATCATAACTGACAGATTTATCTCCAGAATGCAATTCACCCCAGGAATTCATAAGTCAATGTAACTCAGCATTGTAACAGAAAAATGACATGATCATCTCCACGGATACAGAAAAAGAATTTTACAAAATCCAACATCCATCCCAGTAGAAACATTAACCTTGTGGCACGTGGATATCACCGGCCATGATGAGTAACTTGCATTACTAGAAGAAATTTTTGCCACATTTACCCTGTATCTGAAGGCCTTGTTTCCGGGCCAGTTTACAGGAAACAGCGTGGAGAAACTTGTTAAGTAACAGCACGAGGGAATAACCTGCCAGGTGCAGAGCAGGGACATCTACAGGTAGAACTACTGAGCTCTGCAAAGGCATGCCAACGTGCATGTTAGGAGTGGTTCCAGAAGCAAACACCAAAATAATCAGTTGCAGTGCACGAACCTGGGCCAGACCCCTAATTATGAAGCGACAATTTGAAACGCATTAGGTACGCTGACCACAACACCCCGGAAAAGTTCAGTGTGGCTGTGTCACAGTGCTCTTGTCCCAGGGCACTGGCTCTCAATCCCTGGCCAAGGCTGACCTGCAGGTGGTCTCGATACGGTTTTGGTTGTCATAACAAGAGGAGGATGCCGATGTTTTCCTGAGCTGCCCAGGACAGTGTCTCACCACAAACACTTATTCAGCTCCAAATGTCAGCAGTGTTGGGTTGAAATCTTGGCCCTGAAGAACACTGAGGACGCCTGTGTAGAGTACTGCTGAAGTGCTACAGCATCATGTATAAAAAAACTACAGCAAACTGTTAACTACTGAATGTGAGCGGAGCGCATAAGGGTGGCCTTTCAGCTTTTCTGAACGTTTGATTTACAAGAAAAGGTTGGGAGAAAGTGGGCATAGTGGCAAAGACCCATAAACCCAGCTTCTCGGGAGGCTGAGGCAGGAAGATGAACCGCACAAGCCCAGCATGGGCAACTTTCTGAGACCCTGTCTCAAAATTAACAAAAAGGGGTAGGGATCTAGTTCAGCGGTAGAATGTCCGATGTACACGAAGCCTCGGGTTCAATCTCCAGCAGTACACAAAACAGAACCACAACAACAAAAGCTGGGAGAAAACAAAACAGCAAAGGTGGAAGGAAATCTGGTGGCAGTGCGGAGGTAGGCCGAGTACCCATTACAGGAAGGGGCGCCCAACCCCTCTCCCTCAGTGGGAGTGCATGTGAGGGACCAAGCCCGGGACTCCGTGAGAAGTCTTCAGGGATGCTACAAGGAAGACTGCTCAGGGATCCCAGCTCACCTGGTGTGGTATCACCTGCGCTGCCCAGAGGGAGC
>NW_022900946.1:23448681-23491316 GCF_012274545.1 Fukomys damarensis | reverse complement strand
GCGTGCCCCGCCCTCTGCGTCGTCCGGATCGAGGCTCCGGGTCCCGCTGCCGAGACTCCTAAGGACGCTCGCTTTGACCCGGCCGTAATCCTGCCCTCTGGTGCTCGGGATCTTAGAGGCGACACTCTAGCCCCTCTGCGTCCCGGTAGTCCACGGACGGAGGCCCAGTCCCCGCCTCTGGAGCGCGCGCCCTTGGGAGCTGCGCAGTTACCTTTCTCCGCCCGCGGTCCCGCAGGTCGAGGACCCCTGTCGCAGGCATCTTGGCCTCGTGCGCCGTCTTGGCCGAGCAGTGGGTGGACCTCAGGTCTATCTTCGCCTCTTACCCCGGGGCTGGGGTTAAGACTGATAAAGGACGCTCGAGCAATCGCACCACCACAGTGGGAGACTTGATTCTCCACCTGGAGCTCCCAGGATCGTCCGGTTCTGCCCACCCCAGGCCTTCGGACGGACTGCACTCCTCAGCTGCTGTCCTGGCCCCGAGGCCCCCAGCCTTGAGGGGCTTCTAGCTGACTGGTGCCGGGGTTTCCTCTGGTGGGGAAAATGGCTTCCCAATAGTCAGGGCCAGCTGGATGGGCTGAGAGGGTGCGAGAGTACTAGGGGCTGTGCTTATAGAGGCTCCTAGGGAGCACTGGAGGGCTACATAGTGAGTTCCAGGTCAGTCTCAACTACCTAGTGAGACCCTGTCTCAAAAAACACAAAAAGATGTGTTGTGTACACGTACTACTCCACACAAGGGATGTAACCATTATGTGTAGCAAACGTATACTACTGAAAAGAAGAGCGAGGCTGGTGTGCTGCGTTCTTCTGAAATCTATTTATCTGTTTTGTTTAACAGCCTTAGGGACGTTAGTGAAGAACCTTTGCACTATCTCTGGGAAGCAGTGTTTAGCAGTCTTCATCTAACACAAAATCTCTATGTTTAGGGGTAGGCTTGTGAGTGACTTCAGCACGATCTTTTCTGTGAACCCTGTTTTGTACAGAGGGTGGCACAGGTACCGCATGCTTCGGTGTGTGGTGTTTAAACCCTGTGTTTAACAGAGCTGGGTATAAGTTTGCCTTAGCATAATGTTAACCTTGGGAAATACCTGCGTTAAGCTTTGTGTATCTCCTGTAGGGTATTTTTCGGTGACACCTGTCAGCTTGTCAGATCTACTTAGGTCCTCGTGTTATTTCAGTGAAACACGGTATTTAGCTCGGTGTGGTGCATGTAACACATACTTTTGGGATATATTTTAAATCTGTGTTTAACAGAAGTTGGTGCATGAGTAACTAAGCGTATTATTATGTTTGTTAAAGACTTTGTTGCACACCGTGTAGTTTATTATGTTTGTTGATACTTGTTCAGACTCTGTGTTTACCAAAAGTAGGTGGACAAGTTACCGGAAACAGCATAATCTCGGGGAATGCTTTCCAGTTTATGATGTTTGTAAAGCATTCTTATATGATACAGTTTGTGTTTTAAATTGTGATAAAATATGCAACAAATGATTTTACCACTTTTAGGTGTACAATTCGGTGGCATTAAGTGCAGAGAATTTTGAAAGCAGCAAGAGCAAAGTAACCCATCACATACAAGGAAGCTTCTACAAGATTATCAGTGAATATCTCAGCAGGAACCCTGCAGCCCAGATCACTGGGATGGTAGCACTTAAAGCACTACAAAAGAAAAAAAAAACCTGCCAATCAAGGTTTCTGTACCCAGCAAAACTGTTATTCAAAAGTGGAGAAATTAAGACAGAGCCAGGTAAACAAAAGCTGAAGGAGTTTATTGCTATTAGACCTCACTGACAAGAAACACTAAAGCGGGCCGGGGCTTTACCTCAGTGGTTCCACCACCTACCTCACAAGCACAAAGTCCCGAGTTCGATCCCCGGTACCAAAAAAGAAAAGAAACATTGAAGAGCCGGGTGGTGAATATTCCTGCCAAGTGCCATCCAGCAGAAAGGCAGGCTTGTAAAAACATTACTAGGTGTTCCTGTCCACCTTATTCACTGGTTATTACACTGGTAGCTTCCGGCTCTCCTTCAGAGTCAAAATGACCAGGAAAGGTAAAAGTTTGAATTGATTCAGGACCTCGAGGCCACCACAGCAGCGCCCCTAGGACACTCGTGAGAGGACTCCAGAACTGCTTCAGCAAGGGGCGGGTACAACGGGATTAGGGTGCTTGAAGCGAGGGGGTGTATTTGAGGGGGCTCAACAGCTCTGCATCTCTTACTATAATAAAATGTTTAGGGTAACCCACTTTCCAGTCCCCCTTCCATGTCTCTTAGACAGAAGCTATCTTTCCCTCAGTAATTTTTCCTACCCTTAACCTCTGTGGTTCCTAGAATTCATTCTTCTACTTTAGAGAACACGAACTCCCATTTCTGACATCTAATAGGTTTGGGAGTTACATCTATTCCCGTTTCCCTGCCTGAGTAAGGGGCAGAAAGACACCGTTAAGGACCCCTGTTACCTTTGCTGCCTTGTGTACACCTGTTTCTCCTCCGAGATGCCTGTTTGCCACCTGCGTTCGCCGATCCCAGACTGAAACTTCAACAAACTGTGAGCAAATAAACCCTCTCCCTGTTTAAGTTTGGGTGTCTGGTATCTTGTCTCAGAGATGAGAGAAAAAATAACTAACAGAAATTTGGTACCGGAGAAGTAGGGTCATTGCTGTGACGCGAGTTGGCCATGTGGCTCACGACCTTTGTGGCTGGCTTGTGTGAAAGGGAAGGTAGGAAAGATTCGGAGACGTCAACTGTAGAAGTAGAGCTGAACTTCTTAGGCTGTTCTGTGTGGGAGATTCTGGTCAGAGCTCGGAAGAACAGAAAGCCGGTAAAGACCCAGCTCAGAAAGTTGCTGCTGGGAAGAAAGATTGCATTGGCTATGGGGAGGCCAGATGATGTGCGTTGTGGATCAGCAGAAAGTTTGTCTGTATTTTGCTCATGTTCAGAGGCTTTGTCTGAGACTTAGATTAAGGGCAGTAGACTAATTCTTCTCGCAGAAAAGGGCCAGGGATTTAACTCAGTGGTGCTGGCCGCCTGCCTCGCAATCACAAGGTCCCAAGTTCGATCACTGATACCAAAACAAAAACAAAAACAAATCTTGCAGAAGAAATTTCAAGGCTGTCTGATATTGGGGGTGTGGTATAGCTAGGTACTGTAGGGGGCTTTTTAGACAGATTTACATTGAAAATCAAGAGCACAGAGCCCAGCAGAATGATTTTGAATGTTTCGAGTTTGGCCAGAAAGGAAGCTCCAGTAAAGCTGTAGACTGCAAAGATAGAGCAGAGGAGATCTTGACTGCTGAGAAGGAACAGGAGAATGGAAAAGATGCCCTGAGGGGGCCGGGGATTCAGCTCAGTGGTTCTGCCGCCTGCCTTGCAAGTGCAAGGGCCTGAGTTTGACACCCCACCAAAAACAAAACAAAACAAAACAAGAAAAGATGGCCTGAGGGCATCACAAGGAGCAGCAGTATTCCATCTTTGCAGCCTCAAAATTGCAAATGTGAAAGACTTTGAGAAGAAAGCCCCAGAGCACCGTGTTCCGGAATGACAGTGGCTTCCTGGAGAACGTGTTCCTCAGGACTGGGCTCAGAGCACTCAGCAATCCAGGCACTCGACCCCTACTGCCAAGAAAGAAGGAGGCCTGGCTACTGCTCCAGACCGAGCAGACCTGGGCATCCACCACGTGGTGATGGCTTTAGGTGCATGGAAAATGCAAGAGTTGTGGAATAATCGGGACGGCTTCCACCCAGATTTCAGAAGGCCCGGGAGGCCAGGCAGGGTGCCTCTGAGAGGGCCGTGTGTGAAGCTGTGAGTGTGAGGCCAAAGGTGCAGTGTGTAAGGTCAGACAGCCACGACTGAGACCACCAAGGCAGGCAAAGTCTAAGCAACATGCGGTGAGTTGACTGCCATCTGGGCGCAGGTGGGCCAAGGGCGAGAAGACTGTTGGTACTGAGAGGTGGGTGCTCATGGTTGATATGGGGGCATTTTAGGTAGGGAGGAGGCACTGGAAGATTTTAGAGTCCCACCGTAATGGGCCTGGAGCTGGCTGATAAACAGGGTTTCTTGCTATCTCTGTGCTCCCGTAGATGCTGGTAGTGGGTCTGCTTGGGTGGGGTTCCAACCTGGGGACCTGTCACAGTGGAGACCCCAGAAGTTTGGATAAGTCCGGACCGTGGATCTGAGGAAAGCTTCAAGGAAAGAGCAGAGCCCACCCAAGGGAGAAGCCATGGGAGCTACAACAACAGGAGAGCTACAGGGATGGAGACACCCAAGTCCTTTGGCGCTCACAGCTTGCCACAGATTGCCTTGATGCTAGACAAGGAACTGCAAGATTTTTTGTTTGCCCTGCTGGATTTTGGTCTTACTTTGCTCCCATTCCTTGTCATCCCCTGAATGTTAACTTTTGGGAGGAAAATGTCATAAACGGCTCGGGACTCGGCCCTGTCCACTCTCCTTTGCAACGTACCTCCAGACTCTCCATGGCCCACACAGGCCCAGGGGTTGTGTGGAGCGTGTCTGCTCTCTTCCCTGCGGCTGCCCCGTCTGCGGCCCGGATGTGGCTTCCAGAAACTCCGAGGCAGACGCCCTCACACACTCAGCAGCCCAAGACCCAGTGCAGTGAGTCTGGGTTGCCCTGGGCGCTCAGGACAGCCGACGGTCCCGCTTGTTGGGCGCCTCCTGGTGGCCACTTCTATGTTCTTTTCCACCCAGGTTGCTGTTCTAAGCGCCCAAGTCGTGCGGGCTCCAAGAGAATTTAGAAAATTCCATGACTGAAATCGGTCCTTCGCTGCCTTCAGTCAGACGCTCAGCGTGGATGTACATCAGTTATTCTGAGTCATGATGAACGATGAACTTCAGGCCCCTCCTCATCTCTGTAAATCTCAGCTCTAATCATTCGCTTTCATGGTTCATCTAATAGCTGCTCCCTCGAGCCCTCTGCCTGGCTTTCTGGGAAGCCATAAAAGCGGCCCGGAATTGTTGGGTAGTGTCTAACAACCCATGTGACAGTGTCATGAAGAATCTGGATTCCTAGCCAGCAGGTGCACCACCTCCTGCTTCTAAAACCCAGCCTCCTCCAAGTCCACCGCAGGTCATATTTCTCAGCAAGACTCGTCCTACCTGACTACCCATGCGAGCAGGACCTGGCTCAGGTACCCAAAGTGAGATGTCAGGAAACTCCCTGGGTGGGTCTTCAGTGACTGTACCCTGCAAAGGACCTCTGTGGAGCTGTTGGACCTCCCCGAGCCCTCGCGGGACAGCCCCATGCCAGCCCCTAATTCTCAGCGGGGACTTGAAACATTTCCAGGTGGTGCCTCCCACAGCGGGGCCCCACACAAAGCAGTGGCAGGCGACAAGAGGGTGCCGACGACCTGCAGGCAGAGCATCGCAGCTGCAGCGCCCCCCCCCAGCACCCTTTCCGAGCCTCCCGCGGAGCCCCATCTGGTACCCACCGCCGGCCTCGGGAATGGTTGAACGGCCAACTAAGGACAGGACCACATGTGTGACAATGTCCAGGTGTAGGACATCCGCCGCTGTTCACCAGGATGTGTGGGGTCGGTCCACAGACTAAGGGTCCTCCGTGGGTGCTGCCGGACCTGCCCTGGCTGTCACCCGGTCCCCTCTCGGGTCAGCGGTGATGGCCTCTCACACCCGACCGTTGTCTCAGTCCATTGGTTCATCCGCGATGGGCAGGGGTGATTCTCCTGGTGCTGCAGGCCTCGGGCACCGGGCCTACTCGTCACCTCTCACCCACTCCTGAGAAAAGAGCCGGTCAAAGAGCCAGGTGGAGGCCAGGCTCTGCCGCAGACATCAGCGGGACCGCTCCAGATTTCCAGGAGGCCAAGGGACACCTTGAGGGCCTTGGGGATTATAAGAAATGTACCGCTCGGGTAGGATGTTAATAGTGGGGAGGTCGCGAGGGTGTGGGCGTGGGTATGGTGGGGGCAGGAAGGATGAGGGAATGTTGGGGTCTCTCCCTATTTTTCAGTTTTGCTATGAGCCTGACAATACTCTTGTTAGGTTCAGAGACCATCACCTGAGGCAGAAAGACTTAATAGCGCGAGCACAGCCGCATGTCAGGTGAGAAGCGGGTGGCAGCCCCGAGCCTGGGTTGGGGTTGCGTGGGCCAGGGAATGGAGTGAGGAAGCCAGCTGGCCTCAAAAGTTGAAGAAAAGTTAGGCTGTGGGGGAAATTAAAGCCACCAACTCTAAAACCCAGTTATTTATTTTTAAAAATGTACAGTACTAGTGAATGAGTGAAAGACCAATTTATTTCATTCTAGAACAGAGAATCTGACTGCAGAGCCAAAAATTTTTGTTACATGCCATTTAAAAATCAATGATTAAATAAATGATAATGAAAAATGGGGAAAAAACTAGATTGTACCCTTTGTATTTTGTTTTCTCACTGAAATAATTTTCATTTCTCTTCTATATGTTTTTCTTTTTTACCTCATGTGCAATGTGATTTTAGTGTCTTAGTTCTTTCATTGCTATGTAATTAAAGAGCAGAAACCTAACATGTAATGACTGCGTCATGGGTCTTAGGAAATACACACACACGCTTCGAGCCCCTCCCCAGTTCCAGTGCAGAACATTTCCTTCACAAATGCGATTTCCCTCTTGACCCTTCCTAGCCCAGCCCATCTTCTGAGGTAGCCATTTGTGCAAGGTATTGACATTGGCTCATGTTCTCCAAATTTGTTTTTCCTTTTCCAGATTGGTGTGGAAATTTTAAGTCTTTTGTATTTTTATACGACATTTGTCAGGTTCTTTTTTTAAAAAAAAAATATGTGCACACTTAGAATCCCAGACTTGGGAGGCTGAGGCGGGAGAATTTCAACAAGTTCAAAGTCAGCCTGGACTATATAGGGAGGTCCTGTCTCAAAACAAAACAAGAAAGAAAAGGCAGGAAGGCAAGAAGATCCTATGGCGGATTTTGCTGCTGAGGGTTTTAACCCTTTTCCTGTCAATGGATCAGCACTACACAAACAACTACTCACTACAATACTTTTAGAATTACTATAAATTGCAGAAGCCCATCACTTTTTGCAAGCCTCCTACTTTGAAGTAAATGGTACCAGGGATCCAACTCAGGTCCTTGTGTTTGTGCGCGGGAACCACTAAGCTAAATTAAGTGCAACTTTTAAACCATCCTTCTGGATTCCCAGGCAATCCGGTCCATGCTCTAGGACTTCATGAAAGTGGCCACAAAGGGGCGACCAAGAGCAGCACCAAGAAAATCAGAACTATCCAGGTCTCTGGAGTGAAACTGGGAAAACTACTCCGCCGAGCCTTAGGTCAACAGACTCCAGAAAGACCCTCTCAGCCCACAGCCTGTTCTCCACCCCTCATAGAGGAGAGCGCATGTTGGTCCCACTGGGGACTTAGAAAAGTTTCCAGGAGGTGGTTTGAGAGCCTCGGTCACATGCTAGCTCCCAGCTCCTCGCGGGAACCCCGTGCATTGCCTGCGACCATGGAGGGGACCGGAGCGTGCAGTCTGTTGCACAAGCCTACCAGTGAGGCGTCCAGCAGAGTACCGGTGGTGGTCACTCTTCGGGGAAGTCACTCGTGGATGGCGGTGGGTGACAATGGGATGAGCCTCGTGCGCCCGGAAACCCTCTGGGAACTCTCCCTTGTGCCTGCAGCTGGATCCAATCGCATGGCAGCTTCTCGTGGGAAACACGACAAGGATGGCGCAGGGTTGGATCCTGGTCCCCTGGAATCGGTGACAGGGAACTGCAGGGCCCTTTTTTCAGCCCCGGATTTCACAGTCCCTCTGGAAAGTCAGTGCCGGGAGGGAAGACAATGATGTCCTCTGCGGCCCCTGGCCTCAGCCGTCCTGGGCTGTCCCACAGCTCCAGAGGGAGGGCTTGGGAAAGCACGTGGGGAAGCTGTGCAGACAGGCAGTGCTGTCCTCCTCCTCCTCGGAGAGCTCGGTGCTCTCCTCCAAAGTGGCACACGTATGGGAGGCGTCCGGTCTGCGACCCCTCATCCTGATAACCCAAGGCAGTGCGTGGTGTCCCCACGTGCAGGGGGTCCGACCTGCAGCCCTGCAGCCTCCCCCACACCACAGGGCCCCAGCCGGTCCCATCTCTGGGCAACAAGTCGGCACCGATGCCCTGGCACAACCAGGATGACCCTCCGGGAGCTCTGTCTTCATGCTTTCCTTGGCTGAATTCCAATCTTGAGTGGCTTGGCAAGAGGTCCGCCAAAGGCCACCAGGGGTCACAGAAACTGGCCCGAACATCAAAGATAGACCCAGATTTCAGGAAGGGTCACATTTCTGTGCCGGGGACGGGCAGAGGATATGTCATGAAGCCTTGGAGTGCTAGCCCCAAAGGGGTCTTGGGATTTTATTTTTCAATATATACTGGGCATTGAACCCCGCGCCTCCATGCTGAGCTCCATGCCCACTCTCTTTATTTTTGAGACAAGATCTTGCTAAGCAGCCAAGTTGCCCAGGATGGCATCAAACTTGCAAGCTTCTTCCCAGAGTCCTGGAATGACAGGCACTTACCACCAGGCTCAGCTAGAATCCACCCTCCCAGTAGGTCCCTGTGAACCCTGAACACTCCCAGGACCGGATGCCAGCAAGGAGACAGACTGCCCAATTCAGTCCCTGCCAGCGCTGCTGGTTCAGAGCTTTGGAGTGGTTGTGAAAAATTCCTGGAGATGCTGGCAGGCTGGGGTCCTCTGAGGTTCCCAGGCCTCACAGACTTAGGAAAAGCTGCAAAGTTGGCACAGGTACAGACTAGAAACTAAAGCTACGAAAGGACTGGAAGAAAGTGGACAAACCATTGCAGTCTATAATTTCAGAGCAGAGGAGGGCTTTCTAAAGCACAAAGTACAGAAGCCACAGAAGAAACAAGGTTTAAAAAGAGATGATGGGCCAGGGATTGAGCTCAGTGGTTCCGCTGCCTGCCTCCCGAGAGCAAGGACCTGAGTTCCATCCCTGGTACCAAAAGAGAGAGCTTGAAAAACAGAGCTAAAAGTCACCAAATAAAGGGGAGAGTATTTGTGTCATGAGAAGAAAAAATTCAACACGACTTATTGTAATAATAAGAACAGGTGCACACCCAGAGCAGGAAAATAATCACCCTTAGGTGGGGGCTGCTTGAATCAGTTCTGATAATCCATGTAGATAAATTCACAAGTCTGTCAATTTCTATTACTTAATTTGTCTTCTTTTTTTTTTACATGAGGTAAACGAAAAGGTACTGCTTTCATTCAGTACAAATGAGAGTTGGGAAGAAATAAAAGAAGAAACTATTGTGGACAAAAAAGCCGTTAGTTAAAATACGGCCCTGTTTTTTTCTGACTCAGTGGGCTTGGGCCTGGAACTCAACTGACATTTGGAATGTCAAAACTGCTAATTTGGCTGCTCAAAATGTTTCATCACCCTTTGGGGGGGAAAATGCAAATTCGGAGAGAAAGCTTTCTACAACACAAGATTTTATTTGGGAACACCAGGAGATTTCAGCCCCCATCTTCATCCCCACAAACAGAAACATCTGAGGAATTCAGGACACAGAGGACTTGGGAGGAGGAAGAAGTCCTTGCCGACTGCTTTACACAAAGTTCACGGATCAAAGGGACTCATGGTGAGAGCTGCCATCTGTTCAGTTCAGCAAACATCAGTGGAATAAATTCTGCATTCCATTGTCTTGCTTCATACCTGTACGTCAGTGTGGTAATCTTACTTTCTTGTTTGGTTGTTTTTTTTGTTTTTTTGGTTTTTTTTGGTACCGGGGATTGAACTCAGGTCTTTGTGCTTGCGAGGCAGGCGGCGGAACCACTGAGCTGAATCTCCGACCCATAATCTTACTTTCTGAGGTAAACATTTACCAATTTCTTCTTCAGTGTTAACTACTTCTTCTTGTAGTTGTTGTTGTTGTTTTGATTTGCGTCGTTTTGAGACAAGGTCATACCCTGTTCCCCAGGCCAGCCTTGAATTCCTGGGTTCTGCAGGAGTTCTGCAGGTGGTGCTACAGGCTCTTGTACACACACACACACACACACACACACTCACACTCACACCAGCGGGAAGTGAACTGCACTGGGTGACCCCCTCCCACTGTGCTACATCTCTAGCTCCTAGTGTTACATTTTTTTGTTTGTTTTTTGGTTTTTTGAGACAGGGTCTCACTATGTAGTTGAGACTGACCTGGAACTCACTGTGTGGCCCAGGGTGGTCTCGAACTCCAGCGATCCTCCTGCCTCAGCCTCCCAAGTGCTAGGATTACAGGCGTGAACCACCACGCCCGGCACTGTGTTACGTATTTTTAAAGCAGCAACTCATTTGACTAGATTAAAGGAAGAAAAGATGACCAGGGTATACGGGGTCAAGTAGCACAGTGTAGAAATCCTTTAAGTGTGGCATGGTGCTGTACATTAATTTTTAATGCGACGTGCTTTTTCTGCCAGAGCCCCCATCCTTTCTCCCACTACCCCTCGGTAGCACGTTTGATCCCACTCCATCCGGTGCCATCTTGATTATCTGTCAGGACCTCTCAGCCTCAATGAGATGTTCTCCAATATTTACAAGATCTGGGAAATCACAGGCTGTCCCTGAAGTAGAGAGCAAGGTGGTCAGTAGGGCAGAGGGTGACGTTGATGTCTCCCTCTGGCAGTAGAGGTACTGAAAGTACAGCGATTGCTGGCTTTCATAGCATCATGAAACTCCACTTGCAGGACATCAGTTGCAAACAAGGAAGTGCGTTAAAGATTACACAAACTTAACCAAAGGCAAACCTAACAAAGGGACAGAGACCAGAGTGAGGAGAACCTTTAATGCGGGAACAGTCAAGCACATGCCCGCTCATTTAAATGACTGCCAGTTCCTTACTGGTAAGCACATAGCCAGATGGCCTGGTTGCTCTCCTGCAGGACTGTGAGGGTGGTGTGGCTCCAGACATGACCGTCTCAAAGGATAGTTCAGAAATACAGAAAGAAAAATGCAGCGGGCAGCAGTACCTCGGTCCATGAACTCATTTCTTTCCAGGACTCTGGTCACAAGCTCACTTGGACAAGAACCGAATCAAATTCAATGGTCAGGTTCCATGTTGACCTGATGGAGAAATCGGATTCGGCTGTTGTCCAGTTTGGTTTGCAAACAGAATCGTGGACAGAAGTGAATTCGTGAACTGAGGCATCCCTAAAAAATCGGGCAGTTGCTTAGCTGATGGCTGGGCCTGCAGCATCCACCAAGCCCCCTGTACCCAGTGTCTCCCGGTGCTGGCTGATTGGGCCTCCTGTTCTCCTCTCCTTGTGGCACCCGGGAATTGCGGCCCAGCTTCCCGAGTCTGGGTAAGGACTGTGCCAGAGCGTCAGCCTTGCAGGAAGTGGCCGTGACTTCCAGTACTGGGCATCCCGGTGGCCTGAGAGGGCATCCCGGAAATCATCACTGAGTGCTTAGGTGAAGAAGTGTTTTCTGTTTATAGAAAAACGAACCATCACTCTGTTCGCTGAAAGAAAACGACCTGTGTTGCCAACAACTGCTCAAGTGGAGAAATTGTTGTTGAAAATCCAGACACCACTCATCCGCTCCTTCCAGCATCAGTGTCTGTCGGTGGGACGTGTTCCTTGCGGTGTATTGAGACAAACAACAAGCTGGTTGTCCTGCCAGAGGAGCCTCGGTACACGCTGCCGACCACGGTGGATGAGGGCCGCTCCCTTGTATGAGGCCGCATTCAGCTGCAGATGTACTGTGGGTGTGTGGTGAGCTCAAGAAGACATATTCCTCACCGTGGGCCTCAGTCGAAAGAGTCGGAGGACCGGACACAGCGGGGTGAGTGCTGGGCCCCTAAAGGAGGCCTCGGCCTGTGCGGGCCTCAGAGCCTGCGCAAGCAACCTCATCAGGAAAGAGGATCTTTGGAGGTGTCATTAGGGATACTGAGACCAGATTGTTGGGGGCTCACGTGAGCTCTAAATTCAATGACAGGTGTCCTGAGAAGAGACGGCTCTGGACCTTGGAAGTAGAGCCCAGAATGAGGTGTCTACAAGCCAGGGGAGTCTGTGAGTCCTGCTCTATTGGCAAGTGGGAGCTGACTCTGAGACTGAGTCCTCGGCGCCTTACACGGGCCCCGCCTGGGGCCCTGCCTTTCACAGGAACGAGCTGACTCGGGCGGACATAACCCTAGTGGCTTCATCAGAGTCGCCCCTTCTCAGCCACCTGAGACTAGAGCCTGGCACAGTTGGTCAAGGGCATAAGCATGAGCAGGGCTGGTTGGGAGCTGTTGGGGATCAGGCAAGATGCCTTAGGCAGAGCATATGGAAGTCAGTATTTGGGGCCCAAGGAAGCAAGCAAGAGCCAGACCACAGAAAAGTGTCAGAGATGGAGAAGAGGCCAGGCTGGTTCGGGAGACAGCCAGGAAAGATTCCAGACCATCCCAGGGTGTGCTCCTTGCCCCTTGGATGCACCAACAGTTCTAGGCTCAGGGTCTGCACGCAGCAGACCCAGACTGCAACTCCGGCTGTGTAGTGTGGCCAGCCGAGCGCGCAGGCTTCCTGCCTCTTCATCGTCAAGTAGGGGCCACAGCAGCGATGATCTCACAGTCCTAATAAAGGTCCAGTGAGATCAGTACTGTGGCGGTCATGCAAGCTTGGGAAGTGCGGACAGGAACTGCGATTACGCGGGTCCCAGGAGAGTAACTCGTCACGTTCTCTCCCTTGGTGCCATCTGCCCTGCCACGTGTCGGTGGCTCACAGTCCCTTACAGTGGCGAGCCCGGATTCACAGTGTCCTCTCCCGTTCAGTGACCCTCAGCTTGCCGCAGCAGAGCCGAGATCTCCCCGAGTTCCTCCACAAGCAACGTTCCAGGATTTGCAACAAACTGGGGAGTGACACCTGGCCTGTCACGGCCACTTCTCAGTCTCCTCGAAGGGAGCCGTCTAGATAGAAAAGATCTGCAATTTTTTTCGCCCCGGGCAGAGGGAAGGGAAAGAGCAGGAAAACAGCCCCTCCTAGAGCTTGTACACTGCGCTTCTTCACAACGCTTAGCATTCGGTCAGAATCACATGGGACCACAAAAGATAGGACCACAGGAAAACCAAGCGAAAACATAGTTTAGTGGCTTATCCAAGGGTAAGCAGGGCAACCAAACATCAGGATTCACAAGTTAGGACTCAAAAATAATCCTGATGAGTGGATCTAAGAAAATAGGGAAAAAGAAGGAGAGATTCACCAGAGGGAATTCAAGAATGGAAGAGAAACGACCGGGGATTTAGCTCAGTGGTGCTGTTGCCTGCCTTGCAAGCACAAAGTCCCGAGTTCAATCCCCAGTACTGCAAACAAACAAACAAAAATATGGAAGAGAAAAACACAACACTGGAAAAGAAGAACACTAACTATACAGAGTAAAGGACAAAGTTAGCAATGCAAGGCAGAATAATAGAACATTGCCAAATTGAAGCAAGAAAAAAGTAATGAAAAATATAAAAAAAAAAAACAACATCAGAGGCAAATGGGAATAGGTCAAAAGGCTAAGGTGCAGTCGCTGACTTCCCAGGAGGAGAGAGAGGGCTGACAATAAGAAATTATTTGAAAAGAAAATGCAAGAAGTCAATCCCCTAAAACCCATAAAACCAGAAGCACGGCAAATACAAGGGAAATGACGCTCAGGCATAGGACAGTCAGAGCTTGCAGGGAGGAGACAAGGCCACCCCACCTGACAGGTGTCCGGAGGGGCTGTAAGGACGAGGGCAGGGGTGGCTCCTCCCTCCGAGTCCTGGCCGGGCAACCCCTGGCTGAGCAGGAGCAACCAGCTGAGGTCTTTGCTCAGTTTTCTACTGATCTTTTTCTCTTCGTACTTTTTAATTATTCTCTCTACAGTACAGATGTTACGTCTTCATTTCTGACCCGTGTTATAAATGTTTTGCCCAAGTTATCATTTGCCCTTGAGTTTTCACTGTAGCCTTTTTTTAACCGCGGAGAAGTCGTTACATGTTTTCTGTCACTGCATTTGTCAGTTTGTTCTCATACTGCGTTTGGCTGTTGAACCTCAGAAAGCTTCCTAGCGCTCTTCCAGTGTTTGTGTGTTCGGCCACTTACAGATAGATCTCTGGTCCATCTGGAGCAGGGTTTTCTTGTGCATGATGTAAAGTGCGGCTTGAATTTTACCTTTCACCGCATGACCACAGTCGTCCCCACACTATTTTTAGGGCTCACCTTTGCTCCAAGCCTCGCAGCCTGTGTAGCAGGCCCTGGGCCTTCGGGCTTCTCCACTGTTGTTGAGGAAAAACACTCAGAACTACAGTGCGTCGATCTGCACCACTTCGCCTTCCCCAGTGCCACCGCCCAGGACGACGGAGGAGGTCACACAAAATCCTCGGCCTGCCCTGGCCCGGACTACACCTCTGCGTCGGGGCTGCAAGGCCTGGTGGGGTCTCAGGGCCTGCGCCAGATGGGTTATCATTCATCACTGTCGCCGCCATCGCCATCAGTTATGCTGACAGCACGAGCGTCCATATCGTCCCCAGGCTGTACGACCCGGACTAGGGACCAGTGTCCGGCTCTGCCCAGCTGACCCAAACTCCTGAGTTTCTGGTTCCTCAGTAGCATGGGGTTGAAACCCGGTAAAATGGCCTAGAGGCCACCGCCTCCCCAAATCTGGAATGGAATCTAACCTACTTTTCCTCTTTACACAGTGCCATGGTCCTCACAAGGTGGAAACCCCCTGTCATGGGTCTCCATCTCTGAAAAGGTTACTAAGGAGGCATGATCACAGCCACCTGGTCAGGACCTCAAGGTGGCCTGGTAGTGCCAAAAAGCCACGAAGCCCACATAGCCTTGGTGCTGCTCATGCCTGCCCTCACCCTACTCACCCAGAGCCATGACACCCTGGAGGCTCTCACCGGTGTGGCTACATCTCAGCCAACTCAGGCTGCTGGGACACATGCTATGACCACGTGGCCCGAAGGACAGTGTGCAGGGAACGGGGCAGCCATGCAGAGCATGATGTCAGTGCTCTGTCGCGTCTGGGGCCGAATACTGTTCCATCATGTGAACGTGTTACAGCCTGTTCACCCATTGATGGAGGCCAGAGCTTTTCCCACTGTTCCGTGACTGTGGGGGACGTCGCCGTGGACACTGACGAGGAGGGGCTTTTGAATGCGTGCCTTACGTTCTTTCGAGCATATACCCAGGCGTGGCGTTGGTGGGTCTGGCCGTGATTCTATGTTTAACTTGTTAAAATAGATTTATTTCTAACAGAGAGAAAAGGTGTAAACGTTACCAAGCATGAGACACACGTTGTAAAAATAAAAAGAACTGCATGTACGAAAGTAAAGATATCCTTGCGCAGAGTCCTGCCTCCCACCTTTGGCCCACAGTTTGGTCTGTGCTCCTTCTTTCTTCGGGCTGTTCACCTACATGTGTGCGTGACACAGACGAGCACACACACCGTTTTTAAGATTAGCTCTATATTACAAACACACTGTTCGGCTCTCCAGTTTTCTCCCCACAAGACAACGATACCTTGTAGGTGTCCTTAGCTCTCAGCGTCAGTGAGATCCTCCCCTCCTGCAGTCACAAGTGCTTCTGTGTTGGGTTCTTGTTCGCACATAGCCAGGAAATGCCCCTTCTAACGGGCATTTACAGCATTTTGCTTCTGGGGTGCTTGATTTTTACAAATGGTGCAGGTTCGTCCACATAGGAGCATCTATGAGAACTTGATGTGTTTCTTAAGTGATAATACTCCATTGCATGGGTGGCCCATATTTTAACTCATCTGTCGGTGGACACGCGGTTGTTTTCTATACTTTTGACCTCTATGGGTAAGGCTGCCATGCCGGTAAGTTTTAGTGTGGACTGATGTTTTTAGATGGATATGTGCCTGGGGGTGGAGTTCCTGGGTCAGACGTTCACTCTGGGTTTTGCTTCTGAGGAATGGCCACACTGTGTCCAAAGCAACGTTTCAGTTCCCATCGGTAGGAGCGGACAAGGGTTCCAATCTCTCCACATCCCTGCCAACACTTCCATCACTTTGGTTTTTTATTGTAGCCATCCTAACGGGCCGGGTGTGAAGTAATACTTCATGGTGGCTTGGAGCTGCACTTCCTTCACGACTAATGGTGCGCAGCATTTTTTAATCTCCTTATTGACCGTTTGTGTCGGTCAGTGGTGGTGAACCGATGGCACGCGTAGGCCGCTTGTATCATGGAGAGCTTTGCAAGGTTCGCCATCGCTGGTGTGGGCTCTCTGAAGTAATGCCTTTCCGGGTGCTTCGTTCAGTTTTAAATCGGGTTGTCTGTATTATTGAGTTGTCTCTGCTTTTATATATTCTGGATACTGTATTCTGAATTCTCCCATTCTACGGGATGTCTTTTCACTCCTAATAGTACCCTCTAAGATATAAAAGCTTTTCATTTTTATGAAGTTCATGTTATCTATTTTTCTTCTGTTGTTTGTGCTTTGGGTCTCATACCTAAGAGTCTATTGACTAACCTGAGGTCATGAAATTTCACACCTGAGTTTTCTTCTAAAAATTTCCTAGTTTTAGCCCCTTCCTTTAGATCTTGATCTGTTTTGAGTTGACGTTTCCATGGAGTGTGGGTTGACAGATATTTGGAGGTAGAGTTCAGCGTTGGTGACGGGTGGGAGGAGGGGCGGTCCGGGGAGGAGGAGTGCGGGGCCGTCCGGCTGTGGGGCTGAGACGCGTGTGAGTGGGACCCGGATGTAGGTAGGATTTCCTTAAAACTGGAGGGGGCTGTCTCAGAGAGCGATCCCGGGGAGAATGGCACAGCACGGAAGAGAAGGCTCTGGTCCTCATCTGTGCAGAGTGTGAGGTACGTACAATGAAAACACTTCTCTCTCTCTCTCTCATACCCTGGGGCCTCATGCATGCTACACAAGCACTCTGTCTCTGAGCTACTTGAGATGAGGGGTGAAATATTGTCCAGACTGGCCTCAAATTCCTAGGCTTAAGCAATTCTCCCAGCAAGAAGCCTTAAAACAAGATTTACCTATATCTTGTAAGACTTTACAATGAATTTTCTAAATAATATGTTATAAGAAAGGGAGGTCATGGCCCAGAGACAAAAAGAAGCCTCCTGTGCGGAGGAGAGGTCCAGGCCCCTTTGGTCAGTGCCCTGCAGGGCAGCCCCACCACCAGCAGCTCTGGCTGCTGAGCCAGCTACGCTGCTATGGTTGTAGGATCCCTCTCTGCATGGATGCGAGGCAGGCCCGAAGGGCTGGCCAGCTTCATTTAGGGTCCATAGAGCCCAGCGAGGGATGATTCTGGGTGCATATTTCACATGTCCCCGAATGCCTTTTAAAAATTATATTCGGGCCTAGCTTGCAAGCACAAGGACCCGAGTTCAATCCCCGGTACCTAAATAAATAAATAAATAAAATTTAAAAAAAAATAAAAAGTATATTCGGTATCTGTAAGTGGGGAGGAAAAGAAGGGTTGAAGGGAAGGGAGGGGAATGAGAAAAAAGAACCGAGAGATACTGTGGACAGGTACGAAGTCCCTATAAGAAATGTGAGCACTGTGTAGGGCACATTTGTACTCATAAATACGTTTCAAAATGTGTCCAGTGACGTTATGAAAGCAGGTAAGGCTGACTAGGTTCAGGACTCACCGTGACAGGTGTCGGGCCACCTCAATGAGTTCGTGCAGTGGCGGAGAGAGATGGGCACCGGCCCTGGACACGAGGGCACGTGGGAAACGACCGCGCTCCATCTCTCCCAGCAGCGGGCCGCAGTGGCTCCTGACAGGCGAGCGCAGAGGGGCTGGATGGACCTCAGCGCAGAGCTCTCTCCGCCTGGCTGTCCCCTCTCTCTTGCCTGGTTCGACCTGGTGGACGAGGACCGGTCAGCGTGAAGCGCCCTGCCCAAGAGGCCCGGCTTAGGGTTGGGCTCTGGCCCTTGCTCTGCCACTGACCCGTGAGTCCTGAGGGTGCAGCTGGGGAGACTGAGTCTCAGAGAGGAGAGCAAACTGTTTCCCCACTGGCCACCCACGAGTGCTTCTGAAGACATGTTACTGCCGTGGTTGGGAGGTTAAAAGAGTTAGGGAATTGCTGGATCAGAGCCTAAAGACTCTCTGACCGGAAAGACTTTTCAGAGCCTTTAATACACTATGATTTGTGCATATACAACTGTTTCCTCAAATTCTTTTTCAAATTTTAATTTCAATTTGATTTTTTTCAGGGCTGAGACTGGACTGTCCCACTACTGAGCTATATCCCAGCGCCATCTGTCAGTTCTTTTGACTGAGAAGCCACTTCCCACGGTGACCGGGAAGTCAGCTGTGCTAGGTGACACCTGAATAATGCCCCTAACTTCAGGGGAGTCTTACCCTTAACACTGCCCTGCTGGCCAGCTGATCGGATCCCTCAGCTCACCTGAGTCCAGCCCCTCAGGGTGCACAGAACGCTCCCCCACTGAGGATAACCTCTCGTTCTGATAAATTCAGATGCTGAAAGTACAAGTCAAAATGTATTCAATACACCTTTGTGCTCGACCATAAAGGCACGTGAGGTTATGTTACTGAACTGCATGCAAATAAAATAAACTGTGAAGTTATAAATGATCTAGCAGGAAGATCTTAGCAGCGCAGAGCAGTGTAGAATGCAGTGGTTTCTGCTGGTCATGGGAGGCGGGTGCGACCCGATGAGGGTGCGTGGTGATTCAGAATCAAAACCTTTTGTCCCTTGGACTTGCTTGGCCCCACCTTCCAGGGAGGGAGCTGGGGCGTGGCCCCTTTAAGAACCTCCGTGAGGCTGAGTGCGGCAGTTGGAGCCTAGGGGAGGAAGGACAGGGGCGGGACTCCTCAGGTGTGTAGGGGCCGGGTCCTCTGCTCCCACTGTGCCGGCCTTCTGCGGGGCCCCTCTCTGAGCCTGGTCTCCCTCCAGGTGGGCAGCACCCCCACCTGTGGGCCCCTCACGCGGGGTGCCTGTGTGACAGCCTGGGAAGCAGGGCGGGTGTGGAAGGGTGGGGCAGTGTGGCAGCCGCCTTGAGCAGCACTGCAGCTAGACGAAGGGGTGTAAGCAAGCCGATTTCCGCCTTGTGAGCAGGTGGGAAAGTCTGGCCTTAAGAGAGCAGAGAAAATCCTTCTTTTTGCCTGGCGTGTGCATGGTCAGGTGGGGGCACAGGGCAGCTAGGCCGAGGCCAAGCTGGCCCCAGAGCCCTGAAAGTCCAGGCCCTGGTTGTCCGTGGGGTCTGGAAAGTTCCCGCGAGCCTGGGAGCGTTTGGAGAGGGCTGGGCAGGAAGAATGCAGGCCCAGGGTGGAGAATGCAGAGGCAGCCTCCAGGAGGTGAGGAGGGAGGCCTCGCGGCCTGGCCTCCCTGCCTAGCGCACAGAAGCTGCTCTGTAAATGCCAACCGTATGGTTGACAACTTTTTTTTTTTTCCTGTGCTAGAGATTGAACCCAGGGTCTCGGGCACGCTGAGCATGCGCTCTACCACTGATCTGCAGCACCAGCCCCTGAAAATTTTGGGACGACCTGAGTCCCTTGAGTTCTTTCTCCCATCCCAGGACAGTGGGGCCCACGTGATGTGGACTCCTTCACTGTGAACTCAAGAATGACTCTTCCTAAGGTTGCTGCTTGTATAAACTAATAGAAAAGGAAGATTAGCCCAGCAAGAGCCGAGTGAGAAACCTGAGAATCTGTCTGAATAGAGTGCCCAGTGCCCACGGGGCCTCTTCCCACTGGTGCCTCCCCTCCCGGGCCCCTCGGCACCCCACCCACTCCCGCACACCTGGGGCCTGAGCCGGCAGGGCTGCAGGCCCCCCTCCTCCTGCCTGCTGCACGCAGGGCTTCCTCTGGCCTGGTTGGGGAGACCGAGCTGAGGCGAGCTGCTGCCCGTAGGCCGTTCTCCTGTGGGCCCAGCCTCTGAGTGCTGCACCTCTGCAGCCCCATCCCCTGCAACGCGGCCTCTGAGTGCTGCACCTCTGCAGCCCCATCCCCTGCAACGCGGCCTCGGGAGCTCAGCACACTTGCTAACCCCTTCACTGTCTTCCATCACTGAGGAGACCCCTGCGTCTCACCGCCTCTCCAAGTTGTGAGCCCTTGGCTTCATCTCACCCCACCCGTGAGCCCTCCCTTTCACCCCACAGCCCAGGATCGAGGTCCCTAGGTGCCCGGTGAGCACCCTGGAAGCTTCGTTCCATCTCAAGCAGCCTCTTCAACTGACTCCTCAGTCACCGCCTCTGGTATTTTGCCAACATGGCGATCAGACTCCTGGGTCCTCACCGTCTTCCTTTACCTCCCCGGTTTGTCCATCCCACCACCGCCACTCAGCCGTCTGACCCCAGTTTCTTTCTGGAGTGAGCACCCCTTCCACACTGGCTGTCCTGAGCCAGGCCCTGAGCACCATCCCCAGGGACGTGTGACAGAACAACGGCCCGGATCCTGACTGATAGGGAGTTACGCGCCCCCCAAAAGCAGAGGATTTACCAGGGTATTATTATTTTTAATTAAAAAGAAAAAATATCGAGTGCTAAAGCATAAAGGACAGTAAAGTTATATTACTGAACTGAATGTAAGCCCTGTATAATTCACCATGAAACTATAAATGATCTAACAAAACTATAGAGCAAATAGGTAATATAAATGCCTTACTTTCCGTCTTGAAGCTAAAGGTCAAGGAAAGATAGAGCCTGGAGCTCAGATAGGATGGGAAATCTTTCTCATGGTTATGCTATGCATCATAGCAAAAGAGATTTTGCAGCAGTAATTAAAATTACTAATCAGCTGTCTTTGAGTTGATCTAAAGGAAGAGCATCCAAGTGGGACTGCCCTTGAATTCTCACATGGAGATTGTTGAAAGCAAGACAGGGACAGCCGGCATGGTGCAGCACGCCTGTAACCCCAGCACTCGGGAGGCTGAGGCAGGAGGATCGCTGTGAGTTAGACCAGCCTTAAAGGAAGAGCATCCAAGTGGGACTGCCCTTGAATTCTCACATGGAGATTGTTGAAAGCAAGACAGGGACAGCCGGCATGGTGCAGCACGCCTGTAACCCCAGCACTCGGGAGGCTGAGGCAGGAGGATCGCTGTGAGTTGGAGACCAGCCTGGGCTACACAGTGAGTTCCAGGTCAGTCTCAACTACATAGTGAGACCCTGTCTCAAAAAATCAAACAAACAAAAAGACAGGGACAGGTAGTAGAAGAGGCCCATGGGAGGAGCTCACGGCAAGGAACTGTAGGCAGCTTATATCAGCTGAGAGATGCTCTCAGCCACAGCCCACAAGAGAACAGGGCCCTCAGGCTGATGGTCTCCAAGAAGTGACTTCTGCCGATGACCGAAATGGCGGTGGAAAAGGCCACGGCGCCTCAGGTGAGGTAGCAGTCCCAGCTAATGCCTTGACTTCAGGTGGACAGGACACAGAGCAGAGGACATAGCTGAGACCAAGGCTCCCACAGAAACTGTGAAATCATAAATGAAGGTCTCTGAGGGATCAAGTCTGTGGTGACTGGATACATAACAACGGAAACTTAATGCAACCTCTACACCGTACAGTCAAAATTGACAGAGCTACCAAAACTATATGAAAGTTATATTTTTCTGTACTAATTCTTAATATTCCATTGCAGCACTGTAGCAGACTTCTGACAGGAAGGAAATTTTTTATACTACTTATTAACCACAGACCAGTCACAAAAGTAGCTATGTAGTTTACTAGAAATTTCTGTATAAATTCTAAGTAGAAATGGTGGAATTATTCTTCATAATGAAAAAATTAATAGAAACTAACAATTTCAATATATATAATTCTTATACTGAACTTCCACAGGGGGTTGGATTTTCTGTGTATCACATTAAGACATTAATACTACTTATTAACCACAGACCAGTCACAAAAGTAGCTATGTAGTTTACTAGAAATTTCTGTATAAATTCTAAGTAGAAATGGTGGAATTATTCTTCATAATGAAAAAATTAATAGAAACTAACAATTTCAATATATATAATTCTTATACTGAACTTCCACAGGGGGTTGGATTTTCTGTGTATCACATTAAGACATTAACTACTGAGCCAGGGATTTTTAGCTCAGTGGCACTGCGCCTGCCTCACAAGCGCAAGGTCCTGAGTTCAATCCCTACAACCAGAAGGAATTGTATCACAGGCTCTTTTTGGGTTGAACCTCCCTCTCTGTTCAGAATTGGTGGCATGTGATCATGGTGCACTATTCTTGTAGTGTGTTGCCTTACTCTCTTGCTCCTTGTCCTGCGATACCCATAAAGAATTTGGTGTGTGTATGTGTGTGTGTGTGCATCCTCACTGGGCTTTACAATCAGGGTCACACCAGCTTCCTCTTCAGGGAAAAGGTCTCAGGAAGGCCATAAGAGTCTGTGTTCATTGCTTTTCATTTGTTTCCTTCTTTTTTTTTTTTTTCCTGGCCAGTGATTTCTTCCCAGAAGCAGCAGCACAGTTCAAGATGGCACCACATGGTAGGTGATATTCTGTGAGGACTCTGTTTCTGAGGACTCATGAAAACAAAGTAAAATAAATCCTGTTTACTGAGTACCATGAGAATATCACAGTTAACATTTCAATTGTGTGTGTGGCCAAGGGATGGGGAGGCAGCTTGGTCTGGAGCTATTTTTACCTTGTTCCCCCGGCAGCCTTGTTCTTGTTCCCCTTGCTGCGCACCTAGAAATGACCCTCAACACTTAATTCTTTTTTTTTTTTTTTCATACCGGGGATCGAACTCGGGACCTTGGGCTTACGAGGCAGGCTGCAGCTAAATCCCGGTCCAACGCTTCATTCACAATGTCACACGTTTTTGCCCTGCCCACTGTCTCTCTCTCTTCTCTGCCACCTGCTCAGGCCCCCTTGCTCCCGCCCTCCCTTCCCTTCTACACAACTGCAGCCCCTCCCACCCAGCCTAGCAGAAGACTTCACTTTCTTGCTTGAGAGCTCTGTGATTTCGCACCCGGCCTTCTCCCTTTGTTGCCAGTCAACTGAGGTTTCTTCGGCTTGATTCAGCTGGAAGTCGAGAATCAGTCAAGTGCAGGTGTCCTACCAGTCCCGATGCCACCAGATGACCCTGGAAGCAACAGCTGGCACAGCTGGCTACCGGTCGCTGCCACTGCTGGCTGCCACCAGCTTGTACCACGCGCTGTGGGTTGATGCTGCTGGGTGCTGGTCTCTGCTACTGATCTTTGTTGACTGCTGATCTCTGAAGCGCTTTAGGGGTAACAGACCCGGGTGTTTATTGCTTGCTCTTTTAAGGCAGTGGCTTGGTCCGAACCTGAGTAGGTTTACAGGACCTGTGTGGCCCACGCTACCCAAGAAATAAGTCACAGCCAGGTTCACACACCACGCCTGGCTGGTGTCTGCCTCGTGAAGGCCTCTTAGGATGTCAGAAACAATTTAAATTCTGTGTTTACTAGAGCAATGTGTTGCAGTTCTCCCCAACCTCTTTGCTGCTGCAAACAACTGGATGAAAAAGCACACTCTACTCAGCAATGCCTCTGCTGCTCCTGAGAAGGCACCAGAGGCAAGTGCAAGAGCTCCTGTGCTTGTGATTGCTCCTGTTTGCGCACGTGTGTGATTAATGTGGATTCCGATGATCAAAAAATATTAGTGAAATAACTTCTACAATTGCTAAAATGGTTCATAATTCATGTTTGGTTTGCCGAGCCCAGAATCCTGAAAAGACTGTAGAAACTGCTGGTGCTGCATCTCCACCGTCTGACGGACCCCTTTCCGCATTTACAGGCAGATTCATTCCGCTGCCACCTTCAATAAGTTTCCAGTATGTGCTTGTCATAGTTCGTGTGCCTTCTGGTCGGATAGAAGCTTTCCCAGATAAGAGAGCTGATGCTAGATAAACTACTGGAAAATGCATTTCTTTCACGGGACATCCCTGCCAAATTCCACACAGAGCATTCTGTGGGACGATAATTTTTGGATGGCTGTGGGTAGCTTTAGCAATGTCCTGTGGTCTATCAGGAAACCGCAGTGATGGCTGGATCTGCAAGCTAAAGCCAAGCCTCAGGAGAATATTCCATTAATATCAGTCCCTCTGCACATTCCAAACAAGAAACACCTAGAAACCCCAAAGGGAAAATGGAAAGTTATTCTTGAATTTTTAAATGTCAGTATTTTTCTTCCCACGGCTTGCTAGACAGTAGTACTCATCTCTCTGTTAGGTATGGGAAATCTGACTGATGGTACTTGCAAAGATATACTGTGCTTCCAGAAGTTGGATATTTGAGGCCCGAAAACTAGGTCAGTAGGTATAAATGGTTGTTTATTTAATGTCACTGGATTATGACCAGTAGGCTCCCTTGTCCATAGATATTGTGACGATTTCTTGAAACAGACAGCAGACAACCTGAGAGCAAATTTTCCAGTTTTCTTTCTTGAGGAGCCATGCAGATTTTTTGGGCAAGCGCAAAGAACTGACCCTCGCCCAGATGTCCGCGGGTGGCCCTCCTTTCCAGCCGCGAGGGTCTATACTGGATCTGTGGAGAATTCACTTATTCTGTCCTGTCTTGTCATTAGTTTGGACCTTGCTGTTTGGTCTGGCTCCCTCTTTGCCTAATAGCTTTCGCCAGAAGTTCCAAGAACCCTATCTTAATTCAAATGTCAATCTGGTCAATAACTGAAACTGGTACCTCCCTTGCAATAAAAGAGGAAGAACTGGTTTCCACTGAGGAGAGATTCCTATGGGATTCCTGGGGAATTAACAGTTAAGAATAATTTTGGACTTTGTAGCCAATCCAGCTCCTCAGGGATTCAGTGAGGTAGAAGCCACCCTCCAACAAATGCGTGCAAATATTAGTGCATAGCAAAAGGCAACGGCAAGTCACATGGGTCTCTGGTCCAGTTAGGGACCCGTGCGTGTCACTAGACAAAACTGAAGGCTTCACTTTTCCTGACTTAACACTAAGGAGAGCTTAAGGAAAAGTGGCGGACTCTGTCTGGACGTGGTCACCAAGACATTAAGAAGTTATGCAGGGGAAGGTAACATAAGGTGTGTTTCAGGAATGGCTAGTGGCTCGTTTGCAGGCGTCCCGACTAGTGCTAAGCTTGGCGTCAAAGGTTTCCTAATCTCTACATTTCCTGTAGTAGGCTGCCAGATGACCATGAGTATGTCCCCAGACTAACCACAGAATTGAATGTCGTAATGGAAAGATAGCCCTGTTCCTGGATAGGCAGGGCCAATATTGTCAAAACGGTCATACTCCCAAAAGTGGTATACAAGCTGGATTCGGTGGCACACAGGCCTGTAATTCCAGCACTTAGGAGGCTGAGGCAGGAGAATTACCATGAGTTCAAAGCCAGTCTGAACTACAAGGCAAGACCCTGTCTCCAAACAACAGGGCCTAGGATTTAGCTCAGTAGTTTTGCCCCCTGCCTTGCAAGAGCAAGGTCCGGAGTTTTATCCCCAGTACCAAAAAAAAAAAGTGCTATACAGATTTAATGCAATCACAATAAAAATACCAACCGCATTCCTCCTAATACTAGAGAAAACAATTCTAAAATTCATATGAATCAGAAGAGATTTAGAATAGAAAACAGTAATCCTGGGGAATAAGAGCAAAACTGGAGGCACCGCCATCCTGCATCTCAAATTACATAATGAAGCTAGAACAGTTGAAAAATAGCGCTGGTACCAAAATACACTTGATACAAAAACCATGTGGCTCAATGGGGCAGAATAGAGGTTGCAGACACGACCCAAGGCGTATTCAGCCATCTGATCTCTGACAAAAGGGCCAACAACATATACGCTGGAAGAAAGCATCTTTAACATATAGCGCTGCCTGTATACACACCGAAGACTGGCTCTAGACCCACATCTCTCACCAGGTACTAAACTAAAATCAGAATGCATCAAGGATCCAAATTATTAAACCAGAAATAATCTACTGGAAGATAAAAGAGGTGAAACTCCTGTGGGCATACACATAAGCAAGGACTTCCTCAACAGAACTCCAGTTGCACAAGAAAAAGTGTAAAGAATCAATAACGGATCACATCAAATTAGGGGCCGGGGATTTAGCTCAGCGGTTCGGTGGCCCGCCTTGCAAGCGCAAGGACCCGAGTTCAATCCCTGGTACCAAACAAAACAAAACAAAACGAAAAAATTAGAACGCTTCTGCACGGCAAAAGAAACAATCAACAGAGTTAAGAGACAGCCAACAGAATGGGGGAAAAAGTTTGTCCGCTACACCTCAGACAGAAGACTAATATCTAGAATGTATAAAGAAATTTTTAAAATTTGAAGCCCAAAATAAAAGACTCAACCCAAAAATAGGCAACTGAATAATGGACACTTACCAGAAAACGTGCAAATAAACATGTGCGGAAATATTCAACATCTCTGGCCACTAGACAAATGCAAATTAAAACACCCCTGAGATCCCATCTCACTCCAGAAAGAACGGCTATCACCAAGAAACAAATTAGTCACCAATGCTGGCAAGACTATAGGGGAGAAAGGAAAACTCAGGTTCTAGATGGACCAACTAAAGCTGACTTGAAAATGTCCCCGAATAAATACCACTTCTTTATTGAGCAGAGCGGAACGGTAATCTGGGGGTGAAGTTTCGCTAACAAATTTGTGAGAGAGAGAGAGACAGAGGGACAGGGAGAGAATGTTATTATAGATCAGCTAAATGACGGTGCATTGCTGAGCAAGCAAGCTGAGTGCTTCTAACGTCCAGATGTGCGTCAGAATCAGGCTAGATTTAAGGCTAGAAAGCCTTAAAGAGTACTGACACCTGGGCTCCGGGACAAAACCTCAGGCGGCACGGCTCTGCCATCAAAATCGTTATTTTTTTTCAGCCACTTGGTACACTGTCAGTGCTCAGAACCAGTGGTTTGGGACACTGCAAATATTGCGAATTAGTATCCAAGGACACGAGCCCAAGGAGAAGCCCATGTGTATGAAAAGCTCTGATCACGGCCACAGCCCCACACAGTCGTCCCTCGTACAAAGACACGATGTCGAGTTAGTCCCTGCTTGGAAAAATGGGAACTGGTGATTTCAGCCCAATGGGCCGGTGGGCAGAAACAGATCGGACTTCCCACGCCTAGCTCCGCGGCCCCTGTCACGGGGCAGACCTTCTGCGCTCCAGGTAACCGTGCGATGTGCTCATAAGCGACACAACAAAGATCGTGCCCTCGAGATTACGTGAAATAATTGGTGGTGTAAGGAAGCGATAATAAACACAGACATATTTTAGAGAGCGAGTGGCCTCTGTAACACTCACGCTGCGCGTAGCACAGAGAGGTGTCAGGAAGCGTCCGGTGTCTCCCAGACAAGATGTGGGCGTCTGCTGGGGAACTGTCATTTTGTTAGTTCCCATCCCAAGCACTCTGGGAGTTTTTTTTTTTTAACTTGTTAGTCGGGCACGTAACCCTGCGCACTGGGGCAGGACCCAAGCCGGGGTGGGGTGGGGGCAGCTTGCAAACGCAGAAAAGCTTATGCCTCAGAGGGAATACGTCCTTTAGGGCATCGTCCCCTCGTACATCACATCCGAGGACAAGTGGAGACCGGGAATTGCAAGATTGCACCAATGGCCCCGGGGGCTTGTGCAAGAGCGGAGTGCGTGGGAGGAAAGCAAAGCCCGGCCATCCTAAGTCCTCTTCCCATAGCTCAGAGCATCCAGGTGGCCATTCCGTACACAGATGCTCTGCTGAGTGGTCACCGTGGTGAAATCCAGGAACGCGTCACCACTTCATTAACACCATGTGGGGCCCATGTGGACAGCGGCACGGTTCACAGTAACAGCTGAAACTTGTGAACAGCCCGACTGCCATCAGCGGGAGACTGGGTAAAGAAGATGCAGGGGTTGTTTTTTTTCTAAAATGGAGTACTACTCTGCCTTAAAGAATGAGAAACTAGAGACATTTATAGCTAAGAGGATGCACACTGAGGCCACGCTCTCAAGTGAACTAAATAGGTGTAAGTACCGAATGGTTTCTTTGGTGTGAGAAACTGGAAGTGCAAATAAGGATCAAAATGCATAACTGGTAATGTGGAAAAGGAAGAAAAGGAAGAAAAGGGCTAAAGGAACAGGGGAAGTGGGAGGGGCAGGGGAAAGGAAAGAAGGGAAAGAAAAAGGTGAGAAAAGGAAAAATGGAATCCAAGTCTCTGTAAATAGGGAAGGGTGGAGGGGGTGAAGGGAGGGCAGGGGAATGGGGAAAAATAAGAACCGAGATGCATCATGTAAAGGGACAAGATCCCAACGATGAATGTAACTGTACTGTATTCCTAAAAGGTACCAATAAATTTAATGAAAAAAAAATCCTGTGCACGTGCTGTGAGTGTGTGTCTGTAAGTATGACAAGGACACTTCTTTTTTTTTTTTTTTTTTTTTTTTTTTTGGTTTTTTGAGACAGGGTCTCACTATGTAGCTGAGACTGACCCGGAATTCACCATGTAGCTCAGGCTGGTCTCGAACTCACAGCAATCGTCCTGCCTCAGCCTCCTGAGTGCTAGGATTACAGGGCATGAGCCACCATGCCCGGACGACACTTCATATTTTAATCTCTGGAAATTTCAAGTAAAAATAAGCATTGACCATCCAGTAGTGCAACTTAACCAGCCCCACAAGCCCGTCTTACAGCTCACATGTATCCTTTCTGCCTACATCTATCCATCTCCCTTCTCGTACCACAAGCCCTAGTAACTACCATTCTGCTCCTGGTGTCACCAAAGCTTGGTGTCTTTCAGGTTCCACGCATAGGTGAGATGACACAGTACTTGTCTCTGTCTGTGTCTGGCTTATTTCACTCAGCACTATGACCTCCACATTTTCCATGTTGTTGAAAACAACAGGATTTCCTTCTTCGTATGGCTGAAAAATACCCAACTGGAAAACGGTGCCACATTTTCCTCCCGCACCCATCCATCAAGAGACACTCAAATTAAGGCCATACCTAGGCTACTGTCAGAAATGCTGCAAAAGCACGGGAGGCAGAGTCTGATTTCACTTCCTTTGGATATATTCTCACGGGTGAGATTGCTGGATGCTGGGAGAGTTCTACGGGCGATTTCTCTAGGAACCCCCTCCTGTACCATTTCGTATTTCCACAGACGCCGCGCGAGTGCTCTCCCTTTCCACACCCTCCTCAGCACTTCCTGTCTCCTGTCCTTTTAAGAACAGCCTCCTGACAGGTGTGAAGTGATGTCTCGCTGTGCTCTTGCGTGCTTTCCTCTGATGCCTGGTGATGTCTGGTGTTTTCTTCATGTACAGATTGGCCTTTCGCTTCTTTGATGGAAAATGTCTATGTCAGTCCTTTATCCACCTTTTAATCAGGGTGCCGTTGGTGTTATTGAGGACAGTTCCTTTTACGCTTTAGATATGAATCCTTTGCCAAGTTTATCGTTTGGAGCTATTTTCTCCCACTTCACAAACTTTTTGTTTTCTTAACTGTTCCCTTTGCTGTGTAGAAACTTTTCAGTGTGACAAAAATCGCTCTTATTTTTACTTTGAATTGGTCATGATTTTGGTGTCACACTCAAAAAGTCAATGCTAAGACCAATGTCAAGAAGCTTTCTCAGTGCTTTCTCCTGGGAATGCTACAGTTTTAGCCTTACAATTAACTTTTGATTTTTATTAAGGCAAGTGTCCGGTTTTAATTCCTCCGCAGGAGTATATCCAGATCCCAGCACCATTTATTAATAAGACCATCCTTTCCGTGCTGCGTATTCTTGACACCCATGTCAAAGATTAATTGATCGCCTCTGGTTAGGTTCACTTCTGGACTCTCCATGCTGCTTCGTTGGTCTATGCGTCTGTTTTTATGCCTGTCCATACTGTTCTATTTCTATATTTTGTTTTGGGTTTTTTGGTTTTGTTTGGCTTGATTTTTTGAGACAGGGTCTCACTATGTAGTTGAGACTGACCTGGAACTCACTGTGTAGCCCAGGCTGGTCTCGAACTCACAGCGATCCTCCTGCCTCAGCCTCCCGCGTGCTGGGATGACAGGCGTGCGCCACCACAGCCGGCTTTATGTTATATTTTGAAAGCAGGAAATATGATGCCTCCGGCTTTAATCCTTCTTTCTGTAGATTGCTTCGGCCAGTTGTGCTCCTGTCTTCCGGTTTATTGAAAAGAATTACAAGCTCCTACTGGATTCCCTTTGGTTACCACTTCTGACCCTAGCTGCCCATCACCCTGTATGTGGTCCTCACACACTGACTCTTGTTCTCTGTGTGCTTAGGAGCATCTAGCACGTAGCCTCTGCGAAGCATACACAGCCCTGCTGTGTCATCAGTCCATAATCCTGGCCGTGAACTCCAGGTACGGAAGCTTCGACACGCTCTCACTGCGCTGACTCAGTACCCTGGAAATACCTCTAAAACTATGTCGCCGACTAGAGAAAGTGTGGACAGTACAGCTAAATTGTCCAAAGCTTGCTCTGGGTTTGTGAATTTGACGGGAATGTAGGGGCTCTTTACGTGATGGCGTTTATGATTTCTAAATGACTAGAGTATACTCATAAAGTCTTTAGATTTAAAGCATCATTGTTAAGAGAACATTTAAGGGCCGGGGATGTAGCTCAGCGGTGCCGCTGCCTGCTTCACAAGCAGAAGGACCTCTCAATCGCCGGTACCGAGAGAGAGAGAGAGAGAGAGAGAAGAATATTGAAGACCCATGTACCATAGAAAACCCCAAAGCTGGACCACGATGCCTAGTATACTCTCTGATCACTAAGAAAAAGTCAATAAGTTCGATTACATTTTAACTCTCATCAGTTTAATAATTATACACTTTTCCCTTGTCAGCTTTGTGGAACCCTTACAACAATATGAAAGTCAATTGGAGATAATAAGAACCTCTTTTAAAATGGCATTTGGACTGCCAAGTTTTGACAGAGGAACATTCCAGACCAGCGAGGATGATGTCAAGGACCTGGAGGTTTGTGTGACCTTTCTTCCTTACGCACGAGGTAACGCTGTGATGCAGCAAAGCAAACCTGCAGAGTGTCTTCACAGGCCATAGTCCTTGCTTTCCTCCTTCACTTTGCTTAGGTTTAATAGATAAATACGATTTTGGGGGGTTATTTTTTTGTTTTGAGGCAGGGTCTCACTATGTAGTTGAGACTGACCTGGAACTCACTGTGTAGCCCAGGCTGGTTTTGAACTCACAGCGATCCTCCTGCCTCAGCCTCCCGAGTGCTGGGATTACAGGTGTGCATCACCACACCCGGCCACCTCTCTCCGTTCTTACTGACAGTACATGGGGAGAACTTAGGCTACTGGGATGAAAAATGCTACATACTGGGTAAAATTTATTAAAGGCTACCAAGCTGGCTTTGTAAATATTTTTGTATTTCAGGCTTTATATCGAAATATTTTAAATTTGTTTGAGGACACTCTTCTGATCTTAGTGTCTAAAGACCTCTACAAACTACAGATCTTAAAGGTACAGTAAAGGAGAAACAATGTGAAAGTGGTTTTGGGAACTGAATAGTGAAGCTGAGAGAATTTGGAGGCACAAACTAGAAAAGGTTTAGATTGCTATGAGTAGAGCACTAAAGGCCACTGTATTGGTCAACTTTCCTGTTGCTGGTTCCAAACACCTGACATCACAATTTTAAAAAAGACGTTTCGCCAGGTGTGGTGGCGCACACCTGTCATCCCAGCACTCGGGAGGCTGAGGCAGGAGGATTGCTGTGAGTTCGAGACCAGCCTGGGCTACACAGTGAGTTCCAGGTCAGTCTCAACTACATAGTGAGACCCTGTCTCAAAAAAACCAAACAAAAAGAGGTTTCAGTCCTTGGTCGGCTGGCTCCAAGGCAAACAGAGGGTGTGGAGGGCAAACTGCTCAGCTCGCGGCTACCAGGGAACAGAAGGGGAAGGCACCGGAGACCAGACCGGTACCAAAGGGTGCCCTCCAGGACCACCGAGACGGTGCTCCCCCGCTGCCCTGGATGTTCCCTGAGACTCAGGTTGACAGTTAGGAGTAACCATCACACCCCAGCCCTTGTCAGCTTGAGGCCCAGGCATAGCTCCTTAAACCATCCGGCGTCTCCAAATAAATACAGTAACAAGTTCATGATTGTGCCTAACGCGATGGAATTAGCTTGCATCCAACCGTGCAGCAATCCTCTGCCCAAAGCCTCCGCCGTCTAGTGTCGCGCAGTAGCCCGTGTCCTGCTCTTCTCCGGAACCCAAAGGGAGCTCTCGGCTGGGCGTCCCTGCAGACAGTCCAAAGCCGGTTACCTTCGCAGTCCACAGCAGCACCGAATAAATATTCCCATGCTAAAAGGGAGACACAGAGGGCGAGGAAAGCACCAGCCACAAGTGAGACTGAGAAGTGAGACCCGGGAGGGCGAACAGGAAGCCCCGCGGCTCCTTTTGCAGCACGCGGAGCACACGGGTGAGATGTAAGCTTCCCCCGCGTCCCTGAAGTCTCTGCCACCCGCCTCTCGCGGGCTGTGCCACCAGCGTTCCTGACAGACCGTCCAGGCTCCTGGCACAGCCAACGTCCGCTTTGGCTTCATTTCCACAGTTGTTTTATGTAGGGGCTCCGCAGCTCAGGCCCTTCGCATACCTGCTTGAGCAGCAGCAGAGAGGCTAAAGCCACCTTGGACCAAGGCTGCAGTGGCATCCGGTACATAGAAGATGGCTGGACGTGGCTGAATGAACCCCAGGGGTCAATTCTCTAGGTGGCCCTTCTTGAGCAGGGTACCCAGGGCCTTCGTATTTCTGCACCTGAGAGCCTTGATGGGTGTGGTCTTGCTGATTCCATAAATCTCAACGTATCTATTCTCATTTCTGAGCAAAGGTACTTGGTTTCTTTTTAATGGCATTCATCTCTTCAACAACCTAACTCTTTTTGGTCCCAACTTTATACAAGGTTCCCTTTAGACCAAAATTTAAGTTTTTCAAATATTTCTGCTCTACTTTTTGCTCTTCGTTCTCACTACAAATCTGGCCAAACTGTGATGTGGCCAATTCTGGAAGCCGAGGCAGGAGGACTGCAAATTTGAGCCCAGCCTGGGCAACTTAGGAACTTAGCAAGACCCGGTCTCAAAATAAAAAAAAAAAAGGTCTGAGAATGTAGCTCAGTACAACTCCTACACACACACACACACACACACACACACACACACACGCACGCACATCTTTATGAAAGCAACTGGCTTTGGGGCCAAACGCAACTAGCAGCACCCATGCCACAGCCTGAATGTTGGGACGCCCTGAAATTTCCTCTGTCAGGTGAGTTCATCATCATCCTTAAACGTAGCCTCACTTCGCCCATGTCTTGAGATGCCAAGTCTGGGCTCTTTTTTTTTTTGCCAGAAGGTAACATGGATAGATAGCCTCTGCCTCAGAGTCCTCATTCCCAGCTGGAAACCCTGAGCTTCGCCTTTACGGTTCTGTCCTCACTGTGGTTCACTGAGCTCCCACTGAAACCGCCCGTTAGGCTCTGCTTACCGCCTTCCAGAGCTCCCCGGCCTACTGCTACAAACTGCCAGAGAGGTCCAAATCCACGATCCAGTTCCGAGCAGAGTCACAGCAATAACCACGCTTTGAAGGCAGCAGTCGTCTGTCGGTCAGCTCTCCTGCTGCTGGGACCCGGCACCCAACACCCTCCATTGAAAAGAGAAAAATTTGGTTCCCAGTTTCACAGGGTTCCGTCTGTGACGGACTCGCTCCAAGACAGGGACATCACGGGGAAAAGGCGAGGAGCGAAAAGCTGACAGCTGGGGAGCAGAGCAGAGAAACTGCCCGAGCAGAGGCCAAGGACCAGATCGGTCGCCGAGGTGAGCCTCTCTGACCCGTTCGGACAGTGCCCAGAAGTGGGCTTTGCTGGTTCCCTAGGTAGCCCTCAAGCCAGTCAAATCGACAGAGTTTGACCACCCCGAATCTTCTGAGGGATTACGTGTGGGGTCGCGATCAGGGTGGTGGCAGAAGTGGGAAGTACGGGCCACTCTGATGGGATTGGGGAGAACACGAGGGAGCGGACGCCATAAACTGGAAAGCATGGAGATCTTCTCCTGGAAGAACTCCCAGCCGTGCACTGGGACGTCTGCAGGTCACATCCCTAGGCGGTGAAATGGGCCAGGCTCTGCAGAGCCCCCGCGGCTGTTCACGGTGAGGTGAGAGAGGAGAGAGATGGCTGGAAGGGGAAGCTTGGGAAAGAAAGGACAGCGGAGTGGAAATACTTGGGGAGCTTTTGGCTTGGCCGTGTGAAAATGAAACCCGTTCGAGACTGAAGAAAGGTACAGTCCCACAACCACTGCCAGAGCGGTTACCGCGGGCAGAGGAGAGCCAGGTTCTGCGCGCGGAGACAGTAGGACCCCGAAGGACCCTAAGGACAAAGTCTCCGGAGAGACGGCACCAGGCGCGAGCTGCCTAGAAACACTAAAAAAACAGACAGGATCCACGGGTTGTGTCGATCACACATCTATCCGGGTGAAGAAGAGGGACGGAACCCTTTAAATACGGGAGGGTGTGAGGGGAAATGTGGGGCATGGTGGGGAGCCCAGTGGAGCATTTACAAATGTCAGCCTCGCTGCTTTTAAAGTGATGGTTTTCCTCCTCCTCCTCCTCCTCCTTCTTCTCTCCCTCCCTCTCTCCCTCTCTCTCTCTCTCTCTCTCCCCCCTGCATTCCTCCTCACACCGCTATCACACCAGCTCCCATTTATTGAGCATTTTATATCGGGCACTAAGATGAACATATGGGGTATCTCACTGAACCTCTGTGAGACAGTTGCTAGTGTTTCTCCCACTTGGCACTGAAGGAGACAGACTCCCAGAGCAAGGACAATACGAGCAACGTTGCTACCCAGCGCAGGAACCCTCGCAGCCTGGGGCCTGTTATCAGCCACTTGGTTTTCACACCTGCCAAGCCTGCGGGCCCCTGATTCTCACAGAGAGCTCCACCATCGCTCCCTGAGAAAACAGAAGCAGGCCCTCTGGGGCTTAGACACGCTTTCTCCCTGGGAACTGTAGTCCAAAACCGCACGCCGGGTGGGAGCAGGTGAAGGAGGGGAGTCTTGGCCCGCTTTGGCCTTGACGTGACCGACTCCAGGGCTGCCTGAAGAAGTCTGAGATGGGCCCTCCGGAGTCTCCTTCCTCCCCAACGTGCTGGGTTACGTCCCTGATTGTCCTGTTTAGAGGAACAGAAAGGTTTGAATCAAAAGTACAAGCTTTGGAAGTACGGCCATCTTCACTATGTTGACTCTTCCTACCCGGGAGCAGGGGAGATCTTTCCATTTTCTTATGTCCTCTTCGATCTCTTTTTTCAGAGTGCTGTAGTTTTCAGTGTAGAGGTCTTCTGCTTCTTTTGTTAGATTGATTCCCAGATACTTCATTTTTTGGGGTGCTATTGTGAAAGGAATTGTTTCCCTAATTTCTCTCTCAGTGAGTCTGTTATTTGTGTACAAGAAGGCTCTTGATTTTGGGGCATTGTCCTTGTATCCAGCTACTCTGCTAAAAGTGTCAATTACGTCGACAAGTCTTTTGGTGGAGTTTTTTGGGTCTTCAAGGTAGAGCATCATATCATCAGCAAATAATGACAGTTTAACTTCTTCTTTCCTATCTTTATTGCTTTCATTTCTTTCTCTTGTCTAATTGCTGTGGCTCATGTTTCCAGAGCTATATCGAAGAGGAGTGGTGATAGTGGGCACCCTTGTATAATAATACACAAGATTCTAATAGATAACTGACAATGTGAAATAGGAAGAAAAGGGCTAAAGGTGTAGGGAAAGCGGGAAGGGTAGGGGAAAAGGAATAAGGGAAAAGAAAAAAATATGAGAAAATGAAAAAATGGAAATAAAGTGTGTGTAAATGGGGAGGGGAGGAGGGGGTGAAGGGAGGGCAGGACAAGGGGAAAAAATGAGAACCAAGACCTGTCACGTAAAGAAGGTACAAGATCCCAGTAATGAATGTAACTGTACTGTATACCTAGAATGTACCGATAAACTCAATAAAAAGAAAAAAAAGTAGAAGGAAGTTTCCAACTAAGGCGCCTCCAGGAATATCCTCTCCACCCAAGAGGCAGAAGGTTTGGTGGGGGCGCGTTTGCAGAGGAATTCTGGGCTAGGATGACATTTAAGGGCCAAATAACACTTCAATTCTCTTTTAAAGCTGCAAAGCAGATTCTGTGATTTTTTTAAAATTGAGTTTCTCGGTACATCCTAGGCATACAGTTCCATTCATCACTGGGATCCTGTACCTTTACACGACAGGTCTTGGTTCTCGTTTTCCCCCCTTGTCCCTGCTCTATGATCCTTTTTTAAAAAGGGAAAATATGTACTTAGTGAAGAGAGAGGTGAAGTAGCTGATTGTCGCACCATAGACTCGTGCTAAACTTTTCGTGATGCCTGCCAAGGTGAGCCTACCGGATGTGAGTAACTCGGCGGACAGAATGAAATAAAATAGAACCCAGGTGTCGTCACTGTCGCCAGTGAGGGAGTGCGCTAGTGGCTCGTTGTCTGTATTTTCGAGATAAGATTCGGTGAGGCATGGATTAATGAGGAGACCAGAGGCGCCCTAGGTGAGGCTGGGAGTAGCAGGCGAGGCCTAAGGAGTGGAGATGCCTTGGCTCTGATGTGACTCTACTTTTCGCAACAGGAAATGACTCTGTGGATGGCGGAAGATCGTCTACACCAGCAAGAAAGAATAATGGTGACCATCAGCAGGGTGTTAAGATTCGCAGCCCGGAAAGTCAGGGAACACGTAAGTCACGGAATTCGGTAATGCCGCCCGTTCTGAAGACAGTGTCTGCGGCGCTGCTCACCGCGCCTCAGGCCTGGAGAGGGCCCGGTGCCGGCTTGTTGTTCAGAAATGAGCACCAGGAAAGGAAGGAGTCGATATCCTCCCTGGTCCGAGTCAGTCGGAGCAGGGTTTCTCAAACAGCTGCCTAAGACTCCCTGACCCTCCCAGAAACGGCATGAATGCGCTCAAATCAGGTTTTCAGCCACTCTCCGCCCGTCTCTGTGGATCACAGTGTCATTCCCAGCCTTACAGTTTTTTTCCCGCATTTTAATCTTTCTTCTTAGGTTTTTCTTTTTTTTCCCTGGAATATTTTTAAACTGTTATTTGTTTTCCATGCACACAAGCAGTTCTCGAGAACCTTCACTCTGAAACGTTAGCGGTCGAGCTTAAGTCTATCTTTACTGCTCCCTGCCACGGCCCTACCTATCCCTGTCAGCGTGACGCATCCTGTCAGGCCCCTCTGTGTGCACACACGTGCACGCACACACACACGTGCACACACACACGTGCACACAGACACGCGGATAGAGAGCTTTATTGCTTTCTGCTTTCTGTTTCTTCGTAAAAGTTATATTCATAATTGGTTTGGCAGTTGCTTTTTTCGCTAAGTCCATGGGTATTTTCATGTTAATGCCTTCAGATTTATTTCACCCTTTCAAACACAGTATATATCCAATAGCTGTTATATAGTATGACCTACTTAGGTACATTTCAGCTGATGAATATCAAGTTGAAATTTAATTTTTTCTAGTTCAAACAGTGCAAGTAATCATCTTTGTGCAAGTAGGTGAGTGTGTACTCAGAAATGCTTAGAAAGATAAAGGCCAAGTTAACAAGTACAGGAGGCTGAGTTTGGTAATGCTAATTGTCCTCCAGTTTGTACTCTTGTGTCTAAGGTAATTGCTCCCTTTCCGACAGCTTCACACGGAATGAAACACGATCAGGCCTTTCCACTTTGACTTTCTGTGTCCTGACACTTGCTGCGTTTTGAATGCTCTCTCAGGAGCCTCACACTACGCGTATATTAGCTATTGAGCCTCTGCTCCCCAAGCCCTCCTTCAGGGGACTGAAAGCACACTAACTGCATTTGTGGTTACTTGAGTTACTTCCGAAGGAGCTATGCACAAAGGGGTCCGAAATAAGCATCTGTGATGCTCCCTTCACACGTTGTGATCCTGTGTCTAGACGTCCCCTACAGACTCGTGTGCTCGGAGCTGGCTGGGCCTAGGCTGGACCGAATACTGGGATTCAGGGTGTGCGCTGCTAAATGAGTCCGCTGATTGGTGTAGCCTAGTTCCGGGTATGGACAATGACAAGCCCCACCTTGGCTATGGTGGCACAACCAAAAGGCTATACCCTGGGTGGAAGCAAAGGAAAGGGAGGCTTGCTGCTCGCTGCCTCCTGCCTGCTTGGCCACGGACTCTCTCCTCGGCGAGGTCCCTTTACCGCGCCACCTTGCCTCGGGACCAGCCAGCTGTGGACGGAAATCCCTACCAACTGGGAGCTAACGTAAATCTTTTCTACTTCAACTCTGGGTCTACTTCTTGTGCAAACAGACACCGGAATATCGAAACGAAAAAAATCTAGATGAGAGAGCCAGGAGAACAGTTCAGCGGTACAGTACTCGCTTAGCGTGGCTGAGGCCTTGGGCTCAAACGTTGGTAGTGAGATAAGAACGAGGTAGGTCAGCCTTTAAAATGTTCTTGCTCTGTTGCCATCGCTTGCCCTGATCACTAAAGCGTCTGTCTAGGAAAAGTAACCACACACGTTAGAGATGAAGGCACCCACCCTGCAGGCCACAGCACCAGCTCGGTGCCACTGTGGGTACAGCGGCCACGACTGTTGACAAACATCCCCAAGCGAGTGGTGACGCTGTCCTCAGTCCCTCTGTTCTTCGTCCACCTGTCTCCCCGCTCCCCACCTCCTCCACGTCTGTATCCTCTGCTCTAATTGCCAGACCTGTCCGTCAAAGCAAAACTCTTAAATATCTGAGCTGCTCTGTGTCCAAGAAGAGGTGAGAGGAAAACCATAAATGTTGTGGTAGTGGTTTTTACATCAGACACAAATGCTTTGGGTTCCAAAAAAATGAATTTCTTTGGAAAGAATGAGAGCAATTCCGGGGGTGGGGACATATTTCTCCTGTAACTGTAACTACAGTCACCTAAAGTGTTTCACATGAGAAAAGGGAGCATCAAAGATTTTGGAGCCCGGTGTGGTAGCCCAGGCCTGCAATCCCAACACTCGGGAATCTTGAGGCAGGAAGACTTCTGTGCGTTCAGGGCCAGCCTGGGCTGCAGAGCAAAAATTCTAAAAAATTTTTTTTTTTTTTTTTTTTTTTTTAATTCACACACCACCCTACTCCTCCATATTGTAGAATTTGTTCCTACGAATTGCTACCTGCTTTCTGAAGCAGAGGCTGAGAGTTGCTTATTATTGTTCTCAGCGCTTTGCCGGGAGCCCTCTGTGGTACGCGTTACCCTCTTTGTCCCCTCAGTACAAGGAGGCGTTTGCTCGCCTTCATTTCACAGATGAGAACACTGAGATTCAGTAACAGAACTAGCATTTGTTTGTTTGGTTGATTGGTTTGGTTTTTTCTGAGACAGGGTCTCACTCTGTAGTTCAGACTGAACTGGAACTCCCTGTGCAGCTCAGGCTGGTCTCAGACTCACAGCGATCCCCCTGCCTCAGCCTCCCGAGTGCTGGGATGACAGGCATGCGCCATCACACCCGGCCAGAACTAGTATTTGGAAACCGACTCTAAAACTCTGAGGTTTCCCCTGTAACCTTGTTCTGATAATTAGGGGATCAGATGCAGCCATTGAGTGTGGACTGTGAATGAATTTTCTCCCTTATTTCTATAGACAAATGTTGTTTGTTTGTTTGTTTTACAGACGAGTATTGACGTTCCGTGTTTAGGTGTCCTGGCAGCAGAACTGTCTCTTCTGTGTTCCCATGCTAATGACGCGGTCACACAACAAGCCTCCCTCGGAATGTATTACCTCCTCTGCATTGCGAAACGGCAGAGCGGTGAGAATGGCTCACTGTCTTTTCTAAAGGTCACTAAGAATCTGTCTCTAATCATTCTACTTGTGAGTTCCTGGAAGGCTCTATGTCTGTGAATTTTTAAATACTGCCCTAAGATCTACAGCTTCACTTTCTGCATTGTGTTTTGTTTTGATGAGACAGAGTCTGCCTTTGTAATTCAGCCTGGCCTTGAATACACTATGTAGCCCAGGCTGGTCTCAAACTCACAGCGATCCTCCTGCCTCAGCCTCCCGAGTGCTGGGATTACAGGCTTGTTCCACCATGCCTGGCTATAGCTTCACTTTCAAAAGTGTGACTTTTTGGGCCAGGGTTTTAGCTCAGTGGTGCCGCTGCCTGCCTCACAACTGCAAAGTCCTGAGTTCAATCCCCAGTCCAAAAAAAAAAAAAAAAGTGTGATTTCTTAAACTTTTTTTTAGCATGATACATCAATGAAAAAGTGATCAGTTATTTCTAGTCCTTAGCAGACACTGATAATAGTTAAGGCAAGGATGAGAAGAAAATACTCACAATTACATATCTGATAAGTTATTTCCAGAATTTACAACAAATATTCAAAATTCAAAAAAGATGGCCAAACTAAAAAAAAAATTATAATTCAAGTCATTTCACTAAAGAAATACAGACGGCAAAGACACATCAAACGGCGTTCCATATACTATGGAGTCATTAGACAAATGCAAATTAAAGCTACGGTAAGATATTACTATACACGCATTAAGGTCTAAAATAAAAACGGTTCGCAGGCGTCATGGCGCACACCTGTCATCCCAGCGCTCGGGAGGCCGAGGCAGGAGGCTCGCTGTGAGTCCGAGACCAGCCTGGGCTACACATTGAGTTCCAGGTCAGTCGCAACTCCATAGTGAGACCCTGTCTCAAAAAAACCAAAAGAAAATTGAAACCGTACAGTGTGTTACTCAGGATGTGTCACCACAGATGGGCACCTCCAAGACGTGCTGTTGGGGATGTGTAGCAGACACTTTTGCTAAGGTTGTATAGCAACTGGAACTCAAACACTTCCACACTGCTGAGAAGAAATGATTTGGCAGTGTCCTAAAAGGTTAAACGAAAGCTACCGTATGACTCATTCATTCCCCAACGTGGCATGCACCTGAGAAAATGAAGATAAACATCCACACGAACACCTGCACTGCCCTGTCTGCCGTACCTTAATTTGCAGCAGCTCCAGACAGGAAAAATCACAAATGCCCATCAACAGGGAAACGTATCGAGACTGTGGCCCAGAGAGTGGTGGTCATTGGTTTAAAAAAGAAAACAGGAATTGAGCTACTGACACATGCAATGACACGAGTCAACCTCGCTAACTGCGGTGAGTGAGAGGGGCCGAAAAGAGCACACACTCGACGACTTCACTTATTATAAGATCAGTAAACACAGCCTTGGCACAAGGCAGAGCAGCGGCTGCCCCGGAACGAGGGGGTTCATTGTTTGTAGCAATGTGTTCAGGGGGTGCTCACTCGTAAAGTGTACGAGTTGTATACTTTAATTGCTATATGTCAATAAAATCTCTATAAAGCTATTAACACACAAGCAAAAGCCCCACCTTCTTTGAAACTAAAGTCATCTTTAATCTGAATCTTTCACTGAGAGGTTCTGACTTTCCTGGTTTGTCATTCCTGGGCTCTTTTCAAAATGCCTCCAACTTCGTACTGAATGTAGTAGAGTATTTAATCCCACCATTTGGGAGGCTGAGGCAGGAGGATTGCCGGGAGTTTGAGGCCAGCCTGGAGACCACACAGAGTTACTGTCTCCAAACAGACAAACAAACAAAAACAGAAAGCCTCCAACTTTGCCCTCTGATGAATAAACTCCAACTTAGCAATAGCTTTTCCAGTGCACTGGACAATCTACTGTATTTCATGGCTTGAGGGTACGTGATATCAGTCAATCCATTAAAATTATATATGCCCTTTATTCCTATTTCACATGGCCTCTTTTTAAATAGTTGATGAATTCTGGTGCAGTGCCATCATGCTATTTTTATGTGACAAAAATATCAGAAGAATTAAATTCTGAAAACTTCAGGTCTCTAGAATGGGGCAGGATGGAGAAGTTAGAAATAGCAACGTCATTATCAAATAAAAACCTGAAATTGTTTTCCTTAGTACAGCAGACTTCCAAAGAGACAACCCTACAAAGCAGCATGAGTATGGAAGATCCTCCTTCCTGACTTCTGATTCTGAATTCCAACCCGAGACCTTGCAACAAGACAAAATTAAACTTGCTCAGGTATTTGTCAGACTCCATTTTATCCTGCAGCTTTCTTTTTTAACGTGTTACTATTCTCAGTGGCAACTTCTTTTGACAAAGTTTATGTTTTCCGTATATTTCTTCTATCTTAAAAAATACAGTTGAAGCAAAGGATAAATAATATACAAAGCGCCTGGTTTCCTCATCTCCATCCTTATTAATAAGAACTATGCCTATTTTGGCTGAGGCAGGAGGATGGCTGTGAGTTCGAGACCAGCCTGGGCTACGTAGTGAGTTCCAGGTCAGTCTCAACTACATAGTGAGACCCTGTCTCAAAAAATAAATAAATAAATAAAATTATCCCAATGCTGTCCACAAGAAATTTTTTGGCATACAAACTAAACAAAAATATCATTTTAAAGTGGAATTCAAGCATGAGTTTATCAGTCAGCCAAGGCACACTCCAATTAATTTCACTCGTATAACAAGGCACCTTCAGGGATGGGCAGTGTATCTTGTGGCATCTGATCTGGGTTAGCTGGGTTTTTTGTTGCTGTTGTTTTTTGTTTTTGTTTTTTTGAGACAGGATCTCACTATGTAGTTGAGACTGACCTGGAACTCACTATGTAGCCAAGGCTGGTTTCGAACTCACAGCGATCCTCCTGCCTCAGCCTCCCACGTGCTGGGACGACAGGCATGCACCACCACACCTGGCCCTATTTTTGGTTTTTTGAGACAGGGTCTCACT
>NW_022900946.1:23447831-23448051 GCF_012274545.1 Fukomys damarensis | reverse complement strand
TGTCCATTTCTGTACAATGCCAACTCAACACAGTAAATTGGGATGACTTTTTCCAAAGTTGGCAGCACCGTTAAAGTTTCCCAAAATTCAATTTTTATATATATATATGTATATATATATTTATATATATAAAAAGACTAATAATAGTATGTTATACCTCGATAGCAGCAACAGCTTTTCCAGGTTCTGCAGTCATCTGAACAAAATTATGGACATTCAG
>NW_022900946.1:23426187-23446242 GCF_012274545.1 Fukomys damarensis | reverse complement strand
GTTGGGCGTTAATTTTTTCCATTTCTTTCTTATGCTGGGCCTTCATGGCTTCTATCATGGTCCTGAGCTCATCTATTTTTTTGTCAGTTTCTGCTCTAGAGTCTCGAATCACGACTTCCATTTTACTCACTATCTCTATGGTTATCTGGGAAATTATTTCTGTTTTGAATTTTTCTAGAGCCTGATTGATCTGTTTTGTTACTTCCTGTGCTTTGAGTTCAGGGTGTCCTGGTGGTTCACTATCGGCCTTTTCACCCTCATTTGCCCTACTGTTTGCCATTGGTGAACTGGAAGTCTGTCCTTGTGTCTTGCTTAAGTGTTTTCTCATTTTAATTTTTGTTGTCGGACTGTCCTTGGTTTACTCTCTGGATTATCACCCAAATCTTCCTGATATAGTTGCGCCCTAGCTTCTGTGTCTCTAACGACCCACAGACATTCTCATCTTCATAACATCAGAGAAAACAGCTCATCAAATCAACGGCAATGCTTTACCCCAACTGATACAATCAGCAACACATTAAGATCAAGCACAACTTGGACACTGACCACCTGTGGTAGTCACTAGTCTATCGCCCTTAAATCATTTGAATTAAATTGAAATCAAGAAACAGTCCAGAACATGTCTGCAGTGAACAAACTTTTCAATATAGTGTATTTACCATTTAATGGCTCAGACAGAGCGAGGATGCAAGACCCCCTATCTCAGTTAGCTGAGTGCTGAACCCCCTGACGCTGACTGACCTCGGGCTGCAAGGCCCAGATTGAGTTCCCCATCCTTCTGAATGGTTGAACTCCGCAATGTTCTATTACCGGTTTCCCACGCCCTTTCTTTAAAGATGTTCAAATTTGGGAACTCAGAAAAATACCCTTGATGACCACCTCTGTCTTTGCAGAGTGGGTCCAAAGATTTGCACAGTCAGGAGGTCTGAGAGTGCGGGGGGGGGCTTATGGGGGTTCAGGGGCACCCGCGTGCCTACCTTTCCGGCGCTTCAGCGATGGTGGCTGGGTTGGGAGCAGGCGTGGTTCTCCTTCCCCGTGCTTGAGCGATGGCGGCTGGGTCGGGGGCAGGCGTGGTTCTCCTTCCCGCGGTGGATCGGGCCCAGCCTACCTTCCCGGTGCTTGAGCGATGGCAGCTGGGTCGGGAGCAGGCGTGGTTCTCCTTCCTGGCGCTTGAGCGATGGCAGCTGGGTCGGGAGCAGGCGTGGTTCTCCTTCCCGCGGTGGATCGGGCCCGGCCTACCTTCCCTGCGCTTGAGCGATGGCAGCTGGGTCGGGAGCAGGTGTGGTTCTCCCTACACATTTATTTTCAACGATGAAGTTGTTTGCCACAATACTTGAACAGCTGAGTTGTTTTAAAGTCATGAAAGGAAAAAAAGTAAATTATTTTTAGATTGCAATCCTCTTCATCCTAACGCTTGTAACAGGAACCCAGAGGCCCTTGCAGTTTTGTGGTCTCTTGACTGCTTCTTTTTCTTCTCGGTTTCAGTGCATAGGACAGAGCCTGTCGCCCTCTTTGCTGACTGACTTTATGCTGCATCTCCTGATGAAACTCTCCACACCTGACAGAGAAACTGCATCCAAAGCAGCATCTGTGCTGAAACCGACTCTGAAATACCACGCCCGGAAGGTCACCAGGGTACGTGGCATTTCTGGAATGCAGAGAGCCTCGGCTTCATCGCCACACAGCGCCCCTCCCTGGTGTCTATGGACTCTGTGGTTTTGCTGTTTAACTCACTTACTCTTTGGGTTTCTCACGCAAGGGAAACCACGTGATATTCGACCTTTCGTTCTTGCTCATTTCACGTAACACCAAGGTCTCGAGGTGCGTCCATTTCCCTAAAATGACTCCTATTTGGGGCTGAGTAGTACACCACCGTAAGTGTACATATTTTCTGTATCCATTTACGTGTTGATGGACATTTAGGCCACTTTGAAAATGTAGCTGTAGTGCAGTTTTTTATTTTGTTATATGCCTACTTTTCATACACGTCCCCCCCCCACTTTATTTTTGGTGCCGGGGATCGAACTCAGGACCTTGCGCTTGCGAGGCAGGCAGCGGAACCGGAACCGCTGAGCTGAATCCCCGGCCCATCATATGCATTTCTTGACCTTGCTCATTAGTCACTTTAATGAAATGAGGCTTTGTATGAACCATTTCAAGTATGCAGAAAATTCTACAGAATACTTTAGTGAATGTTCAACTGCCGGTCATACTGAATTATAACATTTGACTCTATTTGCTTCCATTTTTAAAAAGAAACGCATTAATGACACTAGCTCAGCAAGTGGAGCCTCCTGTGTGGCCCTTATGTAGTTTAAGCACCTCCACCTGGCTGCAGGGCAACCATCATTTGTGGGGCACGGTGCAAAATGGAATACGGGACTGGGGAGCCGGAGATTTAGCTCAGTGGTGCGGCCGCCTGCCTCATAAGCTCAAGGACCCGAGTTCGATCCCTGGTACCCTCCCCCCAAAAACTATGGGACTGTGTTTTCACAACATAGGGAAGACAGTCATCAAATGGCTAAGCCTGTGATGTTCGTTTTTCTTCTGTAGTCTCATTCAAGCCATCAAGGATTTCTTATCTGCCATTGAATGCAAAAAGGTTAATTAAAATTGTAAATTATTAGTGCATGTGCTACCCCTATTATGTCGTCTAGTGCCGACTGCAAACATAAATCTAAGAGCGTTTAGCTGGGTGTGGTGGTCACACTCATCCCGCGCTCTGAGGGGCTGAGGGAGAGGACTGCAAGTCTGAGCTCAGCCTGAACAGCTCAGTGACTTAGCGGAGACCCTTTCTCTGAATGAAGAAAATCAGAGGGCGCTCCCTTTGGCAGCACAGGCCCTGAGACCGGAACGATTCAGATTAGCTTGGCCCCGCCCAAGGGTGACAGGCAAATTCGTGGAGATCCCTGGAACGTGCCGCACTTCTCACACACAGGAATGAAACAGTGATGATGATGTAATAAAAATCAAAATTGGAGAAGGGTGCCCAGCAGGAAAGCGGGAGGGGGACAGGAGAGGGAAGGGGAAGAAAAAGAACCAAGATCGCTAAGCACCTGTACTCGTTCCCCACGAGAAAGCGTAAACATCACACACGGCAAGCATGTGCGGACAAAAAAATGAAAAAAAAAGGACATTGGCACTACAAGCATAAAAAGATTTAAAAAAAATAAAAAGAGCTGGAAATATATCTCAGTGCAAATGCCCTGGCTTCAATCCCCAGTGCAAATAAATAAATAAATGCTTTCGACTCACGTGCATAATTGCTACTACAGTGATCGAACTCAAGTCTTTGAGCTTGCAAGTCAGGCAGCAGAACCACTGAGCTACATCCCCAGCCCAACACAACTGTATTTCATACATGTGTACAGATGGATCTCATTCTTTCCAGAAGCAGAAGACTAGAAACATGGCACAAAATGCTTGCCAGGCACGGTGGCGCACGCCTGTAACCCTGGCCCTTGGGAGGCTGAGGCAGGAGCATCGCTAAGGAGCTGGAGGCCAGCCTGGGCTACACAGTGAGACCTTCTCTCAAATAATAAACAAACAACAGCAACAACAAGAGAAACTAACTCAGCTGTTTGTATTTCACTTCTTGTCATTCACATGGTCTATTAAAACTGTTGCCCTTCGGCTCACTGAGGTGCTAAGAAAGATGCCGTCCTCCTGAACCGAGGCGAGTGGGGCCACAGAGCCACAGAGGCCTCCCACGCTGCAAGCAGCGTCTGTGCTCCATCGTCCTGTGGGGCTGAGCCTATGAAACACAAGCCCAAGGAGAAAAATGGTTACAAATTTCAAAATGGTAACAGCAGAGCTTTTAACAAAGTGGAAGAACTTGTCCCACCTGCAGCCCTGTCCAGTGTGCTGAACTCCCAATACCCACCCTCTCCTGACCCAACGGGCAAAGTAACTGAAAATAAGCTAAAAGCAGGAAAGTGGAAGGGACGCGTCGTGGAGAACCGCTGGTGTGGTGACCGACGAGAGCATCACCCAGAGCAGAGGCACGAGGGCCTTCTCGGTGACGAGACACGAGTCATCGAAGGGAGCCGGAAGAAACCACACCAAGTTTCTGCAGAGGAAGACACTAACACCCAGATATATAGCGCCAGGGATCTAGCTCAGTGGTTCTGCTGCCTACCTCGCAAGCACAAGGTCCCGAGTTCAGTCCCCAGGTACAAAAAAAACAAACAACAAAAAAGCCCAGCTCTATAAAACTAGCCTCCAGGACAGCAAATCGCTAATCTGGAGAAACTGAATAAAAATGGGATTCATCAACTTAAATGATCACCACAGCTCTCACAAATAGTTGAACTACTGAATGAAATAGATTCTTAAAGGGGATTAGAATCTAACATCCGCTATAAGGAAAATTTGCGCGTGGTTAAACAAACATTTCCTAAATTTTACAAAAACTATACGGTGGACCTTTGACTTATGAATACAATTCGTTCCCAAGGGCTGGTTGTAACTCAAGTTGGTCAACTGAAGGCTCAGCTCCTCTACACAGCCTTCAGAGTCTCTCTCCTGTACACAGGCAGATCTCAGTGGCCCGGGATTTCCCAGTTCACCTCCCATAGGGGAGGATGATGCTGTGATGTCCCTTCCAGAACTTTTTAAGGGTTAAATCTGTATCTGAGACCATCTGGAAGCACAGGCGCCTGCATTCAGGTTGTAACTCAAGACTCTGTAAGCTTAAACTAAAATTCTGGCCATAACCCAAGTTGTTCATATGTCAGGCCGGTCATAACTCAAGATTCCGCTGTATGGGCTTACCATCTCTAAATAAATCTAGCACACCAAGTCTTTCTTTGGGGATTCAAACAGATCACCCTTCCCTCAGGTGAGCACCCAGAGACACAGCTTGTTCAGAGGTCAGCCGCATCTAAAGGAGGGGCGCAGCAAGATGCAGCATCCAGAAACCCTAGAAGTGAAGAGGTCCTTGGGGACGACCGAGGGCTTTAATAATGTCACCTCACGCTCATCTGGGAGCACAGGCGTTACCTTGTAATGCCTCACACTTTTCTTTTTTTCTTTTGCTTTATTGATGTAAGACAAATTCCAGGCCTAGGTAGAACTCTCCTTGTTCAAGAGTAAGTAAAAAGGAGGGCCGGGGACTTAGCTCAGTGGCAGTGCGCCTGCCTTGCAAGTGTAAGGTCCCGCAAGGTCCTGAGTTCGATCCCCGATAATGGGGGAAAAAGCAAACTAGCATGGGACTTGTGAGCAGAGTTTGCAAGATTACAGTTCCAAGCCTCGGCGTTTTACCCCTCAGTCACTCCTCCCAGCTCTGGTTCACTCCTTCGTGGGTGCGTTCAAAGGGTCATTACTTTTCATAAAGTTGTTTTGGAGTAAATACTTCCATTGTTATTGTACTCAATTGTTTTGACTTTCTTCTTTAAGGATTTGAATTAGGTATATATTTGCTTCTTTTTTTGTTTCTGGGGATCAAACTTGGGTCCTTGCACTTGCGAGGCGGGTGGTGGAACCACTGAGCTAAATCCCCGGCCCTAGGGTTATATTTTCTATTACTAATCTCATATATCTTACATAATGAAGTCTAGCCTCCTAAAAAAAAAACAAAAAACAAAAAATTTAATGGGTATCTTCCCAACATCCGTAAAGGCATGGCTTTATTCTTCATTAAATACATATATTGCGTTGTATAAATGTTATTTCTGCTTGCACTTACTTGTGTATTACTGGCTGCTGGAGTCACGCCAAGGAACACGAGATTGTTACACCCGAGAAAAGCCTTGGCTTCAAAGTGACCGTGAAATGGGAGACTTGTTGACCTGCACAATTTCTCTTTCAGGTGTGTCAGATGGTGGACTCTGTTTATAAGCAACTGAAGGAAAACTCCTCTGACTTTATGAGGGACAGCTTGTTGGAGGTCGTCACCTTGTTGGTGCAGACGTTGCCCAAAGGTGTCGTCTTTCAGCTCATGGACTACCGGGTCCCAATGGACAGGTACGGCTTTTCCCTGCCCCTTCTTGTGTGTGCTCACCAGTCCACAGGCAGGGAGACAGACATGGGCTCAAATCCGCGGGCTGTCATTTCCAGGCCTCGTTTTTTTTTCCTGAGATCTATTTTTGTGCCACATAGATTACTGCCAGGCTTAGATACCATCATGAATGCTATTCACAGCCGGGCGTGGTGGTGCTCACCTGTAATCCCAGCACTCGGGATACTGAAGGCAGGAGGATCACTGTGAGTTCGAGACCAGCCTGGGCTACATAGTGAGTTCCAGGTCAGTCTCAACTACATAGTGAGACCCTGTCTCAGGAAAGAAAAAAAAAAATGCTATTCACACTTTGGCCAATAGCTGGCACACAGGGGGCCCCCAAGAAATAATCAGTGCAGCCTTTATTTAGCTGAGGCTTTTGATCAGGTCCTGCCGCGTCCTCTAAGAACAAACCTATCCTCAAAATGATCATAGATTTTTCTTCCCATTTGGTGAATTTACTTTTTTCTGAAGGAAAAAAAAATCCATACATGGAATATTTCTCTTGCTTATGAAAGACACTCATAAGATGTCTCTACCCACCAATAAAAAGGATGCGACATTAAGAATTACCAAATTGAAAGTCTCCTGCCCCTTAACTGTCCATCTGAAATTCATGATCCAAGATCACAAGAAATATTTAAGAAAAAAAGTGCTAATGTGAGCCGGTGAGGCAGTATGGCTCCAATGCATACATTAGAAGGATCTAGAAAAACCCACCCCTTGGCTTTTAGTTTATATGCTGGGGAGGAGCGGTGGCTTCCTATGCCGACAGCACTCACCGCAGGACAGCCAATATTAGAAGCGTTGTTCCAAAGGGCCAGACTCTTGTCCTAATGATCATTTCAAAGTGTTCAGAATGCCAAAGGGTCTCTCTCCGGCAGGAGAGCAGGGCAGTGGGCTGTGTGCTGAGTTGTTCGCCCAACCTCTAGCCATCTTTGTGGCTCAGGGGATGTTTTCCTTTCTCTCAATTAGAAAATCCTGGGATTACAACCGACTCTTCCTCTCCTAGGCAAATCCTGTAATCCTTTAGATTAACGCCTCATTGTTATGCAAGTTAAACATTATTCTCCTTTTGATTAGAAAATAGGATAAGCAAGCCCTTATACCCCTCGGTTTTTTTTTTTTTAAATACCCCTCATTTTGATGTTATTTGAAAACCACCAGGAGGCCAGGGGACACTGTGGTGCTGACCTGTAACTCCAGCACTCACAAAGCTGAGGCATAAATTCGAGGCCAGCCTGGGATACAAAGTAAATTCAAGAAAGCCAGGGATTTGGCTCAGTGGTTCCACCACCTTCCTCGCAAGTGCAAGGGCCCCAGTTCGATTCCTGGTACAAAAAAATTGTAAAGCTGGGCATGGTGGCGCAGACCTGTAATCCCAGCACTGGGAGGCTGAGGTAGGAGGATCACTGTGAGTTCGAGACCAGCCTGGGCTACACAGCGAGTTCCAGGGCAGTCTCAACTAACATAGTGAGACCCTGTCTCAAAAATCAAAAAAAAAAAAAAAAAAAAAAGAAAAAAAAAGAAAGAAAAACAAAGTCCAAGGGCAGCCTGAACTATACAGATCCTGTCTGGAGGGAATTGAATGATAGACTTCAGAGCCCCATGTGGATGGGGAAGATAGCAAGATTCTGGTACCACAGAGATGTGGAGCCGTTTAAAATGAGCAAGGGTCAGACTGTGCATAAAGCGTGGCTGTGTGGGAAAGAAGGGAGGGGACCAGACTCCCGACATCAGAGCTCGGGCCAAGCACGTGTGTGTCACTGTTGAACACGTGGCCTTTGGCAACTTGGTTTATGCCTCTGAGCTCAGGTTTTCATCTCTATTGTTATTGTTGCCTTGTTCGTTTAGGTTTTACATAAACTTGCCTGCATATTGATGGCTGACGAATTTGTATTCTCCTGCTGATCTTTAAATATATCGCTCTTCCTGGGCCCTTCCTGGACAAGCGGAATGGCCTGATGGAGGCGCAGAGTGCAGGGTACAGAAAAATCGATCAGTTTCTGATGCGCTAACTAGATACCTAAATCTCAGCAAGAAATGGGCCCACAGACTTTCAGACTGTATTTTCCATGTTGTCACAATTTTCCTGGGTTTTTTTGGTTTTTTGTGGGTACCAGGGCTCGAACTCGGGACTTCGCACTTGTGAGGCAGGCAGTGGAACCACTGGGCTAAATCCCCAGCTTGATCTGCCTCTGTTTTTGAGGCTTAAGCCGCTGAGGGATCGTTTGGACATGAGAATCTCAGTTTGCTGGGGACTGATCTGTGCCATCTTTGTTCTGAAAAATGTGATCCAAGTCCCGGCGTCCTGTAAGGGACCGGGCTCGACGGAGGATCTGCCTGCGTTCACCGAGTTTTGCATCTGCAGTGCTCTGACCCTGATGTGGCAGGCCGTGGGCGCCCAGCCACAGGTGGCCCCGCAAGTGCTGAAGCCAATCCTGCTGGTGCTGAAAGACAAACCCTGGGAAGCGGAGGCCGCCGTGCAGGGAGGGAGATGCTTCGCTCTGGACGCCACCAACATGATGCCTCTGGCGGTGAGGACCACGACTCGGTTTCTCCCGGCGCCGCCCGCACTCGGATCCCTGACTGCCCAGGCTCAGTCCTTCCTGCCCCTACACCTGTGCTCTGTGCCACACCCTGCCCGTGGGGCTCACATTCTGCGGGGAGACAGGGACCCGGAGGACCAATCTGTGTGTCAGACAGCCGAGGAAATCTGAAATGGTGTCCGGGGAGGAAAGAGTGACCGGATGGCGTAGGGGACTTAGTCAGGCCCAGCCTCCCTGCTGAGGTGACTGCGCCCGGTCAAGAGCGATCCTTGCGTATACCCGGGAGAGACAGGAAGGAGAGCAAAGAAACAGAATAACACAGTCCGGGTGTGGTGATGCACTCACCTATATCCTAACACTCAGGAGACTGAGGCAGGAGGATCGCTGAGAGTCTGAGGCCAGCTCTGAACACTTAGCAAGGCCCTATCTGAAACAAACAAACAAATAAATAAATGCCCCGTTCGATAAATGTGAGGAGCTGGGGTACATCTTTCTGATGTGGCGGGTACTGCACAAGGCAGTATACCAAATGATCTGCGACAGCCTGACCCACTTCCTTGGATCACTTGATTGGGGGCAGGACCCGGGTCATTAACGGGACGTTCCTCATGGCCGTATGGGATGTGCACCCTGTTGGGCCCCAGCTTGCCTCCCCTGGTTTGGCAGCCGGTGATGTCCAGTTGTGCACCTTGCCTGAAAACGCTTGGCGTGGCTCTGGTGCTCTGGTGCCCTGGTGCTCCTGAGGGAGAGGAGGTGCAGGCGAGGCTCAGGCTCCCTTCGAGGAGGCCCAGGAAGGCTCCTGCAGCGCCCCACTGCCCCTCTCCTCGGTAAGACTGGCTTCAAGGCGAGATGCTTCTCTTTTGAGCACCCTTTTCTCTGCTTTGTAGGCATCGCAGGCCCTGTGTGTGCTTCTGCCTACGGCTTCCTACAAGAGGACAGTGGCCCAGCTTTTTCCCGAGATCCTGATGGCCCTCTTGTTTCAGCTCCTCTACGTCAGTCAGCTGAGGATGCAGCCACAGGACAAGCCCATGTGAGAGCGCGGGCTACTTCGATCCCGAGCGAGCCGAGACTCCTCTGTCCCTCTGGGGTCGCGCTCGGGCAGGGCACCCGTGCACGCGGTGTTCTCTCCCCGACGCGAAAAGCAGCCTCTGAAGCAGCACAGCGCTGCCAAACCCCGTCTGTTTGTGCTGCGCTCCCGGTGGGCCGCATGAGGGAGGGGAGTCAGGTCCCAAGCCGCAGTCGCGCAGCAGTGCTGTGTGGGGACCTGGAAAACTCCTGGCTGAGAACGGGCGGGCGGGCGGCCTTGCGGCCTGAGTCCTCTGCCCGCATCAGGAAAAGCTCAGGATTCCCTTCTGCCCCGGAGAGCGCATCCTACTTACTAATGACACCCGGCGAAGAGAACAGACACCTTTGCAAGTCGTTATTTTGTTGAACACGTCTTGCAAATAATGAACACATAACTAAGCTGCTCTGTGGTTAATCCTAGATTTTATGTGCTACAATTTTAATTTCACCTCCTGTCCAATGTAGTGCTCATCAGGGGTGTAAAAGCACTGAGTCGTTGCCTTCTTCCGGCACGTCCCCTCTCTCGAAGCCGAGGAGGCAGGGCACGTGTCCTCAGCTGTGCGACGGTCACTGTCCCAGGATGATGCTCTTTCTTGGGCCCTTAGCTATGCCCGGGAGGCGCTGAGAATTCTGCTGAAATGTTCTGGACTGCAAGAAGTGGACAGAGCCCTTAACCAGAAGTACTGCTGGAGTCATATTTACCAAGCATACCATTATCACGATGGGGTCAACCTCATGGCCAGGTAAGGACAGGGGACTCTGCCTGGGGTGCTGGGCCTCCACCCGCCCTTAAGTAAGCCTCATGGGAACACGGGATCTATTTCAATTTGAACGTCTGTCTGCATTACGTAAGCGGCCCTCTGACCTCTACCTCGTCAGCTATTCTGGGAGGTCTCATCTGGGAGAATTTCCCTCTTCCCTGTCACTTGACGATCCAGTCACTCAGAGAACACCTGTGTCTTTCCGGTGTAGCAAGCTCACGGCCAGTCCACGTTTCTCCCTTCTGATATTTAGCTCATTCCTGCTCTGCAGACCTCAGACTGAAAGAGGCCCAGTAAAGACCTGTGCTCAATGAACCAAACAAATTCAAGGCACTGGAATGAAAAATACTTTTTCTTCTTCTTTTACTGGCAAGGAGGGGGTTTCTTGTTCGTCCTTTAGCAAAGAGCAAGTTTCTGATTATAGGGATCAAATTTTCTGATTAAGAATTAAGATGTAGGGACTTGGCACAGCATACTGATGTGACACTGTAACCGACCCAGAAGATGCCGTCTATACCGTCCATGGGCTCTTGGTGCTTTCGAAAATGGCATCTTGGGGCCGGGGATTTAGCTCAGTGGTTCCGTCACCGGCCTCACAAGCACAAGAACCTGAGTTTGATCCCTGGAACCAGAAACAATGGCATCAGCAATCTCACCTCTGGGGAAGCTGAAGGAGGAAGACCATTGTGAGTTCGAGGCCAGCCTGGACTGCACAGCAAGACGGACTCACGTCTGTGCGTCAGGACAGGTCTGAGCCTGACCAGTGCGCTCGCGTGTGCGTGCGTGCGCGTGTGGGAGGCTGAACGGATCAGACCTCGCAGCCCCTTCCCATGAGCTGTCCACAGTAGCCCCAGACTCTCGTCATCGTTGTATTATTCAAAGGAGAGGCGCGACCAGAGCCACACAGGTGACCCTGCCCTGCTGTTGAAGGCTGACTTTCAGATTTTTGCTACCTCTCCATTTGGTCAAGGGTTGACGGGAGATGAAAGGATGCGAGACTCAGGAAACAGAAGTGGCATTAAGGAAAGAAATGTGGACAGAGGTCCGGTTGGATGTAACCCCAGAGGCCATGTAGAATCCATAGTGAGGCTGTAGTTGACCTTGGGAATACTAGGAATATCCTTTCTTTTTACTCTGGGAGGTAAGAGCTGTGAGCCTAATGTTCATTCTTTTCCCCTCCATTGCTAAGAGATAAACCTTGAATCTGGGGCCTTCACACTGAGCTGTGCCTCCATCCACATATGTATTTTTAAAACAATTTTTTATTTTGAGACAAGGTCTCACTGAGTTGTCCAGGATAGGTTTGAACTTGCAATAGTCAGGCTCTGGCCACCCAGCGTGGTGGAGTTCCAGGCGTGCACCTCCATGCCCGCTTTGTCTCTTCATCGCTAGCAGTGTTTGCTGATGTAGAACATGTTTCCTCCTTGGCTAATGCAGCGCCTCCTCGTTCTCCTTTGCAGAACCCTCTGTGAGTGTAACTTTCCACAGTTTCCGGAGACTTTGCATCACCTCCACAAGCTCTTAGTGCAGGGCCCTAGGAGCTCAGAAGAGCACGTCATCATAGTCATATTCTTCATCAAAGTGAGTTTTAACAGCTCTCATGTTCTTCTCTCGCCTAAGCTTGACACTCGAGCCTCTTGTCTCCCCTTCAAAATAGTGGTTTTGACCAGGACTCAGAAAAGAATCAAAAGATATCTGAAGGTGGGAAAGGGGACAGCAGAAAGAGTTACCCCCGGGTTTCAGGAGAGCTGCGGCTTTAGTTTGCTCTAGCGATTGGCTTTTTATCTTCTCCTAGAGGGTGTGGGTTTGAACAAACATTGGTATTGTGCAAGCCTGCGAAAGCATTTCGAGGGTGACGGGGTCTTCCGAAGGCAGCCAGTGACCCCCGGGTACGTCATACACGACAACGTCGTAGGAGTCGAGCACACTGAGGACGCCCTTGGCCTGCGAAAAAGGCTGCGTACGTTGATTCAAACGCAATTTTTCCATGAAAGTCACGCCGTAAAGGTGCGACGCCCAATCATTCCTACAAATACGAGGGGACTTCAGACAACACCGCAGAAGAGTTAGTAAAGTGTGAAAGGCACTCACACTACCCGACGAACCGCGAAGCTCTCTGAAGCAAATGTGAATCGATTTCATTGAACACTGCTGTTTCTCAAAGGTGCTTAATCCTTTCGCCTCGCCTTCCTCTTATTTTGTGACTCAGTATTTTCAGTGTATCCACAGTAAAGTATGTAAAAATATAAAATAGGTCCACACGGGACGTAAGTGAAATCTCCCACAAAATCATACATTCAAAAGAAATTCACAAACCCCACAGATTTATGTCAGCACCGTGAGATGAGGTGAGGTTTAACCACCTTTCTCAAGTGTCAGGTAGCGGCCTTTGCGATCAGAGGCTGATGTGCCCGGCCTCCCATGAACTCGGCAAGGATCATTTCTTCCTCCTCTTCTGTGAATCTTTGACACGTCTGTCAAATTGTTTCTCTTCATCTATTGAAAAGATCACAGAAAAAAAAAAAGTCACACCGGGCCTGACGTCACACACCTGTAATCCCAGTACTCGGGAGGCTGAGGCAGGAGGATCGCTGTGAGTTTGAGACCAGCCTGGGCTTCATAGTGAGTTCCAGGTCAGTCTCAGCTACACAGTGAGACCCTGTCTCAAAAAACCAAAAGAAAGAAAGAAAGAAAGAAAGAAAGAAAGAGAAAGAAAGAAAGAAAGAAAGAAAGAAAGAAAGAAAGAAAGAAAGAAAGAAAGAAAGAAACGGTTATCAGTTAGGCAACATTCTACTCATCGTTGTAACTGGAAGTTGAATTTTATTCACTGCCTTTTTCTTTTCTTTTCTTTTTTTCTTTCTTTTTTTTCTTTTTTTGGTACTGGGGATTGAACTCAGGACCTTGTAACTGCAAGGCGGGCACTAAATCCCCAGCCCTACTGACTACCTTTTAACAGTTAAAATCTAATGTTTTTTTCTATATAACTTATTAATGACATATTCAAACATTTTAAATGTCATTGCAAAATTTATTCCAAGAACTGGATGCAGTGGAAGTTGATTTGCTAGGATTTTGTTGGGGGCTGCACAGCCGTGCCGAGTGCGGAGCTCATGGGTAGTGCGCACCTAGCACGTGCAAAGCCCTGGGCTTCAGCCCCACCCCGCTGCCCTCCCTTCTTCCTCTGTTCTCTTTTTGTCTGCCTGTCTTATTTCTCTCTTCTTCTGTTTTTTGGGACCGGGCATCGAACTCGGGACCCTGCGCTTGCGAGGCAGGCGGCGGCACCACTGAGCCACACCCCGGCCCTTCTGTCTGCTCTGTTCCTTCATCCCCTCCCGGTGTCTGTCTCTGGGATTGAGCCCAGGGCCTTTGCACCAAGCTGCGTCCCAAGCCCTTTATTTTTCGATTCAGGGCCTTGCTGAGTTGACCTATCTTTCTTTCTCTTACGGCCCCTTCTTTTTTTCTTTCTCTTTGCTTCCTAAGACAGGATCCACCCACCTCCCTTGGTCTTCCCGCCCCCCTTCTCTCCGGTCTTTTGGCTGCTCAGACCCAGCCTGCTCCGTCCCAAAGTGAATCTACACCAGAGAGTCTCCATTTGGCCGTCCTGGAAATGCTTCCGTGGCACCTTGTCGCTTTTCACCCCAATGCCAGTCACAGTGAACGATTCTGTTCTCTTTAGAATGAGTCTCACTGTACAGCATCTGTCTCACCAGCTCTTCCACACGCAGCACAGACTTTGGCCGTCCTGGAAATGCTTCCGTGGCACCTTGTCGCTTTTCACCCCAATGCCAGTCACAGTGAACGATTCTGTTCTCTTTAGCATAGTGCAGAGCAGAGTCTCACTGTACAGCATCTGTCTCACCAGCTCTTCCACACGCAGCGCAGACTCGTGGACCGAGACCTTCGTCCTCACCACGTCTCCTCCACTCACTAGCACAACGCCTAGTCCAAAGTAGACGTTAACTTTTCACGTATACAAAATTCCTTGTCAAGAAACTCAGCTATCTGACTATAATCCAAAAAGGAGGGTTCTTTCATTATTACTATTAGTTAGTTAGCTAGAGATAGGATCTGCTGTGCAGTCCAAGATGGCCTGGAACTCACTATGTAGCCCAGGCTGGTCTCGAACTCACAGCGATCCTCCTGCCTCAGCCTCCTGAGCGCTGGGATTACAGGCGTGCGCCACCACACCTGGCAAGGAGGGTCATTTAAATTGGTTCATTCCGTTTCCGAGAATGGAGAGACTTGATCAAAATGGAAACAAAGCCCAGCATCTTTGCCTCACCTGTGTCCCACGGCGGTGAGCCCGGGGTCATGTGTAGTAACAGATGTCAGTACATGGACGACTCATGTGACTCGGAGTCCAGTCTGGACTCTCTCGACAGAAATCCTGCCCTTTGGCCCTGACTCCACTCAGTATCTGTTTTTGTCTTGTTCTGTTCCAGATTCTGGATAAGTTCTTCAAGGACCCGCTCCCAGAATTATTTTTGGTCCTCCTCAAAAACTGGATCAACGATTCCAATCCTGAAATTAGCAAATTAAGCCTTCAGAAAATCACCAGCATGGCCCCAGTGGTCAATAAGGTACGTGGGAGGCCGGGGATTTAGCTCAGTAGTGCTGCCACCTGCATCGCAAGCGCGAGGTCCTGAGTTCGATCCCCGGTACCAGATGATGATGGTGATGAGGCATGTGGGTGGGATTTGTGTCTGGCAGCACTGTCTCTCTTTTGAGATTGCTCAGTATCTCTGTGACAGAGTGTTGATGTTTCTTTAGTTTTTATACAGCTAAAACCACATCAAAGCCAGACTTGCTGCAATCAAGGAACTGTTGAATGGAAGGGACGCACCTCGCCGTATGGCTCCGTCCCCTTCTTTATAAATATAGGTTTTAAAAGATCCTCGGGTGACTCTAACGCCAGCTCCAGCTGAGAATCAATGTCTTACATTGTTGGCCTCTGAATGGCGTGAATACTTCTTGTCTTCCAAATCCATCAAATATAAGCACACTCCTATGTTTTGTTTTGTTGAGACAGGATCTTGCCGGGCTTGAACTCACTATGTAGCCCAGACTGGCCCCAAACTCTTGGAGATCCCCCTGCCTCAGCTTCCTGAGTGCTGAGAGTACCAGGAGTGCACCACCATAGCCAGCCACCCCTGTGTTTTGTAATTCCAAATTCCAAATATCTTGTACAATGCCGAGATTGCGGACACTCGTTTAATAATGAATCCTCACTCGTCTCCTGAGCATTGCCTCTGAGCGCCGAAAGCCCGTCTGTAGATCCCTATTTTGCACTGAAAATAGCCTGGGCTGCGGTCTGTTGGCCTCAAGTGAATCATGAAAGTCCCTGGGTATATGAAGACTGTACGGCCTTTTAGGAAGCAGTAAGTTATTTACTGCTTCATCTGGAGCTCTTCCCAACGCCGTCAACAACTGGAAGGGAGATTCTGTGTCGAGGTCAGCTGCGAAGGAAGGAGCAACAGCGGGGAGACCTGGACGGAGTTGTCACTGCCGTCCAGAGACGAAACGTCAGCCAAAAGGGGCCGCCGCCACCGAGTCCTGACCTCCATTCTCCTCTCTCTAAAGCTGCTGTCTTGGCAAAGCGTGTCTCTCTCGCCTCCCCGGCTCCTCTCCGGGGGCCCCATCCTCATCCGCCCTGCCTCTGTCCTTGTGGCTGTCACCCGCCTGTGGCTTGCAGGAGCCGCCTCGGCTCACGTCCGAACCACAGGTCTCTGTCACCCGCGGCGAGGCCGTCACCAGCCAGCTCCCCGGAAACGAAGGCCTGGCCCCGGCGCAGATGCTCCCGTCCCGGGGAGCTGCAGGCTCTTCCCAGGGTGTCGCTGCGCGCGACCTGGACAGAAGGGACCATCGTGCGCTGCTGGGTGTCCCCGTCGTGCGGACACAACGCTCACAAATAACGCCGAGCGTAGAACATCGGACACTGCACCCAAAGAGCTAGGAATTGACTGTTTGGGACTATTATTACCTTCCTTTTATTGTATCATAAATCTATATGATAACTTTTTTACCGACCAATTTACAAAGCTTTCCACATTCTGACAAATGCCTCTGTGAGCCAGGGTCGGGATGTCAGGCTCAGAAGTGTAGAGGCCAAAGCCAGCTGGGGACAGGCGATTCGGACGGAAAACTGTGCCCAGGGCGCCAGCGCAGCAGCTCCCCGGAGGCCCGAGGCCCGAGCGCTCCCCACCGGGGCCGAGGCCTCGCAGAGGTGGGTGCGCCCCTCCTGCTCCCTCAGTCACCGTGGTGACAGAGAAATACGTGCAAAATGCACTTGTGACGTGGACTTCAAAGCCACCCCTCCATCCAGCGGCATAGGAGGTGCTTCCTGGACTCTGCCATCTCTGAGTAGTGTGATGCATGTTGCCTTTCAAATTTTCCTTATGAAGAAGGCTGCGCGCCTTTGCCCTGTAAGAGGCATCAGATGAGAGAACCAACACAGCTGCAAAGACCTGAAAAGTATTTTCATCATACATAATTAATGTGGAAGCTTTTATTTATTTATTTAGGTTTTTTGAGACAGGGTGTCACTATGTAGTTGAGACTGACCTGGAACTCACTGTGTAGCCCAGGCTGGTCTCAAACTCACAGCGATCCTCCTGCCTCAGCCTCCCGAGTGCTGGGTTTACAGGCGTGCACCACCACACCTGGCTTTTACTTCTTGTTTTAGAATCTTTCTATACTTTCTATACTATGAACATTTTTTTGTTCATAGGTGGTTCTGCCACCTGCCTCACAAGCACGAGGTCCGGAGTTGGATCCCCGGTACCAAAAGCAAAAACAAAAAAATAAAATGAAAAATAGGAGCACATTTCAATTAGTTACATGGAATGGCAGGCTGGGCATTCCTAGCATACCAATCTCTTCCTTCCAGATTAGTCTCATAATTAGTGCCTGTCAACAAATGTGTACTTTTTCAAAACTTAATTGAGGTTAAAGTAGAAAATTGGTTTTTCTTTTTGTACTGGGATCAGACGGAGGGCTTTGGGCCTGCTAAACATGTGCTTTACCACGGAGCCACACCCCACGCCTGAAAAAAAAATTTTTTTGGGGGGGGTTATTGGGGATTGAACTCAGGACCTTGCACACTTGTGATGCAAGGCAGCAGCACCACTGAGCTAAATCCCTGGCCCCTGAAATTTTTTTTTAATCTTTAAATCTTTCAGGATCCTCCTAGTAAACGCCTATCAAAATATCAAAATCAGGCCAGGGATCTAGCTCAGTGGCACCACGCCTGCCTCACACTCAAGGTCCCGAGTTTGATCCCGTTACAAAAAAAAAAAAATCAAAATCATTCAGAAATTCTGATTCATAGACTTTCACATTTTATGCTTATCTATAAATCACAGATGTATCATATCAGCGCAGAAATTTAACGTGCTTTTTCAATGTTTTTACAGATATTTTTATAGCTTCATTTGGAGAAATAATAAAAATAATTATTTAATAAAAAAAGAAGGTACAGTTGTAGCATGCAGAGATTATACTGTAGTTTTGTGTGTTAACATTAAGTCCTTTTGAGCCAGGTGTGGTGGTGCACGCCTGTAATCCCAGCACTCGGGAGGCTGAGGCGGGAGGATCGCTGTGAGTTCGAGACCAACCTGGGCTACACAGTGAGTTCCAGGTCAGTCTCAACTACATAGTGAGACCCTGCCTCAAAAAACAAACAAACAAACAAAAAACACTCCTTTGGGTCCTATCCCCAGCAGTTTCAAAATCGTTTTTAAAAGACTGAACATTAAATTCCTCTTTTGTACACTTTGCAGACAGCCATATTTTAAAAAAGAAAACTGAAGGATGTGATTTTGCTTCTGGTGGAGCAAATAAAAACCTTCTGTTGTCACTGAAAGCAATTTAAGAGATTTCCAGAGAAATGGGAAGTGCTACCCCAGAGATGTGACAAATGTGTCGGGTAAAAGTAAGCAGCGAGCACAGACTAGAATAATGGTGCTAATCAATTAAGTTCAGAGGCAGACCAAAGGGAAGCGATGAGTTTCATGGTTGAGTAAATTTTAATCCTTTGGGAAAACTTCCTTTCTGACATTGTCATATTTACATGCAGATGTTCAAATAAAGCTTATCTATCCATAAACATATTTCAAAGGAAACTAACTGCCCGCTCAAGTCTCCCTCCAGTTCCAACTTCTCACCGTTTTCCTCCTTTTCCACGTAGATAGAAAATGTCTGCAGCTTATTAACATCCATCCTGAATGCCTTCACGTCCAAAGACGACACTGTTGTTGTTCAGGCCTTGCTCACCCTCCGAAGACTGGTGGATAAACTAGACAAGGCGACCTACTCGTCCCTGTGCCCTGGGATTGCCTCCAGCTACTTCCGTCTGATGGATCATGTGAGTAACCCTGTCGGATGTGTGAGATCCTTAGGTCTGGGGCCTTCAACAGACCAGGCAATGACCTTATACCGTGGAGAAGTTACCAGAGGCCAGATGTTTTCTTCAGAGCCGCCATTTTTTCCCCCAGAGATGATAATATACGAGGCCCCTGTGTGAAGACAACTCTGACAAGCCGGGGATTTAGTTCAGAGGAGCCGCTGCCTGCTTCCCAAGCTCAAGGTCCCGAGTTTGATCCCCTGAGTTTATAGTAAATTGTCTTGCCAAAAGTGTTGGGGTTTTTTGGTATTGTTTTTGTTCTTATTTTTTCCAGTACCAGGGATTGAACTCAGAACCTTGCACTTGCTGTGCCACTGAGCTACATCCCCAGCTTGCCAAAGTTGTAAGTTCTTAATATTCATATTTTAGGGAAAAAGGGAAACATATCATTAAACTACAGAAAGAAGGAATTTTGTGGCAATATGGTTTTCATAAATACACGATGATAATAATAACAGTGGCTACAGTTTATTGAGTATTGACTGTGTAGCGATTCTTCTAAAGGATTTGCATGCTCTGTTGCGTACAATCATCTAAGCAACTCTCTGTTATTATTTTATAGAAGGAAATTGAGGCTAACAAGGCAACACGTGGTCACTCAGTGATAAAGTAATTGGTATGTTTATGTAAAAAACATTTTCTTTTTTTGGTTTTGGGGTTTTTTTTGTTTTTTTGGTACCAGGGATCAAACTCGGGACCTTGCGCTTGTGAGGCAGACAGTAGAACCACTGAGCTAAATCCCCACCCCAAAAAATATTTTCATAATGAAAATCGTAAGCACTTTCCTTAAAAATAAAAATGACATTATATTTTTTCAATGAACCTCTTCTACTGGGCATGGTGACACACACTTCTAATTCCAGCACTCAGGAGGCCGAGGCAGGAAGATTGCCATGTTTGGGGCCAGCCTCGGTTACACAGTGAGTTCCAGACCAGCCTGAGCTACACAGTGAGACCCTGTCTCAAAAACAAAACAAACAAACAAAAAAACAATAATAATAAAATGAATTTCTTCCTCTGACTTGTAATTTTCCTCTTCAACAATCTATACAGTACAGTCCCATCCCATCGGAAATATAGTTACATGCAGCCTGCAAAGAGCTCGCAGTGGTATTCAGTGGCAAGTCTTTAAAGTCCTCTAGCCCTGGATCAAAGCATGATAACTTTGCTATAAGTATCGTCATAGAAAGTCTCCTAGCTAAGTGGTTCCGCCACCTGCCTCACAAGCCCAAGGACTCCGATTCCCAGTACCAAAAAAAAAAAAAAAAAAAAAAAAAAAAA
>NW_022900946.1:23412023-23426103 GCF_012274545.1 Fukomys damarensis | reverse complement strand
CCAGCACTCAGGAGGCTGAGGCAGGAGGATCACTGTGAGTTCAAGACCAGCCTGGGTTACATAGTGAGTTCCAGGTCAGTCCCAACTACATAGTGAGACCCTGTCTCAAAAAACCAAACAAACAAAAAAATCAAAAAAAAAAAAAAAGAAAGAAAGAAAGAAAAGAAAATGTCCTCCAGTTATAGAGATGATTCTAGTTAATATTTCTAAGATATTATTAAATACTAACCATCTCCCTGAATTTAAGAAACATATTTCACAGGAGACTTGAAATGTAGTAAGTATTTCATAAGTAAATCTTTATCCAACTGCAGTATCTTTCCAGCTTGGTCACAGTATAACCCATAACTAAAAACTCTATGTATAAATGCTATACAGTTTGGGTTTTTTATATGTGTCTACATCATGATGTATATGTCTGTGTTCCCATCATGAAATGATAGGTTCAAGATAATTAATGTATCCATCTCCCCACATGTCCTTTGTATGGTGATAATATTTAAGATCTAATTTCCTAGCAATTTTCAAGTACAAACTACATTGCTATTAATTACAGTCACCATGCCATCCATTAGATCTCCAAAGCTTACTCATCCTAACGCAACTGTGTGTTCTGTAATCAGTGTTTTCCTCCTCAAACTCCAGCCTCTGGCAAACATGACTACTCTGTGCTTCTGGGAGTTCTACTTCTTCTTCTTCTTCTTCTTCTTCTTCTTCTTCTTCTTCTTCTTCTTCCTCTTCTTCTTCTTCCTCTTCCTCTTCCTCTTCCACCTCTTCCTCTTCCTCTTCTTCCTCTTCTTCCTCCTCCTCTCCTCTTTCTCCCTCCCCTCTTTTTCTCACTCTCCCTCCCCTTCCATTTCTTCCACTCCTTCTCCTTCTTCTTCTTTCTTCCTTTTTTTTTGGTACCAGAGATCGAACTCAGGTCCTTGTGCTTGCAAGGCAGGCAGCGGAACCACTGAGCTAAATCCCCAACCCCTGAGATTTTCTTCTTAAATATGACTAAAAGTATTATCGTATGTGTGCACTCTGTAACCCTTGTTACACTAACGAGCTCATAGGTTGATTCCTCACCATCCCTCTTATGGTAATGGCTAAGCAAATATTATGCTAAAATCACAAGAGGGCCAGGGATTTAGCTCAGTGCCACCGCCTTCCTCTCAAACACAAGGTCCCAAGTTCAATCTTCAGAACAACAACATCAAATTCAACAGAAGAGCTGGCTACATAGATCCAATGTCTCCTACAAATAAATTACAATAATTTCATACATGTATGTGTCTGGAGAGAGATGCAGCATACATGCTTATATGACTTTATACATACACTAATGTTGTGCTCATAGAAAGTCTTTTCCTTTCCTGCGTACACATTTCAGAGCCATGGAAATGTGCGGAGTCTGGCTGTCAGGCACCTGGCGGAGCTACTCAAGGATATGAGCCAACACACATCGACTTTAAGACATGTCCTGGGAGGCTTCGCACCCCTCATCCTCTGTCTGGAGGACAGGGATGCTAGAGTAGTGAGCGTAAGTAAGACCTGTGAGCATGCACTTGGCGATTTTGCCGAAAATCATATTTGATGGGCTAGTGGATAAACAGGTCCTCACTGCCCTCCTTCCGTCTCGCAGGCTTGTAGATACACGTTAGCAATCTGTGACTCGCAACTAGACTGGTCAGTGTCAAACTCGCTTAAAGAAGAAAACTATAACTTTGAGCTGGTGGTTCTCAACACCTGTAACAGTCTCGTAAGTTACCCTTCCCTGTTTACTCCTGAGAGCTAAAGAGGAAACATAAGGCCAGGGGTGGTGGTGCACGCCTGTAATCCCAGCAGTCGGGAGGCTGAGGCAGGAGGGTCTCTGTGAGTTCGAGACCAGCCTGGGCTACACAGTGAGCTGCAGATCAGTCTCAGCTACCTAGTGAGACCCTGTCTCAAAAAACAAAAACAAAAAAAAAAAAAAAAAAAAGAGGAAACATAAAGGGGATCCAAAGTGATGAGGAGGGGTGGTAGGAAAGGACAGACTGACCTTGGGGAGAGACTGTGAAGATGATAAGATGTAAACTCACAGCTAGGGCTTGAGAGGAGGGGGAAATAATTAGAATCCTCTACTTCTTCATCAACTCTGATCTTGCAGCTTACCCTCTTCCTCCAAAAAGTGGGGACGGGGGATTGCGGCGCACAGGGGGAGCCAAAGTAGAACTGGAAAGGCACAGTGGGCCCTGGAAATCACAGACGACACCTGCAAGTGAGCTAGAAAAGCAGAGCTCGTGCGTGAGAATCCCTAGGTCTTCAGTGGTCCTGGTTCTGTGTAGCAGTCAGGTTATTTTGTCTGGAACTTCTCTGGAGAAAGCCCGCCAATTTTTCAGTGATTCAAAGAGGTTCCCCCTGCTTTCTATCCTCAGCTTCTGTCTCATGAGAGCTGCCTTACATATTTAGTTTGTGACGCCTTGAGGTTCCTGGGGAGCTCCCAAGTACGTCTGAGAAGAGCATCAATTATTTTACTAGGTAAATGAATTTAATTCTTACTTCTTAATGTAGCTTTGAAAGTACAGAATAGCAGGTAGGAGTCTTCATTAAAAATTTAGAGGGCAGGGATTTAGCTCAGTGTTGTCGCTGCCTGCCTAGCGAGCAAAAGGTCCTGAGTTTGATCCCCGGTACAAATAAAAATTTTTTTGTGTGTGTGTGTGTGTGTGTGTGTGTGTGTGTGTGTGTGTGCACTGGAAACAAAGTCTTTGTAAATAGGGAAGGGTGGAGGGAGTGAAGTGAGGGCAGGGGAATGGGGAAAAATGAGAACCAAGATCTGCCATGTAAAGGTACAGGATCCCAGTGATGACTGTAACTGTACTGTATACCTAAAATGTACCGATAAACTCAATCAAAAAGAAAGAAAAACGGCTGATAATTGGATGACATTTCTCAGCAAAGGATTCCAAATGGCCAATAAACATATCAAGAAGTATTTGACCCAGATCAGTCACTATGAAAAGGTAAATTAATCGCTTCTCGGCCTTTTGGCTAAGATCAAGTGAAAAGGTAAATTAAAAGCTGCAATAAGATACCATTATGAGCCAGGCATGGTGACGCACGCCTGTGATCCCAGCACTCGGGAGGCTGAGGCAGGAGGATCGCCGTGAGTTCGAGACCAGCCTGGGCTACACAGTGAGTTCCAGGGCAGTCTCAACACAAAACAAAACAAAAAATAAATAAAATAAAAGTATACACCTTAGAGAAGCGCTTGCATAGACTTATCCAGAGACGTGTATGTAAAACAAAGTTTGTTGCAACACTATTTGTAATGACAGATACTTTGGAAACAAAATGTCCATCCTAAGTAGAGAAAATAAAGCCAGGGATATACCTCAGTGCAAGGTCCCCAGTTCAATCCCAGTTCCAAAAAAAAGTAGAGAAAATAAATAATTTTTGTATGATCACAAGTGAAACACTAGGTAACAAGTTAGCTTATTTAAAAAAAAAAAACAAAACAAAACACTGGAGCTCCAGTCACCAAAATAAACACCAAAACCTAATGTTGGGTAACACAAAGAACATAACTAAATATGAAGCAAAACAACCACAACCAAAAGCACATTATTTGGAAACTCATATTAACTTGCCTGAAAACCGTACGGGAAATCGAGGACAGTGTCAATACAATTCAGCATGACTCACCTGGAGGAAGGGAAGAAAGAAAACCGTTTATAAGAACACAGAGGGCTCCAAAGCACCAGTGTTTTCAAAGCTGAAAGCCAGACAAGGGGTGCGAATGTCTAACCTACTATAATGCTTAAAATTTACTTTATTGGGCCGGGGATCTAGCTCAGTGGTTCCTCCGCCTGCCTTGCAAGCGCAAGGATGCGAGTTCAATCCCCGGTACCAAAAACAAAGAGGAACGGGGGTTGGACAGAAGGGAGGAGGAAAGATAAAATAAGCTCTGAAATGCGTGCAATATGTCTATGAAGAAAACTTGCACATATTACTGAAGGACACAAAGTCTGAATAAAGACAACAGTGCTGATCTTATAAGAAAGACTTGAAACAGAAAAAGTTCTTTCTTAAATCTATACCTGCAACTAGAGACTAACTAGGTTAACAATACAATTTTTTTTTCAAAACTAACAGGCTTATTGTAAAATTAATGTGGAAAAGTTACCATGCAAGGATACTGGACATTTTAACCAAAAAGGATAAGGAGTGAGGATTAACCCTATTAGACCTAATATAGCTACAGTAATGGAGATCATATAGACTGCACAGATGGGAGGAAATATCCAGAAATAACCCATAAATTATGCAATACTATAGCAAGTGAGTGTTGGGCTTTAACTAGGAGTGCTGAAAAACACGGAATCTTCTTTAAATGGTACGGGGTTGTCTGGTAAGCCATCTGGAATATTTAAAAATTTGTTCCTTATTTACTCCTCACATAAAATAAATTCTAGTGGGGCGTGGTGGCACACACCTGTAATCCCAGCACTCGGGAGGCTGAGGCAGGAGGATCGCTGTGAGTTCGACACCAGCCTGCACTACATAGTGAGTTCCAGGTCAGTCTCAACTACACAGTGAGACCCTGTCTCAAAAATACAAAAACAAACAAAAAAACCCAAAAACCAAAATAAATAAATAAATTCCAGATGTTCAAAGACTCTAACGCTAAAAAAAGAGACCATAATTATCACTAATATTAGAAAACATGGAAATTTTACTTTATAATCGGAATAGGGAAGAGCATTGTAAATAAAATCAAAATCTAGTGCCATAAAGGAAAGATTAACAACCATGTAAAAACAAAACATTTTTTTTGAAGGTCAAACACCTACAAGGTTTAAAACCAAACTGAGTTGAAATATCTGATAAAGTATGGATTCTCATCATCTAAAGAAGCCTTACAAATCTGTAAGAAAAATCAGCCCGGTAGAAAAGTGGGTAAGGACATGAAAAAAAATGCTTCTTTTTTTGTTTTGTTTTTTGAGACAGGGCCTCACTATAGTTGAGACTGACCTGGAACTCATGATGTAGCCCAGGCTGGTCTCAAACTCACATCACAGCGATCCTCCTGCCTCAGCCTCCCGAGTGCTGGGATCACAGGCATGCGCCACCACGCCCGGCTACCCTCTCCTTTTATTGAATAGCACTCAGAGTATATCACTCTCACCGCGGAGGGAGCAACTCCTCTCAGTAGACACCGAGATGCTGCTATAAAGCCACCGCAGAGTGGAGATTTATCCGGAGAGAAGAAACGCGTTTCTGGTGGCGCCTCTTCTGGCAAGGGAGGCACCCGCACCCTCACTCCCTCCGCCGCATTGGTTCAGTTGTGGCAATGTTCCTTACCTAGGACTGAATTTCTGAGGAGAGGCTAGGTGCTGCAGGGCGCAGCAAGGGGGCCTGGCACAAAGTAGGTGTTTAATAAATATTCCTTCAACGGAATGTATTTTCTTTAAAGATGTGTCCATGAAGTGGATGAACAGAAAAAGATCTGTACCAGGGCCGGGGATTAAGCTCAGTGGTTCCGCTGCCTGCCTCGCAAGCGCAAGGAGCAGAGTTCGATCCCCGGTACCAAAAAAAAAAGAAGAAGAAAGAAAAGAAGTCTATTAAAAAAAAAAAAAAAAAAGTAAAGGGGCTGGGGATGAAATTCAGAGCAAAGAACTTGAGTTCAATTCCCAGTACCAAAAGAAAAAAAACAAAAGGCAAAATGTATGCTTTCTAACTGGCTCAATTTTTAAGCTTTCTTTGAAGTCCCAAAGCGTAACTCACCTTACAGACCGGCTGACCAGAACCGTCACGGTTTATCACCGCTTATCCTGGAGATGCTTGAACATGTGTTTTTTCACATCAGCGGTCAGCATGTAAAATTTGAGAAGTCACAGCTAAGGATCTGGGCTCTGTTGCTTATTTGGGGAGGAAAACGGACCGAAGTTGCACCCCACGGAAGCCACACTTTTGCTGGGGACAAGAGGGTGACCCGGCTGCCTGCCTGTGAGCGGAGCCTCCGGACATGGCGCCCACCAAGGCTGTGCTTTTCCTCCTCACTGGGGTCCCTTGCTGACCCCCTGGGCCGACTTTCTTGACATCTGTTTGAAAGTTCACTTCTGGGCCGGGGATTTGGCTCGGTGGTTCCACCGCCTGCCTGGCAATTGCAAAGACTTGAGTTCGATCCCTGGTACAAGAAAAAAGAAAAGAAAGAAAGAAAGAGGGAAGAAAGTTCATTTCTGACTTTCAAAAACACAACTTCAGCAAAACCTTTTGATTTGGGGCATTTTGTCTAATTTTGTCGCCGGTTTTTGTTGTTGTTTTTTCCTTTGTTGGTAATATCGCCCTTATTTTCCAAGTTCCTGCAGTGATGAGAAAGGGTGCTGTGTTTGAATCCAAGGAGGGCTTAATTGGTACGGGGACAACTTAACAACGATGGGAGCAAAGTAGGGAACCCCAAAGAAAGAGCAGGTACCCTAAGGTAGGAGCAGACTCCCGGGCCCCCAGGGAAAAGGGAGGCGACAGGAAGAGCAGGACAGAGCGGGCCACCCAGGGAGACAGTGACCTTGGATTCAGGGAAGGGTTCAGGCTGCAGCGACCCCGCAGAGTCCCCGACCTCTTTTCTGTCCGTCCGTTCTTGCTGCTGTCCACACAGGCAGCCTGCGGGGTCCTACAGCAGGGCCGGGAAGGGTATATAGGTGGGTCAGAGTCGCAGAGACTCCCGGTGCGGCCTTCGCTGCAGTGTGGGAAGCCGGGACGGTGCCCTCTTGCTGCAGGGTTAGGCTGGGCTTTTTTCTCCCCATCTGAACCTGTGCTGGTCCACTTGTCTTGCTGTGGGTCTGCAGAGGGACAGCTGGCAGGAATTCTGCTCCTGGCTGTGAGTTCCCTCCTAGGGGATCTGCCCAACCTGTAGGCCCGGCTTCCCTTCCAGGGCAAACAGGCAGAAGGCCGGGCCAGATCCCATGCTGAGAACCGGCAGCTGTTCCTGGGAATGGTCCCTAAGAACAGCGCAACAGTCGGGACGGCCCTGGATCCCTGGGACCTTCTTATCCTGCAGGCCACTGAGTCCATCTACAGTGACGAGCCCTTTGTCCAGCACCAGCTCTGCACCACAGCCTGGAGGCACAGGGGCCTATGCAGGGATGACTTCACCTTGGATTTGACCTTGGCCTTATGTGCTAGAGGGAACGATCTGCTTTCTCTCACTGGCCCAAGAGCTGCAGCCTGAGTGCCCAGCCTGGCCCTTGCCCTGGTCAGCTTGCTTCTCCCTGCTACTAAGGATGCCCCCGCATCTCTCTCCTCCCTGATCACCTGCTCGGGATGCGAGGTGTGAGTCAGCACTTGGAGCCTTGTTCCCAGCCTTGTCTCTGCCCAGGGCTCCGCTCTGCTTGGGGTGTGAGTTGGTGAAGCTGAGGCAGGCTAGCTGCTTAGGGAGAGGAGCGTACAGCTTCCCAAGGGATCCGTTCATCGCTGAACGGGCCTTTGAAAATTGTTCGGTGTGACTGGATTTCCTCTTCTTTTTTTTTTTGTTTTGTTTTTTTGTTTGTTTGTTTGTTTGTTTGAGATAGGGTCTCACCATGTAGTTGAGACTGACCTGGAACTTACTAGCCCAGGCTGGTCTCGAACTCACAGTGACCCTCCTGCCTCAGCCTCCCCAGTGCTGGGATGACAGGCATGCACCACCACGCCCGGCGAAGAAATATTATCTTAAGCAGTAAATCCTGGCCTTGATCAGGTATACATCGTGATGTTTCTGGTACACTTTCCACCTGCTTGTTTCCTGAGAATTGGCACTGAGCCCCTTGACATTAATCGCAAAGAGCTGAGTCCTTGCATGTTCATCGGCGAGAACATCCATCCTCTCTAAGGTCTAGCGCATGTCCTGTACCCCATAACTTTGTAATTAGGCCAGATATCACCTGGAGAAACTATGCACGCCAGCCAAGGTCAAGCGTACTCTAGCGCCGCCTTCCGTCTGTCCTGGTTTGTACACCTCAGCCCAGCGCAGGGCCGGGTTCTCCAGAGAAGCCCGCCGGGCTCAACCTCTGTGTGCGGTTGTGGTTGTGGTTGTGTACACGATGGAGATCGCTGGGGGAGGCAGACACGGAGAGGCGGAGGGTATGAGAATATATTTTCATGATGTATTTTGTAGTAATTTTAGTTTTATTTCTTATATAGGGTACTTGGCAGAACTGGGTGGACATCTACTATTCAGGGATGATATTGAAATTTTGATTGAAGGTAAGTGTCAAGGTTATAATGAAAGTGTTATGTAAAGGAGGGAACTGAAGGGTAATATTCTAGGAAGGCGTTTGGATTTTAGCTCTCTTACCTCCTCTCTCTCTCTCTCTCTCTCTCTCTCTCTCTCTCTCTCTCATCTATCTCTATGTCTCTCTCTCCTCCCTCTCTTTTGTTCACTGCCTCATCAGTCAGAATTCCAAACAGTGAGATGGGGCTGGGGGTTGGCTCAGTGGTGCACCCACCTGCCTCGAAAGTGTAAGGTCCCAAGTTCGATCCCCAGTACAGACAAAAACAAAAACCAAGAAAGTGAGGCGGAAAACAGGGTGGATGGAGCCTTCCTTCCTTCCTTTTTTTTTTCTTTTGGTTTGGTTGTTTGGTTTTGGATTCTTTGTTGCTGTTTTGTTTTTCCTTAGCTAAGCGTTTTCAGAGCGTTTTAGGCTCAGGACAAAAAGGAGCCGGAGGTGCGGATTTCCTAGATAGCCTCTCCCCTAGCTCCTAGCTCCTAGCTGGATGCCCAGCACCTCCTTCCTATCAGCCCCTCCCACCAGGCTGCCCTCGTTACCGGAGGAGCCCACACTGACTACCATTACCTTTGTTTCTTCTTCGTTCACTCACGCAACACATTTCACTGCCTGCTAAACAGCAAGCACTACCATATTCCCCTCTTACAACTTTGTCCTTCTGCCCCTTCTCCTTTTTCTTTTCTAAATGCCCCCTTTTATGTTCGCTATTTATTTTATGAGGAAATAAAATAATTTTGCACGGCCCTCTATCTGGACGTAATGATAGTAGCATTTTTTGGTACCAGGAATTGAACTCAGGACCTTGTGCTTGCCAGGCAGGTGTGGCATCACTGAGCTAAACCCCTGCCCTGATATTAATATTTGATGTGTGCATTATCCCAGGTTTTCCAAAAGAATATAGGCTACTACATATTTGTCTTTTTAAATGATCATACCCGATTTATAACTTTTTTTATTTCCTCACATATCATAAGCATCTTTCTGCGCCAAGGACTGTGTGCCGACCTTGTCATGTTAAAACGTGTGCGCTGGGCCAGGGATTTAGCTGAGTGGTGCCCCGAGTTCAATCCCCGGTACCAAAAAAAAAAAAAATGGTGTGTGCTATTCAGTACTGGAGCTTGAACCCAGTACCTTCACACTGAGCTAAACCCCAGGCCTTCATTTTACACACACACACACACACACACACACACACACACACAGACACACACACATTTTCTTTTCCAGGCACGTTCTCACTAAATTGCCCAGTCTGGGATCAAATGTGCAGTTCTCCTGCCTCAGCCTCCCAGAGTGCTGGGGTTACATCCACCACCACACTCAGCTATCACGTTAATTTTTAAGCAGCTTCCTACTGATAAACAGGCTGATTCCAAATTTTGACTTTTTTCCGGCTTTTTTTTTTTTTTTTTTTTGTACCAGGGATCGAACTCGGGACCTTGTGCTTGCGAGGAAGGTGGTGGCACCAGAGCTAAATCCCTGGCACAACTTTTTCATTATTATGACCAAAATGTGTGTGTGCTCACAAACGTCTTCACGAGCATATGTTTACGCTACTGAGCAGAGTGCTCAACGTATTATAGGTACTTGGTCAATGACAGCGAACCTTTCCATTCCTCTTTGAATGGAATGCCCTCCGTCAAGGCCAGAAATTAGCTGGGAGAGTGGGAAGACGGCGGGGGAGGGAGGTCTCTGTGGCTGGGCAAGAGCTTCCTGGACTCTGAGGCAGATCTGCCTCCAACCGAGGGACTCTCTGCTGTCACAGCTACAGAACGAATGCTCCAGGATGAAGACTCTCAGGTCCAGGGGTTGGCAGAAATAACCCACAATATTTTAAAGAAAATAGCCCATCGACCAAGATCCACAGCTATTAAACACGCTTTCCAGAGATTGTTTAAGTTCTCCTACCCCAAGGAGATGAAGCTTCTTTACAACTGGCAAGGCGGCGCACAGACAGCCCTGTGAGCTTCCCATCTTGGTAACCTGAGTCTGCTTGTAGGTGCTTTTCCGAAAGATGTTATGTGCTTTCACTGACCCTTTTCACTTGTCTATTAAAATGTATAAATCTGAAAACCCTGGTGCCTCTCTGCATCTGGCAGTGAGCAGAACCGCTACATCACCAACCCCACTAAGTCAACCGAAATCACCTAAGCCATTCCTCGGTGCCGTGGGGAGCGGGTTCTAGGACCCCGACAGATCCAAAACCTGCAGAGGCTTAAGTCCCTTACACACAATGGCTCAGTGTTTGCATACAATCTACACATATCCTCCCATGTATTTTATATTTCATGTTACTTACACCACCTCATACAGTGTGAATGCTATATAAATAATTGTTGCACAGGATCATTTAGGAAATGAAGACAAAATGACACATATTTTCTGATGTTTCCCATGTGTGGTCGGTTGACTCCATGGGTACGGAGTCCACAAATATGGCTTATAATAGAGTCAACCGTATCAGCACAGTCTTTGGCGAGAGGCTCTTGGAAATTGACTCAGTAAGCACGTACTGAGCACCTTCTACAAGACACACGCGTCCCAGGCTGTGGGGATGTTTGGGGGAGACAGATAAGGTTCCGCCCCACAAAACTGGAGTTTCATGAACTCCAGTACCGACTGGCACATCTGGTACTGGTTGTAGCCTCTGGGACTGGCAGACGCTTCATTAGGGGCATGACACCCGACCTATGCTCCACGAATATTTGCCAAATCCATAAAGTGCTAATAGAACACATTCCTCCTACACTGAGGTAAAATTTTTCACGTATTTATCAGTGCTATTTAGTGGAGGCAGTGGAGGAAGGATTCTTTTATTTATCCTTTAGCCCAGGTTGTTTTAGATTACCTAGAAGTCCCAAGCTCACCATTCAAAACTAGAACAAATTCCGTGGCCAGCTGCTAAACTAGCAGGGTACCTAGGGAACCAGGGTAAATAACGACTTCCTCCAGGATAACCGAGTCCTACTCCCCGCAGCCTCTGACCTACTGCTTTCTAAGGCCAAAGAACTGTGTTCCGGGAGCCCAGGCGCCCCCCCGCTCACCTGTGCTTACAGTCCTGGTGATACGAGTCATCAAACTCGGTTGGCTACAAGATGTTTCGCTTGCTGGTTCTTCCGAACAGTCTGAGCTGGAAGCCACTTTCCTGCACCCATTGGGAGGACAAGTAATCTGAGCCACACTTTAGAAACAGGGTGGCGGGGGGACTCCAGAGCCAGGATACCCAGTGCCTCCACCATTGTATATGCTGTACATGGATCTGTGCTTTCCACTGAGTATAAAACCATTTTGCACATTGGGGTTTTTAAAAATACCAACAGATAGACTTTACTCCAGATCATTTGTATTAGAATCTTTGGGCATGAGGCGGGTGTTTGTAGAACACAAGTGGAGCCAGGCATGGTGTAGCCACCATAGGGGAGGCTCATATGGGAGGACTGCTCTGAGTTCGAGGCCAGCCTGAGATACATAGTAAATTCAAGGCCAGTCTGAACTATAGAGACCCTGTCTAAAAAAAGAAAAACAAAAAAAATAGAAAAGAATACAGGTGGATCTATAAAAGTCAACAAAAACAAAATGCCGGGCGTGGCGGCTCACGCCTATAATCCCAGCACTCAGGAGGCTGAGGCAGGAGGATGGCTGAGAGCAAAACTGAGGCTCATATGGGAGGACTGCTCTGAGTTCGAGGCCAGCCTGAGATACATAGTAAATTCAAGGCCAGTCTGAACTATAGAGACCCTGTCTAAAAAAAGAAAAACAAAAAAAATAGAAAAGAATACAGGTGGATCTATAAAAGTCAACAAAAACAAAATGCCGGGCGTGGCGGCTCACGCCTAATATCCCAGCACTCAGGAGGCTGAGGCAGGAGGATGGCTGTGAGTTCAAAACCAGCCTGGACTACATAGTGAGTTCCAGGTCAGTCTCAATTACATAGTGAGACCCTGTCTCAAAAAACAAAAAACAAAACACACACACACAAAAATATCGTGAGTCAACGTTTTAGTCTTTGAGACTGGATTGCATCTAGTACTGTGCTTGGCATGAGAGGAAAAACTTCCACAAATTGTGTATACTGTACTGTACATAACCATTTATTGCATGTAACCATGCAGCAGGCAGTAGGAGCCAGACATTTATTTACTTAGACGCAAACATTTATTATTTAGTGCTTAGTGTAAGCAAGCACTACACTGGGAAATGCAGATATAAATTAAACATTTCCAAATGTATGCTTCAGATAAGGTACCAGCAGTCGACGCTTTCATAATAAGGTAAAGAAGAGGGGGACACCAGGCTGTTTCCCTATAATAAGAAAACTACAGGGCTGGGAGCAAAGCTCAGTGGCTGGGTGCACGCACAGCACGCGTGAGATCCTGGGTCCAACCCGCGGCACCAGAAGTAAAACGAAGAAGAATTCTAAAATTCTGAACTCTAAACACAATTAGACTGCTACAAATTGCCAAGCATGGGACAAAGTAAAAATTAAGATGCACTAATTTGCATCTTAATTTGTTTGCTTTTCAGGGTGGGTTTTTTTGTTTTGTTTTGTTTTGTTTTTTGCAATGTTTTAGGTAAACATTGCTGGGCCCAGGGATTTAGCTCAGTGGTTCCGCCACCTGCCTCACAAGCACAAGGACCTGAGTTCGATCCACGGTACCGAAAATACAAAAATAAATAAACAAACATTGCTGCCAGGGTGATAAACAGTGAATCGAGTCCCTTGCAGCGTTCACATTGGTAAAACAGACGGGTGGGCGGTTTTCTGGCAGGACGGCGTCCTGTTGCCTTGCAACGACAAATGAGAAACACTGGCTTCATGCAGAGAGCGCTGCTGCAGCAGTTCTTAGCCCCTAGCCTTGAAGAGCCATGGGTTTGAATCCTGGACCCTCAGCTTTCTACCTGGGAGCCTTGGGTGACTCCTTACGCGGTTCTCTTACTGTCCCCGCCCACAGCAGGCACAGGGTCATAGGAGACTTTCCTATGATACTTATACGAGGATGGTTTATAACATATTAAGTATGGAAACACGAATAAAGGCCGCTGGGTCAGGGAAGGCCCCCTCTCTCACCTACTCACCCTCCTCATTTGGCTTCCTGAGTTTGCCGGCAGGAAATCCCCGGAAGCCCCCGACTCTGCAGACCTTTCTCTGTGCGCGCCTTCCCCCCAGCCCTCCCTGCCCACCGGCCGAAAGGCTCCCAGCCCAGAAAGTCCACAGGTCAGCGCCCGCCTCACAGGCTTGGGCGCCGCATCTCATGGTTCCCAGGGAGCCCGGGAGAAACCCGGGCGCATCATTCTCGTGGTTCCAGTGCGCGGGATAAAATTCCGACCCCAAAGGTTACGTATCACATTACATGGCTTCTCTGATATGAGACCCAAAATATAAGTAATTTAAAGAGCAAAATAAAAGAGCCATGTTAGGGCCCGGGATTTAGCTCCGTGTTTCCTTCACCTGCCTCACAAGCACTAGGTCCTGAGTTCGATCCCCGGTACCGGAAAAATAACAAAATTTTAAAAATACAATACAGTAAAAGAGCCACGTTAAGAAACAGGCAGGTGAACCCTGTAGAGAGGGGCCGGGGCTCTTGGAAAAGAGAGGAAGAGGAGGGCAGAATAAAAGTGACCAAGATGCAGTACGTGTCGGTGTCGCTCCCCCACGCCGCCTGTCACGTACCGGAAACCTAAGGATCAGAGCAGCCTCTACGATTCCGTTTAGCGCGGCCGCCTTGTCCCTTCCGGCCCTGCTCACCTCGCCAGGTTCATTATCTCAGCTCTTGCCGCCGATGCTCCTGCACGGAAGCATCGCGTGCAGTCGCCCCAACACGGAGAGTTGAGAGTCCGGCGCCGGGCAGCCT
>NW_022900946.1:23401160-23411642 GCF_012274545.1 Fukomys damarensis | reverse complement strand
CACCACGCGGCCCACGGCGGGGCCGGCGACTGCTCGCCCTCCTTAGACCGTCTCGCAGCTGCGTGCCCCTCCGTTCGAGCGAGCCTCCGCATTTCCTGGGTCTTGCTGGGTGAGTTTTGCCTCCTCCACCTCGAACCCAGTTGTCCCTCTGTCCACCCCCAGCTCCCACGCCCTGGGCAGCACCCGGACGGCCTCCCCCAGTCCTGAGGACATCACCAGCCACAGAGCACATTACAGGGGCCCCGTCCCCCACGTGGGTGTGGCTGGGCTTAGCAGGTGAATGATTGTACCCACGAGCAAGGGCAGCCGTGCAGAGGACTGTAAGCAGGCTGCTAAGAGTTAACCTCACTGGCCGGCGCGGTGGCGCACGCCTGTAATCCCAGCACTAGGGAGGCTGAGGCAGGAGGATCGCTGTGAGTTCGAGACCAGCCTAGAGAGACCCTGTCTGGGGGGGGAGAAAAAGAAAAAAGAAAGAAAAATTAGTTTGATGGCAATCTTCTGGTATTCAAAGAGAGGAGAGTCTAGTCAGAAAAGCCAACAAAACTGCCACTGTGGGTTTTTTTGTTTGTTTGTTTTTAGTTTTTTGAAACAGGGTCTCACCGTGTAGTCCAGGCTGGTCTTGAACTCACAGCAATCCTCCTGCCTCAGCCTCCTGAGTGCTGGGATTACAGGCATGCGCCACCATGTCCAGCACATTGCCACTGTGGTTTTGCAAGTAAGGTTAAACCAGGGCACCTGTAAAGATTGTGACCTTGGGGCTGGGGATTTAGGTCCGTGATGCCACCACCTGCCTCACAAGTGCAAGGTCCCTAATTCAATTCCCGGTACCAAAGAAAAGTTAACCAAGGCATGGTGGCACACATCTGTAATTAAAGCACTCTAGGAGGCTGAGGCAGGAGGATCACACGTTTCAGTACCACATGGGCAAATTAGCAAGTCTCTGAAAGTAAGAAGGCTGTAGCTGAACACAAATACCCTGGGTCCAATCCCAAGGGGGTGCAGTTCTACCACCTCCAGCCACCCAGATTCTCAGTTAGAGAACTGGAATAGAAGCCAGTAGCTTTGCTGCAGTGCTGTTTTCACTATACTCTGAGATCCTCTTCAACAGGACTCTCCTTCTGCACCTGCCCACCACCTTGACAGAACCTGGAAATAAATTAATCTAGTTGAACTCTGAATCTCTACGTTGGTAGCAGAATGTTTAAGAGCAGTTTTAAGCCAGGCATGTTGGTGCATGCCTGTAATTCTATCTTGGGAGGCTGAGGCAGGAAGATTCCTGTGAGTTCAAGACCAGCCTGGGATACATAGCAAGACCCTGTCTCAAAAACCCACCACCTTGACAGAACCTGGAAATAAATTAATCTAGTTGAACTCTGAATCTCTACGTTGGTAGCAGAATGTTTAAGAGCAGTTTTAAGCCAGGCATGTTGGTGCATGCCTGTAATTCTATCTTGGGAGGCTGAGGCAGGAAGATTCCTGTGAGTTCAAGACCAGCCTGGGATACATAGCAAGACCCTGTCTCAAAAAAAAAAAAAAAATACAAAGCTGGGCTGGGGATGTAGCTCCATGGTACAGCACCTGCCTAGCAAGCAGGAGGTCCTGAGTTCAATTCCTGGTACAAAAAAAAAGCAAACAAACAAAAAAACAGTTTTAAAATCTTTTTGGAGATCGGTAGTAAGAGCATGGGAACTGAAATTCAATAATATTAATGTGTGACTGGACTTAGATCATTACTTAGATACAGATATAGATAGAATTTTTTTTTTTTTTTTTTGTACCAGAAATCCAACTCAAGACCTTGCGCTTGTGAGGCAGGCAGCAAAACCACCGAGCTAAATCCCCGGCCATTTAGAGATATATTGTTGAGGCCTGAGCATTAAGCTATTCCACGGTGTCAAATAATTTAATTCCTGAAAAGTGGGCGGCCTGTTTCTTTCTCACATGATCTCTCCCTTCCTTTTCTTCTCCCGTTTCACCACCTACATAAATGAAACCTGTCTCTAGATAAACTTTTCCTTCACAAACTATCAGACACAGAGGAAGGCATTTCACGATGAAGTTGTAAGTAAGCAAAAGCATTAAAACGTGACTGATGGGGCTGGGGATTTAGCTCCGTGGTTCCACCACCTGCCTCGCAAGCGCGAGGACCCGAGTTCGATCCCCCAGTACCAAAAAAAACGCGACTGCACACCGAAGAACGGATGACGAGTGGAGAAAACGCCCAAGAAGCCAGAATCGTCTGGGCTGACAGCAACCGAGGCGAGACACCACGGAAGCATAGGAACCAGGTGGGGGCGCTGCAGAGCTCCCGGGAGACGCCTAGGACGGGAGCCACTAGGGCTTGCCAGGCACTGCAGGACATCCGGGCACTTGGGAAGATTTTAGTTCATTGCTTATAGGAACACATCCATTGCTTCGCAGATGTAGTTACTTTTAAAAGTTCGTTTCAAGTGAACTTTCAAATAAAAGTCTCCCTGCTTTAGAAAAGTTTAAAATAACCTGAATCCATGCACTCAGAGAAACTGACAGGAATTTCAAACACTAGTTAACTCATTATCAAATTACCAAATGAAGACTTTTTATCTTCTTTTTTTTGTTGTTTTTTGTTTTTTGAGACAGGGTCTCACTATGTAGTTGAGACTGACCTGGAACTCACTATGTAGCCCAGGCTGGTCTCGAACTCACAGCCATCCTCCTGCCTCAGCCTCCTGAGTGCTGGGATTACAGGTGTGTGCAACCATGCCCACCTTCTCTTCTTTTTTGATCATTAAGTTTATTTATAACATTTAGGTCAATATATTTTAAAATTCTAAGAAACTGTACACAATGAAAAGTCAACTTTTTTTTTTTTGATACTGGGAGTCGAACTCAGGACCTTGCATTTGTGAGGCATGGTACCATTGAGCTAAATCCCCAGGCTGAAAAGTAAATTTTTAATGGAAGATACTTAAAGGAGTTTATTTTAGGGGTATGCTACAAATGTAATTGCAATAGTAAAATTAATGAATACAAGATTAAAAATCTAATGCATAATAAGAGATGTAAAATGTCACAGAAAGATTTTGCAACCAAAATATAGATATTGTTATTTATATCCTCTATACCATTGGCAATGATCTCCAACTGATACTATCCCACTGAACTCATACAGGAAAGGACTCCAAGATCTTGTGTAGTATAAGAATGCCAATTTGTTATGCTAGAACTGCACTATAACATTGTAAAGAAATGTAAAATCTGAGGCTTCAATTGACTGATACTAGGTAGCAACTTTACTACCAGAGGCACAATTGTGGGAATATATACCTCAAAGTAAAGCAGCAGGTAATCAGAATTTAGTGTAAATATGCCTAGTTTTATACAATAGTTTTGCAGATCAATGGAAAGTACTATTTTTGATTGTTGACATGTTTAATATTCATCAGAAATTTTAGCCTGTAATCCCAGCACTTGGGAGGCTGAGGCAGGAGGATCGCTGTGAGTTCAAGACCAGCCTGGGCTACATAGTGAGTTCCAGGTCAGTCTCAACTACATAGTGAGACCCTGTCTCAAAAAATAAAAAAAAAAAAAAAAAAAAAAAAAAAAAAAAACCTGATTTTTAAAGGAATTGTAAAGTTGAATCTTTGTCAACCATACAGGCACACAAGTGTTCGTATAAGCACTTCCTATTCACATGTGACTGAGTCTTTTATAAACATAATAATAAAGGATTCTCTTTCATAACAAACCTAAGAGGTAGGTACTTTTTTTTTCTTTTTTTTTTTTTTATACTGGCGATCAAACTTGGGAACTTGCCACTGAGGCTGCTGCACCACTGAGCTAAATCCCGGGCACATGCAAATTCTTTTATTAAAAAAGAGAATAACGTAAGACAGAGAGAAATTCCATATTTTACCCCAAATCCACAGCCCCAGTAGCAAAGATGGGATTTGAACCCAGTCTGCCCAAATTTCACAATCAAGTACAGACCCACTGCCCCGTAGCTTCCCACTGCATTTTAATTCCTTTTCTCCTCCCTTTGATGAAAGACTTCCTTCTCCTCCCCCTCTCCTCCTCCCCAGAAAGCAGAGAGGAAAAGGAGAATCGACCCGGCGGTCTGCAGGCTGATGGGGGTGGGGGCTGCATCCCGGGTGTGGATTTGGAGAGTGCTGATAGCGCTCCCCAAGGTAAAGGGATAATACACAGGTAGAAAGGGGGACGGAGCGGGGAGAAACACGGGAAAAGAGCCAGCAGGGGGTGGGCGTCCGGGAGTCTGCGGACGACTGAGCTCCGCCGAGGAAGCCGAGTCCGCGCGCTCCGACGCCGGCGAGGTGTGGAGAAGACGCGGGGTGATGCCTGCTCCTGCCCTGCACTTGCCCTCCGTGGCAATTCGGGCCCAGTGTCGCGAGACGTATTTTAAGCAAGCAGCACAGGAGAGCAGTTACGAAGGAGGAAACTGAGCAGCAGTGGAAAATCAGAGCTTGGACCGGGTGGGTATGGTTTCATCTTCCCAGGCTCTCAATTAAAGGGAAGGGAATGGGGGCCGGGGATTTAGCTCAGGGGCACTGTACCTGCCTCGAAAGCACAAGATCCTTAGTTCGCTTCCCAGTACCAAAAACAAAAAAGTTGGAAGTGTAGTATTTACTGCATCTAGAGCACACGGAGAATGAGACCTCCGCAGGGGAGCTTTGAAAAATCTCAGCTGAAAATTTGAGATTCTTCCAGCATGGTGGTGCGCGCCTGGGATTCCAGCACTCAGGAGGCTGAGGCAGGAGGATCACCGTGGGTTCAAGGTCAGCCTTGGCTACATGATGAGTTCAAGGCCAGCCTGAACTACACAGTGAGACTCTGTCTCAAAAAATAAAAAATAAAAATTTGGGACTGTTTCCACAAAAGAAGGAGGAAATTACACAGTATGTAGTAAATTGCCTTTCCTAAAGAAAATAAAAGTATGTTGGGAATTGTTGTGCACGCCTGTAATCCCAGCGCTGAGGAGGCTGAGGCAGGAGAAAGGCAAATTCAAGGCCAGCCTGGGAATTTAATGATTTCCAGGCCAGCCTGGACTACAAAGAAAGAAAGAGAAGAGGAGGAGGAGGAGGCAGGAGAGGGAAAGGGGAAGAAGAGAAACCAGAAGGGGTGGGGAGGAGAGGGGAGGAGGGAGAGCAAGAGACCAACAGAAACTTTTTTTTTTGAGACGGGGTCTCACTGTGTAGCTGAGACTGACCTGGAACTCACTATGGAGCCCAGGCTGGTCTCGAACTCACAGCGATCCTCCTGCCTCAGCCTCCCGAGTGCTGGGATGACAGGCGTGAGCCACCACGCCTGGCTGGACCTTACACTTTTGTGGCAGGCGGCTAAATCCCCCCACCCTTTGATGTCTTCACTTTTGTGCTGACTCCTTAAGAGTCCAGCCCCTCTCTGACTGTATATTAATTTCTATCTAACTTAGCCACCTATAATAGACAGTTAAAATTATAAATTATAATCAGTCAGCAAACTAAAGTGACAACAGGACTTATAAGTGACAGGAAATCAGAAATATGGGTGTCCCTGTTTAGGGACAAGGAAAGCAAACTTTAAAAGCATGATGCAAAATAAAATTGAAGATAATTTGTGATTATATCCCATGAGTATTGCTTCTACAAAGCAAATGTCATAATAATTACCTCACATGATTTTTGGTGAAGATTATGTTAAAAAACCAAAAGGGTCAGGCATCACATGGCTCATGCTTGTAATTCCAACACTCCGGGAGGCTGACACAGAAGGATCACAGGCTCCGCCCAGCCTGGAAAACTTAGCAATTTAACAAGACCCTATCTCAAAATTTTTTTTTTTTTTTACCAGGGATTGAACTCAGGACCTTGCACTTGCGAGGCCAGCAGTGGCACCACTGAACTAAATCCCCATCCTTGTTTTTCAGGCAGGGTCTTGCTATGTAGTTCAGGCTGGCCTTAGATTCACTGTGCAGCCCAGGCGGGCTTTGAACTCAGAGCAATCCTCCTGCCTCAGCCTTACGAGTGCTAACAGGCACCACCATGCCCTGCATCAAAATTTAACATTTTTCAAAAGCTCTGGGGATGTAGCCTCGCACGTAGGCAAGGCCGGTGCTCAGTCGCTGGTGCTGCAAAGTACAGGGGAGGATGAGAAAGCAAGGGAGGGCAAGGGACCAGGGGAGCTATGTGGACGTCCGTCTCCTACCCTTGGTTCAGCTCATTCGTGGAACCAATGTTTGTTGAATTCTTACCGTATGCTATTTTTGTTTTTCGGAAGACATTTTAAAAGTACAGTAAACAGAAGAAACCGACCTGACACCTTAAAAGGCCCCATCCACGGAGAATGGGAAGGACGTGGCCCTTCCGCACCAGCTGGAGTTTTCGACACGACTCCCGTGGAGGCTCTGCAGGCTGCAGGCTGCGAGGTGCAGCCCCTCTCACAGGAAAGGCCGTGCTGTGACGCGCTGCTGCAATTTTGTGAGCTTGTTTCACTGTTTTTCTGTGAAAGGCTGAGTTTAGCCACTACACAGCTATAACACAGAGGACCTAAAGCCATCTCCCGGGGCCCCTAGGCCGGAGAGAGGCCACTTTGCCCGATGCCGTGTGAGAATGGAAATTCCTTCTCCGTTAACATTATGAAATCATTTTTGCAACCCTCTCTAAAAAATCAGGTACAATGCCAGTGAGTTTTTCTGTTTTGTTTGTTGGCATTTGTTTTTGTTATTGTTTTTGGAGACAGGGTCTCACAATGTAGTTGGGGCTGGCCTTGAACTCACTGTGTAGGCCAAGCTGGCCTTGAATTGACAGCGATCTTCCTGCCTCAGCCTCATAAATTCTGGGATTACAGGCGCGCGTCACCACACCCGGTTTAGCAAATTTCATTTTGAGTGCCACCTAGTGGCTTCACATCACAGTGAGAACACTGGCTCTGATGGCCAAGCTGAGCCAGGCACGTGTTCCTAATCCTAATCCTTTTTTTTTTTTTTGGAGAGGTCTTGCTATGTAATTCAAGATGGCCTTGAACTCACTATGTAGCCCAGGCTGGCCTCGAACTCATGGCGATCCTCCTGCCTCAGCCTCCCAAGTGCTTTACCCTGGTAGTCATAGAAAAATGACTTCATATCCGGGCAATTCAGTTTGTCTTCTTCCTATGTGCGAGAGAGATCCTGACATATTTTTCCCCCTTCACCAACAGGCTGTCCAAAGTCTCAGGGAGAGGACTCTATAGCCTTCCAAGTGACTGAGCTTATAAAGCTGCTACCTTCTTTTCTTCAGCAGCCACAGGAGAGAAGCAGTGCCAACCATGTCCCTCCCCTGCCCGGAGCAGAGAAATCCAATGGAGACTTTTAGATAAAAACGCCAGTGCTCCACCTTTTTCTGTGTGGCTTGAGCTTATGACGATTTAAAAGCAAACAAGAACCAGAATTTGACATTCCATATTTGAAATCCATTTCAAAACCACTGTATAATAGGCTTGAAGTTCCTACAAAGCCCCAGTCTATTAAGACTTTCTTCTTTAAAAAAAAATTTTTTTTGAGACAGGGTCTCACTGTGTAGTTGAGACTGACCTAGAATGCACTGTGTAGCCCAGGCTGGTCTCAAACTCACAGCGATCCTCCTGCCTCAGCCTCCCGAGTGCGGGGATTGCAGGCATGTGCCACCACACCCAGCTGATAATCATTTTTTAATAGTTATTTGCGTTTAGAGATATACTTTTGTTTTTTTGGTTTTGCTTGGTTTTTGGTTTTTTGGGACAGATTCTTGCTATGTAGCCCAGGCTGGCCTGGAACTCACAGAGATCCTCTCCCCTCAGCCTCCTGAGTGCTGGGATTACAGGCGTGCACTGCAATATAATCTTAGTTTATTATTAAATATAATCCTAGGAGGGCCAGGGATACAGCTCAGTGGTTCTGCCACCTGCCTCGCAAGCACAAGGGCCCAAGTTCGATCCCCAGTACCAAAAAAAAAAAAAAAAAAAAAAAAAAAAAAAAAAAATGAACTATAGATATAGATATATATATCCTAGGGTTTTTTTTTATTTTACTGGTATATTTTTAATATAAAATCATTACATTTATCATGGGGAATTGTTACATGCATGTAACACTTCTTAATTCTTTTTTTAACCCCCTTAGTTTATTCTTTTGGTTTTTTTCTTTTTATTGAGTTTATTGGTACATTTTAAGTATACAGTACAGTTACATTCATTATTTAGTTTATTATTTTGACTGCTGGGTTCCACTGCATGAAAAGATCATAGTTTGTTTTCTTACTGTAAGAAAATTTTTTTCTTAGAAGCCCAGTGCTTTGGAAGTACATCTGAAATGGTGGGATAAGGGAACCTCTTATCATCTGCACCTTAATCAAAGCAACAAGTGAAATTGTCACAGCCACTCACAACTGAGGTGGCCAGCGTGTTAGCACACTCCTACAATCCCGGCACTGGGGAGGCTGAGGCAGGAGGATCATCCCAAATTCAAGGCCAGCCTGAACTACATCATGAGTTCAAGACCAGCCTGGAATACATAGTGAAATCCTGCCTCAAAAAACAAAAACAAAGGCTGGGTCTCGGTGGTGCCACGCCTACCTCACAGGCACAAGGTCCTGAGTTCGATCCCCGGTACTGAAAAGAAAAAAACCTAAAAAAAAAAAAAAAAAAAAAGCAACATCTCAAGGTTATTCATCAAGGAGCTGAAATAATCTGAAGCAAATTCATTCTAGAAAAGTGAATCTCAGTGACAATGTTAGGAGTGGGACTTCATCTACCCTACTTACACCCCTTCTTAGTCCGTGAGAGCCCTAAAAGCCACAGTGTGAGAACCGGCAGCCTCGCCACTACTGTCAGAGGGTAGGAAAGGTCTGTACCTTCCCCTGAGTTCTCCAATAAACCATCACTGTCTGACCGGCGGCTACCTCGTTGAAAAAGCAGCATTCACGGCGTTCCTCTTCATCCGATCGGATTTAAAGCTCATCCAGTGCAAACAGCTCTATTCCTAGAGCACTTTTTTCCCTAGTTCTGGGCTAGGACCCAGGGCCTCCACACGAAGCAGCATAAGCAGCATCCCCTACACGTTTTTTCACTGTTAGAGAGGGTCTCCACACGTCACTAAATTGCCCAGGCTGGAACTGAACCTGTGACCCTCCTGCCTCAGCCTCTCAGAGTGCTGGGATTATAGGTGTGCGCCACCTTGCCTGGCTTCAAGAGCACTTTTGAAAAACAATCAGTGAGGGGCGTCCATCGGTGGTTCCATCACCTGCTCGGTAAGCGCAAGGTCCTGAGTTGGATCCCCGGTGGCCGGCCGCGGTGGCACATGGCTGAAACCTCAGCACACCAGAGGCCGAAACAGGAAGATAACTCCAAATCTGAGGCCAGCCTGGGCTACACAGTGAGCTCAAAACCAGCCTGAATTACACATCGATACCCTGCCTCAAAAACAAAACAAAACAAAAAGACAAAACAAAACACACTGTCTAACCCTGTGATTGTGTGTGTGTGTGGCAACACCAACTGGGACAAATAAGCAGCAGACCAAAACCAGAAAAGGAAAATCTAGGCTCTAAGGGGTCCCACACGTTGTCTTGAACACATTGATGTACTCCGGGGACCCAGAAGGGGACGCACACATGCACGACAAGGAAAGGCCTGAGAGACCCTGACCTCTCCATCTGCTGACCTGAATGCTGTTTCCATTCAGTAGGGAACAGGTAGGGCAGAGAAATGCTGAAGGCTTTTCATCCTCCCCGACACACACACACACACACGGCCCCTTGGCAAAGGCTGGAAGACCGACTGGTTCTAGGCCTTTAACCAAAGCCCTGTCCACTCGCTAGCTGACCAGTAAGTGAGCTGAGTAGAGTTCAGTGTGGCAACATGTGAAAAATACAGATTTCCAGAATTAGCCCAGAAATGTTGCTCTCTTCATAAAATTAACACCGATAATAACTTTAGGAAGGGGCATCTGACTTCCGGGACCACTACACTGTATTATTTTTACATTATGACACATTACTTGGGTGTGGTGATGGACGTCTGTAATCCTCGCACCTGAGAGGCTGAGGCAGGAGGATCACTGCGAGTTTCAGGCCAGCCTGGGCTACACAGTGAGTTCCAGGTCAGGCTCAACTACACAGTGAGACCCTGTCTCAAAAAACCAAGAAAAGAAAAGAAAAAAAGAAAACCAAAAATCAAATTAAATTAACATTATGACACATGGAAAAAACAAAAGGAAAACATGTTCCATGTACTGAAAAAAAGTACCATTGCACACTGAGAAAACTAGATATTGAGTTAGACAGACTTTTAATAATGATTATAAATATATTCAGAGAAGTAAAGCAAAGCCTGTGTAATGAACTACAATGATGAGAACTGTGCCTCTGTTATCAAATAGAAGATATCAAGAAAGCAGCTATAGAAAATAATCAGGTGGCCCCCAGCACCGGCAGCCTGTACCGTCGCTGCTGATGCCGACCGCGGCGTCCGTCACCGACAGTGCTCCGTGCCCGG
>NW_022900946.1:23367509-23401037 GCF_012274545.1 Fukomys damarensis | reverse complement strand
AGGACGGCCCCTCTCCGCGCCGCCTTCCCAGGTCCCTTCGCCCTGCGCAGTGCCCAGCAAAGCAGAGGCCCTGGGCCACCTGGGTTCGGCCCCAAATTCCCTCCCGGAGCCGGGCCGCTGCACGAGGCCTCACCGCGCCGGGCCTGTTTCCTGGCTGCACGGCTGTGTTGCGGGTGTCTGCACACATCTGCTACTCGCTCTCCGGCACCGGCAAGCTCAGAAACCTGTGGTTCTCCCCCATCACCCCTTAGCCACCCACAGTACCCACAAACCGACCGGCGTCTGCCTGGCGGAGCTGCAGGACGGGGCTGGAGGGGCGCCCTGGGCCTCCCGAGTCCCTCCGGTCCGCGCCTCCCTCCCTCTCACCTTTCTTCCCCCTGCCTGTCTCTCCCCAAGAGCCTCAGACACCACGCTGCACAGGCTCCCTGGGCTCCCCGCGCCTCACTGTCCTGCTGCCCTTATCTTCTCTCTTTTTTTTTTGGTACCGGGGATCAAACTCAGGTCCTTGCGCTTGCAAGGCGGGCCACGGAAGCGCTGAGCTAAATCCCCGGCCCTTCTTCTTCTTTCTAAGTACTAGGGACTGAACCGAGGGCTTTCTCCCAGCCTGCCTGCCTGCCTGCCTGCCTTCCTTCGTTTCTTTGTTTCTTTCTTTCTTGAAAACAGGTCTCACTGAGTTACCAAGGCAGGGCTTGAACTTCCGGTCCTCCCGCCTCAGCCTCCCCAGCACCGGGCCTAGAGGTGTTTGCACCATATATGCCCTCTTCTTCCCTTTTATCCCATTCCAGGTGGCAGGTCCCGGTCCGGAGATCCCTGCCCCTCACAGGCTTTTCCTGTCCCCTTCAAGATGAGTGCTGCCACCCTGGTCTGCACCCTCCTCCTCTTACAGTCTAAGAAAACAAATATTAGGCCAGGCGTGGTGGCTCACACTTGTAACTCTAACACTCCAGAGGCTGAGGCAGGATGAGCGCCTTAAGTTTGAGGCCAGCCTGGGCTACATAGTGAGTTCAAGCCCAGTCTGAACTCTACAGCGAGACTCTGTCTCAAAAAACAAAAAGAGCCCGGGATCTGGCACTGTGCCTGCCTTGTGAGCGCAAGGTCCTGAGTTCAATCCCTGGTACTGCCAAAAAAAAAAAAAAGGAAGAAGAAAAAGAGAAAACAAAACAAATATTCCCTGCTGCCCAGTTCTCCTGGCTCCGCAAGTGAAAACCTGACAGGATTCCTGGCCTGAGGTAGCGCTTTCTCTCCCAGGACCCAGCCTGCAATAAAAAGGTACTGTTAACATTTGTCGGAACGACCTGATGAGTGTCCTCGCCAGGCGCCCCTCTCCTTTCACCTGTTTTCCCCGCTTTACTTCCCTCGGTGCCTCCCCTCGGCCCATCTCTCCCACTCCAGACAGACTGCAGACGCCGTTGGCAATCGCACCTAACACCGACGCAGGGTTTACCGCGCCTTGGGTCCTGGGCTAAGTACCTGTGAGCCTGGCCTTATTTGTCTCAATTGTTTGATGAATAAATAATTAATAAGTGAGGAACGGAAGGACGGAGAGGCTGTTTCTGAGTTTGCTGTTCTTTCCTTTCCCCGTCCCTTTCAGTCTTTGTTTCCCGTAGTACGTACTCAATAAATCCCAGATGGATGTGTGGGCGGAGGGGTGGGAACCGAGGGAGCCGCGGGGCGGGTCGGTGCATGGCGGATCGCCTGCTCATTTTCGCCCAGCACACAGTTGGCTTTAGCTGTAGTTTGTTGGATAAACTATTCCTTCTCGTTTCCTGCTGTCCTCCCCGTAGTCCGGGCCTCCCCTGGGGCTTCGGTTCCTGGCAAATCTCTGGCTCCCGAAGGCCAGGGGCAGCAGGGCGGACAGAGGACAACCCCCACCCCAGGAAGAGGCCACAGGGCCCGTGTCCCTACCCGCCGCTGCCACCCCACACTGAAAGTCTTCCGGTGACCCCTCTTCTGAGACACCGGTGGGCGGCTGTCCCCTCCTGCGGACCCCCGGAAGGGCCCCACTGAGGAGGGCTCCGGGCGAGTCACTCAGGCGTGCGCGGCCAGAGATCGGGCAGTGGGATTCCCTTCCCACCGGCCCCCACCTGGGGCCAGAAGACCCCAGAACTGGGCAGCTCCGGGGGTCCTCTCACCCGCCTCTGTCCTCCCCTATGAGGAAGACTTCCCTGTGCAGAGTCTGCCCACGTGGCTGTGATCCCCAAGTCTGCTTTTGGAGTCTCTCATCAGGGTACTCACCATATGGCTCAGGCCAGCCTTGAACTTGCTTCGAGCCTCCTGCCTCAGCCGTCCAAGTGCTGGGCTTCCAAGTTGTGGACACCACCTTCAGGGGGCCCTTACGCCATCGCTTCGGGGCCACGGGGCTTCTCTGAGCTTCAGAATCCCATTTGTAAACTGGGAACACAAAGAGTAGTCTCGGCCTCTGAGGAAAGATGGCTCCCCAAAGTGCTGGTCACAAGACAGCTGGGGCCGGGCCGCCCTACTCCCAGCTCCTGGGCATCTGGCTCAGGAGGAGGCTCCCTCACATTTCCCGCTCTTCCCGAAGCCCAGAGGGTTCAGCCTGCAGCCCGGTCCCGGCGCAGCCTCACCCTCCAGGACAGCCTCATTTGGGGACAAGCTTGGCGTCAGGGAGGCTGAGCGCCCCTTGCCGCCCCAGAATGTCTCCGTGGTGATGCCAGGGGTCTCATTTGGAAATACCACACCCAAGCCCCCTCCTAACACCTTACACACAGGCCAGGCCTCTTCTGTGCCCATAAAGATAATCACGAGGAAAAGAAAACTGCAAGGGACACGGGCAAGAATTTAGTGAGAGACAGTGCGAATCAGTACTTCGAAGGGCCCGACGATCCCACGCGAGGTTAGCAGTGCGTCAGACGCTCAGTGTCACTGTGCCCCCGTGGAACCGCCGGACCAGCCTCCTGAGGTGACCTCCCATCCTAGGAGCTCAGGCCTCACGGCGAGGCACTCTGCGGGCCCCCTCTCCTCCAGAGCACTGACTCCAATGTCTCATGGGACAAAGGATTCTATGTTCTGCTGGGTGGGCACAGGCTGCCTCTCATAACTTGCTTTCAGAGGCCCATAATGCCCGTTGGCACATGAAAGACTCTGAGACGTTCTGAGGTAAAGAAGCAGGTTTGACTTGGTGTTTTTCTTTTTCTCTCTCCCACCCCCAGGGGGCTGGAGATCCGAACCCAGGCGTGCTAAGGAAGTGCTCTACCGCTGAGCTGCACCTTCAGCCTGGGTGACTTTTTAAATGCTGCATTCCCTTTTTTGGGGGGTGGGGTTGAGCCAGGGTCTCACTATGTAATTGAGACTGACCGGGAAATCACTATGTAGCCCAGGTTGGTCTTTGGTCTCAAACTCACAGCGATCCTCCTGCCTCAGCCTCCCGAGGGTTGGGATTATAAGCATGCGCCACCACCCCCAGCTTGCATTCCCTTTTATTTGATTACAATGCCCTTTTAAAAATTCCCCAGATAAGATTCATTAAAGAGCAATCTGTAGGCTGTGGCCTCCCCGGTTTCAAAGCATTTCTACTCCCACTATGGGAGGCAGATAAGAGTGGTCCTATGTCCCCAGCAGACAGACAGGAAACAGGCTCACAGAGGCAGCATGTCAGAGGCCTGGATCCAGGGCCTCTGACTCCCTGCCCAGCAGCCCAGACCTGAGCCCGACCGCATCCTGCATGTCTGTCCCCCTGGGCTATCCCTGGGGACGACCTGCCTGCCCCGGGCCCAGCCAGACCTGAGCGACAGCCTCAAGACGCCACCCCGTGCTGCCGGACGTGGCCGAAGGCACCAGCAACGTGCTCACGTTCACCGTCTCAACCTTCCTTGACATGTACTGAGGTGGGACTCCCGGCAGGCCAGCGGGGAGCGGGGCGCGGGGTGCGGGGTGGCAGCGGAGACCCCGTCCTTGCTGGTCTGACCCCTAAGTGGCAGCATGCACCAGGAGCCGAGGGTGAATGAATGCACGGCTGGACGAAGAATAACTCGCTTCCACTTCGATAGTCTGGGCTTTGGAACCCAAGATTCCAAGACGAGTAGATGCAGAGAGCCCAGTGATCTGAGAACCAGAATCAGACTGGAGCAGCACTGGGCCCTGACACTGAGCATCCAGTGTAGACGAGGGGTCTGAGCCAGCAGCGTCAGGGCTGAAGACAGCACGGCCGCCAGCTCAGGGGCGCTCGGGTCTAAGGGTGTGGATCCGATTCCTAGATGTGAAGATTCCAAGCCCAGGAATTTTTATATCCCAAGGCCAGAATTCTGTGCAGCCCATATGCCCTTGTTTTCTCTTGAACTAAAGCAACTTGGGCCAGGGATTTGGCTCAGTGGTTTCACCGCCTGCCTCGCAAGCACAAGGACCAGAGCTTGATCCCTGTAACACACACACCCACACACACACACACACACACACACACACCCCAAAGCAGCTGTGTGTCTGCAAAGTTCTTGCCTTCGGGATCCCCACAAGTTGAATATCCTTTGAGCTTAAAATTCTGCCTCTACAGTGTGGCTCCATTAACCCCAGGTTTCACATCCTGGGGAGCATCTGAAACCTGGATACTTACTGCCTTTTGATGGTGCTGGCCAAGGCTCTGGCCCTCTCCCCAGGTTCTGCCTTCTGTACCCAACCCGGTACCCCACAAATGGTTGTGTCTGTGCTCTGTGGGGGCCCTGGGTGACTGTCACCCCCCCCCACATCCCCACAGAGCTGATGTCCCCTCTGCACGGAGCCCTGGCAGCCCGGAGCCCCGAGGACGCACCAACCAGCAGGTGGGTGACCACAGCTCTGACCAGGCCACATTCAGCAGCACTGGCCCCTCGGCCCACGTGGGCCTTGCCTACCACAGCTTTGCATCTGAGAGATGGACTGGGGCATGGGCCTGGGTGCAAGTCCTTATCCTGCTACTTCCCAGCCACATGACCTCACTTCTGTGCACCTCAGTTTCTCCACCTGCACCGTGAGGATCATGAAACTCTGAGGGCCGAGATGGGGCACTGGCACCCAGCACCTTTGCTAGGCATGGGGCACACACCTGTATTTATCCTGGTGCTAAGGAGGCCGAGGCAGGAGGATCACCTCGAGTTTGAGGCCAACCTGGGCTACATAATGAATTCAAGGACAGCCTGAATTACAGAGGGAGGCTATTGTCTCAAAAGAAAAAGAAAAAAGAACGGGGATTTAGCTCAGCAGTTCAGTGGCCTGCCCTGCAAGCGCAAGGACCCGAGTTCAATCCCTGGTACCAAAAAAAGAAAAAGAAAATGATGTTGGAATCCATCGTATAAGAATTCCTCCACACTCTCCAATTCCCTCAGCCATGCCCCAAACAGCAATGCCACCATGCCCAGAAAGGCTGCATTCTGACTAACCACACCCTGAACGGCTACGCTCAGAATGGCCAAGCTCTGGGTGGCCTCGCCTTGGGGACACTCCCCCACCTAACTCGCACAAGCTGCGCGTCCGCATCCCACACCCGCTGGTGTAGTCTCTGCAGTAAGCGTCCAAAAGGTTGTAGTGCTGAGTCGGTCAGGACCGGGCGCAGAAGATTGCTGCGCCTGTCCCTGAGCTGCTGCAGGCAGAGCCGCCCTGGGCCCCCTGCCCTGGGCCCCCCACAACCCCCTACGCGCTCCAGTCCCACAGAGGGGGCTGCCCTGTCGCTGACGGCCTGCAGCAGCCGCGTCACGTCCTCAACACCCTGACAAACCCCACGGGAGAGGGCCGGCGTGGGTGACACCGACAACGCGGAGATGTAAGAGTGCCCATTGCTTCCCATTACTTCTTCGTGGTAGAGCCCTCCGGGGCACTGCAGGAGGTTCAGTCACAGATGCCAGGAGCGCCCTCCCTGTGCGGACAGACAGGTCTGTACCCACCGCCAACACCGTCACCCCGACTGAGAGAGCCTTGCCTCTGCCTCTTCCACGTGTGGGGCCTCGGGCCTCCCACTCCCTCTCTAGGCCTCAGTTTCCTTGTCTGTAAAATGGGCACAAGGGATCGATCCACGGAGAACTGTTGGAACTGTGGCCTCAGAAGCCAGCGAGATCCGCCGCCTGCCTCGCAAGTGCAAAGTCTTGAGTTCCACCCACCCACCCCGTACCAAAAAAAAAAGAAAAAGAAAAAGCCCGCGAGACATACACAGTGTCTACAACAGCACGTGGTGCTGAGGCCCTCTCAGCAGAACCACTACCCAGACCCCACTGGCCCTGCTGGCCTCTCCAGGGGACGGAGCCTGTTGGCTGTTGGAACACACTGGGTCATCAGCAAGAAACGAGATGGGACGGGAAGCCCTCGGGCTCCCCTCTCAGCCTCCCTGGCACTTGCCATCTGTTCTTGGGGAAGTTTCTGTGCCAATCTGGTTTGGTTTTGTTTTGTTTGTACTGGGGATTGAACTCACGACCTTGACTTTCGAGGCAGGCACGGCCCCACTGAGCTAAATCCCCGGCCCTTCTGAGCCCATTCTCTACACGCGGGCAGCACGGGAGGGCTGCCTCCTCCGTGGTTTTTCCTGCTGTGCTCGCTCTAGCTGAAGCGGGCTAAGCCAGTCCTTCTCCGTGTAGACCGCTCATCCCCCTGAGTCAGCAGACTGTCTGTGGCGGAGGCCTGGAGGCTGGCAGCCGATGGAAGACGAGGGCCCCACTGCCCCAAGCAGCTTCTCGAGCCCCATCTCCACCCTCAGCAGGTGACACAGATTGGCCCCTGGGGGCCTGGGTAGGCAGAAAGCAGCACTCAGGACTCTCTCTTCAACCCCGCTGTTCCAACTTATGATCCCCAGAAACGACAGGAAAGTAGTCACCACTTTAATAAAATACCATAATAATAAAAAGAAATGAACAGGACACACGTGCTGCCGTCTCCTATTTTTATGCCTACGGTGGACATGACTGATGGGTCACGGAAGCGTCTGATGCATCCAGACCAGGTGTCCAAATGAAGTAGCATTAGCATACGAAACCTGCTTATTACTCTTCCCAACTGCAAGCGGTAAGGCATTCTGCACCCCACGGACTGCGGGAGCAGAGTCTCCTCGTGCTCCCTGTCTGGGCCGGGTGAGGCACTTTCTTGCCACCGAGCTGTTTCAAGACAGACGTTGAAGCCTTCTCCGGGCACCTCAGGGAAGGAAGAGAGCCCAGGTCAGCTTGTGATGTCTGAGAGCCCCTCGAATGGCTTCTGGGACAGTCGGGACTGGTTCTGGCAGCTTTACCACTGCTCTGTGAGTTGGCGCAGCGGGGAGAAAGCCTCTGAGTGACACTGCCCTGGGAGTGCGCCCAGAATGTCTGGAAATCATTGGCTGCCTGAGGGCCTCTCAGCCTAGACACCGACACCTCTGACAGTTCTTGAGGTGGGGACTGTCTCACGCACTATAAAATGCCAACCGGCAGCACACTCCCCCCACCGTGACAACCAACCGTGTCTCTAGACATTGCCAAATGGCCCTGGCTGGGAGGGGGACTGCACCTGGCTTCAGAATCAGGAGGTCCCAGTTCTACTTGGCTTGGCTTACTCGCTGGGTGACCAGGGCTGTGTTCTCCCTTCCCCAGCAAAAGCCACGGCCCTCGTCGCAGAACTGGCTAGCAGTAAATTTCAAGGACTCTTTGTTTGTTTGTTTGTTTGGACAGGGTCTTGCTAGGTAGTCCAGTCTGGCTTTGAACTCACTGTGTAGCCCAGGCTGGCCTTGAACTTGCAGCGATCCTCCTGCCTCTGCCTCCCAGGTGTTGAGATTACATGCACGCATTACACAGAAAGGCAAAGGACTTCTCTTTTAAATTGTTTGATTCGTACATGTTTGAGAGAGTTGATACATATACATATCGCAACTCAATCTTTTTTATTTCTCCTTTCCCTCTTCTCCCTCCGTCCCTAAATCCCTTCTCCATCTGCATAAGTTCTACCTCCCTCTATCTTTTATTTTGCTCTTCAAGTTATTTATACTTTGGGTTTCTCATATAAGAGAAACCATGCACAGGGTGTACTGGTACACACAAATAATCCCAGCACTCTGGAGGCTGAGGCAGGAGGATCGCCCTAAGTTCAAGACTGGCTTGGACTATATAGTGAGTTCAAGGATAACCTTGAGCATAGCGAGACCCTGTCTCAAAAGAGAGAGACAGAGAAACCATGTGATATGTAACCTTGTGTCTGATTGATTTGAGTTAGTGTTGTGATCTCAAGGTACAGCCATTCTCCTACAAATGACTCAAACTTATCCTTCTTTATGGCTGAGTAGTACTCCATTATGTATAAATACCACATTTTATTTATCCATTCATTCATAGATAGACAGATAGCCCATTTCCAAGAATTAGCTCTTATAAATGATATTGCTACAGCCAGGCACGGTGGCGCACACCTGTAATCCCAGCACTTGGGAGGCTGAGGCAGGAGGATCACTGTGAGTTCGAGACCAGTCTGGGCCACATAGTGAGTTCCAGGTCAGTCTCAGCTATACAATGAGACCCTGTGTCAAAAAACCAAAAAAATTAAAGCCACTAATGCCACCGGGGTGCTCTACCCTCACGACCTCATGTCACTCTGATTACCTGCCAAGGGTCCCACCCTCAAGGCTGTCCGCAACAGGCTAAGGCAAGAAGATTGCCTGTTCAAGGCCAGCCTGGACCACACAGTGACACCGTGACTCAAATACACACACACACGCGCGTGTGCACACACACACGCACGGTGCAAGTCCAGCAATGCATAGCCCAGGCTGGGTGAGATGCACATGCCCACCTGCACTGAGCTAGGTCAGTGGCAAAGACGCAGGGTGACTCTGAAGGCAGCAAACAAGTGTGCCTCTCTCAGGCCTGGCTTCCAGAAGGACCAGAGTGATGGACCCTCTGGAGCTCTAAGTCCCAGATGGTGGAAAGTCTGGGTAAAGAGGGCCAACGTGGCTCCTTTTCCGTCACCTCTGCTGGGTGGAAACATTCTTCTATTCACTCTGTTGTCCTGGGCTCCTTCCCCGGGTTGGGCGGAAGATGAGATGGTTGCCTGGACTTTCTTTGCTATGGGGCTGCAAAAAGATCACTTTTCTAGAGGCCTATAGATTGGGCCTGCCCAGGGGCCAGGGATTTAGGTCAGTGGTTCTGCCACCTGCATCGAAAGCACAAGGATCCGAGTTCGATCCTTGATTAAATTTTTTAAAAGAACATTATTCTCTATTTCAAATGAGTCAATTTTGGGGCCGGTGATTTGGCAAAGAACGGACCTGCCCACAAAAGCAAAACACCCTCCCCACTACAAGGGATTCTGACTTTTCTTCTGAGAAGGCGGTACTGAAGATTAAAGCCAGGGCCTTCTATTGAACTACCTACCTCCCCAGCCTATTTTTTCTGAGACGGTGTCTCCCTAAGTCATTACATTAACGAGGCTGCGCTCAAACTTGTGATTCTCCTGCCTCGTCCTCCTAGAATGTTGGGATTGCAGTCATATACCACCAAGCCTGGTTTCTGACTTCTTGAGGTAAGTATTTAACTCATTTATTTTTCTTTTTTATGTTGGTGACACAGGGAGGCCCACTCTGTCTTGGGTGCCCCGCAGGCAGGGATAGTGAGGGGTGTGGCAGATGAGGAACGGTCCCAAAGAGTTGTGTGAGACAGAGTCCTTACGTGTTACATGATTTGGACAGCAAATAATAAACTTGTATTGGCTAAAAGCAGAAGGAATATTTGTAGTCTGAGAGAGAAGGGCAGCCCAATTCAGGGAGGGAATTAGAGCTTGTTAATTCAGGATCTCAGCAATGCATTAATGGCCCCCTTCTGTCCCTTATTCATCCCTTTAGCGTCTATGTGTTAGATCCCAACTATGTGTCAGGCGCTGTGCTAAGCAAGAAATACCTGCCTGGGTGGAACTGCTGGTTCCTCAGGCCGGCATCCCTCAAGGAAAACAGACGGCATCCCAGATCCAGCCATCATATCCAGAGGGAAAAGGAGCCCTCTTGTGTCTCCTTTTATGGTGAGGAAACCTCTCCCTGAAGAGCCTCAGCTTGCTTCCCTTGTATTATGGGCTGGAACCGAGTCATGTGCCTCAAGCTTCAGCCAATCCGTGGACGAGAAGCGGCAACGGCCTGCACAACCCGATGACCAAGTGGAAGAAGGAAGTGACCTCAGCCGGCCTGAGCTTCTAGGAGAGAGAAAAGCGGGGGAATCCACATTGCCTAGGCCACTGGAGCACCTGCTGCGGTCCTTTCCCCGGATGTCTGCCTTCTACCCTCACGGTCTCCAGGAGCGGCTATGCCCGACTGCAGGGCAGTGGAAGATCCATCCCTTCTCTAGGTGTCCACGGGCGAGGCTGTCTGCACGGCAGACAGCTGGCGTCTTGCGCCCGGAGGACACTGCCGGGTGACTCCCACGTGGGCCTCGGGCAACCCCTTGCCTATTTCCCAGAACTTTCCACCCTTCCGCCTGCTGGGCCAGACTCCGAGCAAGCCTCCTACCCCAGCAGTGCGCCTGTGCCGAGGGTTAGGGGCTGGTCAGCAACCACCTCTCGGGTGCTCCGTGACTGCTGTGGCCCGGGGCCCCAACAGCGACAGGCCCTGCACAGCATAAGCAGGAGGGAGGAGGAGGGACCCAAGGACGGTGCGCCATGTCCCGGGGGGCACCGTGCACTGGGCGATGCTGCTGGACAGCTCCTCCGTGGGCCAGCCTCCTGGTCCCCCTGCCCAGGACGGAAGCAGCACTTCCTTGTGCCGGGTCTTCTGCTGCTGCTCCTGGTGGATCAGAGTGAGGCGCAGGCACAGACAGGGCGCGGTGCAGCCCCACGAGAGCAAGGGCCCTCGGCAATGCTATGACGGCAGCACGAAGGCGCAGTTCACTCCTTTACCTTTGGCTCAAGCCCACTTGCGATTCTTTTTCCTCTTTGGTAGCACTAGAGAGTAAATATAAGAGCCTTTCACTGAGCTATATCCCCAGCCTTTTTTTTTTTTCCCCTTTCTTTTTGAGACAGGGTCTGAGCTGCTCAGACTTGTCTTGAACCGGTGATCCTCCTGCCTCAGACTCTGCGCGCTGGAACAACAGGCACCGCCACGTCTGGCTGTGATTTGGCATTTAAGGTCCTTCATGATTCTGCCGGTGCCTGACGCAGGCCTGACCCCAGCCCCTCACTGTCTCTCTGGCCACGGCGAGGTTCCAGGGGCAGCCGGACTACTCCACCCCAAACTTGATGCACACCATTCTCCCTGGCACACTGCAAACTGCCACCACCGTATCTGGCCAAACTTCTGGAGGAGCGCCCCGTGCCCTTTCCCGGGAGGCCGGCACGGAGGTCTCTGCACCATCTTCTCCTGAAAATTGGGGTCCACAGGGATGGGTTAAGTACACGCGCTTAGGCCGTCAGTGTCGGAGGCAGGACCTCGGCGCAGTGAAGGACGCTGGTGTCTCCCCGTGTTTATTCCTCTTGCCTGACTCTGCTGCAGTAGTAGGGTCCGAGGTCAGGCACCATGTTAGCGCAGTCTCTTCATCAAGACAAGACTTGGCACGCAACATACAAACGCACACGTTCAGGAGTCCTCTGAAGTGACCTGGACACAGCTGGGCCACAGAAGTGGGCAATGATAACCCCTCAGGTGCTAGTCCTATTCTCATGCCAGGAAAGCTCACAGGGGCAATCAGCGTTCTTACCTGTGGCCAGAAGAGGAACTGAAGTAAACTAGGTTAATCCCACTATCGTTTGGGCCAAACTGTTCCGTAGTTCAGGCTGGCCTTGAACTCATGGTGATCCTCCTGTCTCTGCCTCCTGAGTGCTAAGATGGCACGCGCTACCATGCCCAGTGCTTTCCCTGATGTCTATGGTGAGCAGCCTGAGAGGCCGCAGGGCAGGCTCAAGGCACCCGTGCGCTTGTCCCACCGGCCGGCCACACGGTAGGGCTCTCAGCAGTGCCCAGGGTTTCCTTATGGCTGGGCAGTTCTACCCGCCACCCTGAGGGGCTGCTCAGTGCCGACAGCCAGGTCCCCCAAGCAGGCCAGCCTCCTACACCCGTGACTATCCTGAGAACCTGGTCCCCTGAGGAGCCTGTGTCCTGCAGCTCTGCCTGCACCTGCCCTTCCTTCCCCAGCCCTCATGTCCACCCAATCCTCTGTGCAGCTTCCTGCTGCCTCCGGGCAGCTAGCTCCTTCCATTCCCAGTCCTGGAGCTGAGGGAGGAGCCAGGCTGGCCTGGGGCAGGGAGACAGGACAGGAAGGATGGGGTACTCAGGCCAAAGGGCCACAGGTCCACAGTCCAGGACAATCGATCCTAGATCTCATGTGTGTCTACTCGTACCTGGAAAGGGGGTCAGTAAAGATGCCATACGTTATGTATCCTAACTGCATATGGAGCAGGGAACATACCCCATCAATAGTAACTTCATCAAACCAGGCGTGGTGGCGCACGCCTATAATCCCAGCACTGGGGAGGCTGAGGCAGGAGGATCGCTGTGAGTTGAAGTCCAGCCTCAACCACATGGTGAGACTGGGGGAGGGGGGCCTGTAATCCCAGCATACGACGGCCTGAGGTGGGAGGACTGGCACAAGTTCAAGGCCAGCCTGAACCAACACCAAGACCATGTCTCAGAAAACAAAAGAAGAAAATGTTCAAAAATTAAAATATCCTTAGAATTACATCCATGGGGAAAAAATATTATATTTAAGTAGTACCCAGAAGACAAAGCTCTAGGAAATAAAAACTAATTAGGTGAGACCCTTTGGAAATCAGTGTGAGTTTCCTAAAGGCACTGAGTCTCTGGTATGAAACCAACACTTCAAGTACCAGATCGGTGAGTGGAGAGGCCATGTAAATCAAACTGAAGATCCCTAAAGCTTCCAGGAGCTGAATTTATCAAGTTGGAAGATAAAGCCATGGGTGCAAAGCCTTCAAAATCAGCGGGAAAAGGCCATCCAACCTATACTTCAATAACCAAGCCATCAAGCCCACATAGCTTAAAAGCTTTTTTTTTTTTTTTTTTGGTTTTTTGAGACAAGGTCTCACTACGTGGTTGACTGCCTTGGAACTCACTATGTAGTCCAGGCTGGTCTCAAACTCACAGCGATCCTCCTGCCTCAGCCTCCAGAGTGCTGGGATTACAGGTGTGCACCACCACGCCCAGAAAAAGCATTTCTAATGTGCAGTCTCAAAGCACATTTCCAGCGTGCTCTCAGGATAGCACTTAAGGAAGCATGCTACCAAGCCAAGAATGTAACCCAGGAGTAAGAACATAGGAAACCCAGAAGACAGGGCTTTAATGCAGGACAGAGGCCAAAAGAACTCCAGCCCGAATCTGTGCAAGACGCTAGCAGGCTCCAGGAAAAATGAAATACACACAAAGAACCAGAGCAAACAGTGTCCTTGTGACAAGCTGTGCTGGAGGCCTACCGGAGCTAGAACGTAAAGGAATCTAGGTTCTGGTTCCGATCACAGTTGTGGCATACAGCTGTAGTCCCAGCACTGGAGGCTGAAGCAGGAAGATCATAAACTGGGGCCCTATCTGGGCAATTCAGTGGGACCCTGTCTCAATATCAAAAAGGGCCAGGGACGTAGCTCTGTGGTAGTGTCGTGGGGCTCGATTTCCAGTGTGAAACAAGAATGAACAGTGACCACCCGAGGCCTGGGAGGTATGCGGAAGGCCTAGTTTGATCCCCAGTGCTACAAGATAAAGGTAAAAGCGAGCAACTGAAAAAACCACATTAAACGCAAGAAAAATGAGTTGTATAAACATGAGATGGAGATCCAGTACGTCATGGGTTTGGCAGCAGCCACACACGTGAGGACTATCGACGGGCCAGTTACATCACCAGTTTCTCTAATCAGGATCAACAGTACTCAGCAACGTAGACAGATGCAGAAGTACTGAATTAAAAGTTTTACAAAATGGGATGGGGTGATGAGGACAGTGGATGCCTCTAGCCTAAGAACCATGTGATCACTTAAATTACAGGAGTAACTTTGGTAAAACCAAAAAACAATCAACTGAACACAGCTTACTGAGATGGAAAGCAGCAATTTCTAGCCTAAGAACCATGTGATCACTTAAATTACAGGAGTAACTTTGGTAAAACCAAAAAACAAGACAACTGAACACAGCTTACTGAGATGGAAAGCAGCAACACCCAAGCTCTAGGAGACCCGGACCCAAAGGAACGAGAGCTATGGGAGGAGCCACCAGCGGTCAGCAGTCTCGGCAGGGGTCGGAGGGGCCAGGCATTCTCTTCTTCCTTTCAGTACCGGGGATCAAACTCAGGACTTCGCACTTCCAAGGGAGGCACAGCGCCACTGAGCTCCATCCCAGCCTGGCAGTCACTTTTGTGATTCGTCTGCTCACTCTGGGAGTACCAACCCCACCCACCACCGAGACCCCTGGAGAGAACACCATCCTTCGCCTCAGGGAGGTGAGGCGGCCCAACCGTGCTGCTCCAGGGCGTCCTAGGCCTCCCTCCTCACCCGACGCCAGGTCCACCCCCACCAGAACTGTCCACTATCCGCTGCTTCCTGCACAGCCTGCCAGAGCAGGTCAGGGGAACCCACAGGGCTGGCAGCATCAAAGGGCTGGCTCCTTGGCCCAAGACCCACAGACACCACCGGAGTGCTGCAAAGTGGCAGGTGAGCAAGCGCCCGTCTCAGGCCCAACCTCCCAGAGCTTGGAAGCCCTTTCTCTGCCAGAGAATAGCCACAGAAAAACAAAGGCCCACGCCAGATAGTTTTCAATCAAGCTTTTAATGAAAAGATCATAAAATAACAGTTTCTCATCACTGTACATTAAGACTGCACGCTTCTGAATGGAGAGATCAGTCATCAGTAAATTGCTTTTCTATGACACTGGAGAGCTGCGTACCTGCAGCTCTAACCTGAATTTATCCGAATTCTTGAGGGAGGTGAACTCAATGTGATGAGTGACGGTGGTGGTGGCCAGTACAGGAGTGCGATCCCAGTGCCCCTCCCCTCTCTGGGAGGGCACAGGACACGATCCCCCTTCCAGTTCCAATGAAACAAAACAGCTAGAAACCCACCCCTCCCCTCCCCTCGAGGTATTTGCAAGTGGGCCGGTGCCCAACCGGGGGCCCCAGAGGGGCAGGGGGAAGCGAGTGATGGGCTGGGCACAGAGAGGCTCCCCTCAGCACCTGGCCCCACGGGGCCCTGCCAAGTGGAGGGGGGGAGCCCTGGGGACCCTCCCTGTCCCAAATGAGGTCTGTTATGCAGCATCTTTGAGGTCAATAAATTATAGCAATAAATAGCAAGGTGAGGTAGGGGAGGGGTTCCTGGTAGAAAATTAAAGAGGGTGACTGAAGCCGGGGGCATCCTAGGAAGGGGGTCCTGGGCAGCCTCGGTCCCACAGCCCCCACCCATCCCTGGTTTGGAATGTCAGACTGAGGCTCCGGTCAGGCCCCTCCCCTCCCTCGTTCCTGGCATCCGATTCACAGGTTCAGTAACATGGGCTCCAGCGTGACGTGACTCCTGGGAAGAGCGGAACTTTGGTCCCTTTAAGGGGGCGCGGCAGGACTGAGGACCCGTCTGCTCTTCCCAGATTTGGTGCCTTCAGCTTCCGTCCCCCGAGCCCCCGGGGACAGAGTGGACGTAACACCTGCTTCCGAGTCCCACCCTCCCAGCTGCCCAGGCCTCCCCTACTCAGGACAGCCACAGGAGGGCAAGGATCTGCCCGCCCGCCGGCCCAGCTAGATCGTACTCCTGCACAGGGGCCTGAGGTCCGGTGAATACTGATGGTGCGGGGCAGCGGGCCAGCAGCCCGGCTTCCCCAGCGGTGGTGGACGGGAACTGTCCCCCCAACTCAGTGAGTTCGGGAGTCAGTCCGGGTCCAGATTGTTCATGTCACAGGCTGTGGTATATGGCTATGCTGCGAGTCTCTGAGATTATTTGCTTAAAGGTTCATCTTTTCTTTTTTCCTTTTTTGCAATCCTGAAGGAGCCCTTGCTATGGCTCGGTCAGGCGGGGGCGGGCAGTGGAAGAGCCGAGCTTGCCACACACCTGCTCACTTGCCCCAAATCTGAGAAATAAATACATTCATCACTGCACAAACATATTGATACAAAAACAACACTGTTAAGAGTGTTTGCACCGTCTTGTGTTGGTAAGGACCAGGCCCAGTCAGCCCCTTCTGCTGCCTGGGGTGGGGGGACCCACTGAGTTGACTGAGCTGTGCAAAGGTCCTGGCTTTTTGGCTTGAGGGAGACCCTTACATCAACTCACCCCAGAGAGTCACGGGCAGAGCAGGGGGAGCTCACTTCCAACCTGGGGCCCAAGCCCAGACTCAGGTCCTGGAGCCAGAGCTGACCGCAACCCTGTACCAGCTGGTCAGGACCACAAAGGTCCAGTCAGCAACGCCTCAGGGGCTGGTCAGCACCAGCCCAAGCTCTTTGGTGCCAGCTGGGCTTGGAGAGGTCCCAGGAATGGGGATGAGGGCTCACGTGAGTCCAGGGAGGCATAAAGCCTGTTCCTGGAACCCAGGACTACCTCTCTCTGCCCGTGAGTCATTCCAGGGCCGACTCGAAGGACCTCCCAGCAGAAGGTGAGGATTCCCTGGGACTGGCCTTACAGCTGCTGAGGTCTGAAACTGTAGAAGTTTATGTAAACAATGAGATAAATATATTAGTATCTTTTTCTGAGCCCATTGAGGTTCCATACTCATTCAAAATGTGCTTTGGTTTAAAAAATAGGTTTTGTGAATTTGGGTATGAGCTTTCTTTTTTTTTTTTCCCCCTTTTTTTGTTTTTTTATTCTTTTGTTTTTTATCTTTTTTCCTATATGATATCTCCTATTCTGTTTCCTGTTTCTCCGAACATTCAGGAATTAAGTGACTAAAGAGGAGAACTGAAAGCCGCCTTGGCCTCCTCCGGCCTAATTTCCTTGTGAGGCTCTTAACATCTGTACACACACTCTCTCAAGCACGCACCAGACATGGAGTCAAAGGAAAAGGAAAACAAAACCAAGTGTTGTGTCAACCCCACCCCACCCCGTAAACCCTTAAAATCTTAAATAGGAAACTAGTGTTTTGCTTTCTCATTAAAATACAGAAAAGGCTTGGTACAATACTAAGGTGGGTACAATACTATGTCGCACAGACGTCGTTGAGTAAGGGGGCTTTGCTCCCAGTCCCTGAAGTTCTGCAGAGGAATCACCTACTTTTGAGTCACCTCACAGATGTGGCTGCCCACAGCCCGGGAGGCCAGGCGTGTGCACAATTCCCGTGCGGTACAGACTTTGTGTCATGTGGCTTAAGTGCTGATGGGTGGGGTGGGGTCAGAGAGCAGGGGGCCTGGCACAGCTCAGCCCCCGCACCGGGTGCAGTGGAGCCCAGGAGTCTCCTCCGCCAGGTGCTCGGCCTGCCTTGTTGGAACAGAGACCCAGGATCCAGTTCTTTGCGTATCCCACCCAAAGGGAAGAGTGGCCAGCTGGGGACGCCACTCAGAGGGCTTGGCCAGGAACCCTCCTCTGTGGCCAGAGGTCCCTCACTCCCAAGAACACACCGTTCACCACTCAGGTCCCTGAACTCAGGCTGTTTTCAGCTGGACGGTCTTTGGAGGGCTGGGGGTAAGGGATGACTCTAGAGCTTTTTGGTCTGAACTTAAAATCGAAAGGAAAAAAGAAAAGAAAAACATGAAACAGAATGAAGAAGATAAAGCCTGTTGGCCCAGCCCTGCAGCTCCAGTTGGCTGAGGACACTGGGACCAAGCATGGCAACCTTGGTCTGGCCTGGAGCCCAGCGGAGGCCCTTGCAAGTACTGAAGCTGACCGAGAAGGCCATGGTTAAGAGGCAACAAAACTGAGCCTATGCGTGGCGGCCAGACTCTTACCAGGGTGGCTGGGGGCCAGGCCTGCTCAGGGGTGCCGATCCTCGCTCCCCTTGCTTTGGTCACCTCCTCCTGACACCTCACTGGCTAGGTGGAGGCTACTGCTCTAAGCTCAAGGTGAGGGGACAGGATGGGAGGGGCTCACTTCCACCTCATCCCGGCCCCGGCGGGGAGCTGCTGAGACCTGTCCCCTTCCCCTCCTAGCTTTTCTTGCTTGGATGCCCTGTACCTGCCCCTTAGCCTGCCCCACAGCAGGGTCTCTCAACTCTCACCCGGCTCGGCGAGCAGCAGGCGCCCCGAGGACAGCGTCCGACCCAGGAGGGTGCTCAGGCCAGCCCGAGCCGGGCTCACTCCCCCCAGAGGAAAACAAAAGCATCTAGGCCTCAACTGCCTGTCAACAACATACTGTTTCCGCGGATTCAAGAGGTAGCAAAAGGTCAGAAGTCTCTCCACCTTATTCAGTGAGGAAGGAAAGCGAAACATCTGTCCATACTCACAGCACACACAACACACTTGCCCACACACACAAAAATGAAAACTGCAAGTACCAATGATCCTGGCGTTGAGTCCAGCCTCCCCCCACCCCCAGACCTTCCAGCTCCAACAGTCCCACAAACCTTACACGGGGCTTTCTCCCTTAGAACAAAAAAACAAAAAAAACAAGTACCTCTAGACAAAGAATATTCCTCGGAAACTACAGGAAACGCACGCTCTCCTGAGGTGGCCCAGGCAAGGCTGGGGACCACGGAAGCCTTTGGGCAAGGAGGGCTTCTGGGCCTGGAGAGGTGGGCTTACTGCTGCACCCCACGGCAGCTGCCAGAGCTGGGGGGACGACAGGGAGAGGCAGCTGCCCGGTTACATTCAGTCTGCAGACCCAGGCTCAGCCCTGAAGAGGCAGGAAGAAAATAAACTATGGTTTGTTTTGGTTTAAAAATCAGAATTCAAAAAGGAAAACAAAATGAAACGAAACAGAGTAACAACAGAAAAGGAACAGATCAGTAGGAATAACAGCAACACAGGCCCAGAGGGCTCTTTAGTTGTAGAGGTAGGCGGTGGGGTCACCCTGACTGTCCCAGCGCCAGTGAGCAGTGCCACCCTGGCTCAAGGAGGGAAGGAGCTCTCCCCCCAACACCTGCTCCTCTCAGAGCTGGGGTCGCGCACACCCACACAGACACAAGCACACGTGCACACACACAGACACGGTCCCTGCCGGGTAGGGGCCTGCTCCAGATACCACCCTTGGCCACAGGCAGCCCCGTCCCTCACCAGCATGGAGGGGGCACCCCCTCCACCCTTCCCCTTCCCCAGCCCAGCCTGCAGGAAAGGGCCCAGGTCCCAGTGAGACCCGTGTGACCCACTCCCACCAGCTCTGCGGCAGCCCCTGCAGGGAGCGGGGACCCTGGGCGGGATGGGGAGGTAGAGCGGTCACCAGCACCACATGCGCAGGGGTGGGCCCTCCGGCCTCCCTCCTCTTGGCTTCTCTTGGTACAGACTGTTGATTAAAGCTCTGAGTGTGGGGAGGCTGGTCCAGAGGGGCCACCAGGCGCCTACAGCTGGACCCTGGGCTCTGGTCCCTCCCGCCGTGCCGCCTTGCTTCTCTTCCTGTGGGCTCCCGGGTGGCGAGTCTGAGGGTGTCCACGGGTCTTTGGCTTCTAGGAGGGGGAGGTGTGCATGCGCAGGTGGCTGATCAGGTTGCGCTGCTGGGTGAACTTGCCCCCGCAGAGCTGGCACTCATAAGGCTTCTCGCCGGAGTGCACACGCATGTGCTCGGTGAGGCGGTACTGGCGGGTGAAGCGCATGCCACACTCGTTGCAGGCAAAGGGCTTCAGGCCCATGTGGCTCCGCTTGTGGCGCGTCATGGTGCCGCGCTGTGTGAACATCTTCCCGCAGACCTCACAGGGATAGGGCCGCGTCAGCCAGTGCGACTTCTCGTGCTGCCTCAGAGTGGCCGGGTCCTTGTAGGTCTTCTCACAGATGGAGCACTTGAAGGGCCGAGCCTCCGCCGCATAGGCTGCGCTGGGCGCCGACAGGTCCTCAGCCTCCTCCTTGGTGCCCCCGCTTCCGGTCTCATAGGCTCCCTCCTCCTTGATGAACAACTCTTCCTCCGTGTGCGTCTCCACGTGGGCGTTGAGCTGCTCGGAGCTGGGGAACCCTTTGGCGCAGGGAATGCACACGTACAGGTTGTCCCCGTATGACACCGTCTCGTAGCCCTCTTGCCGGTACATGTAGTGCGCGCCCGCGTGGCCGCTGCCGCCCTCGCTCCCGCTCTGCCCGCTGTCCTCGCTGCCGTCCTTGCCATTCTCATCCTCTCCTTTGCAGGGATACGCAGTCTCCCCATAGGGCACGCTGGGGCCGCCCCCACCGACGCTGGCAGCCAAGATGCCATTGGGAACCCTGTCCCCGAGCCCCTCGCCCTCCTCTCCAGAGCAGGGGCCCTTGGGCCCAGCTTCTCTCCGCTCAAAGGGGGAGCCGGCCACAGGCTCCTTCTTGCTCCATTCCTTCTTCCGGGCCGAGTGCCGGAGGCTCTTCCGAGGCTGCCCGCCGGGCCCCTCCAGCAGGCTCAGGGGGTTGTCTTCGGCTCCATCCAAATCCAGAGGCTCATCAGGGGTGCCACCCAGATCAGTGTAAGAGGCACTGTTGGCAACAGGCAGGGCAGAGGGCAAGGGGGGTGAGCCGTGCTGACTGTCACTCAGCTGGGCTGGGTCATCGGGGGTCAGGTGGGGGCCGGGGATGGTGGTAGGCAGGGGCGGGCTCTTCTTGGACAGGTCCAGGCCTAGCTCTTGCTCACAGCCCCCACTGCTCCCATTGGTGCTGCTGCCACAGCCCCCCAGGCCCATCTCGCCGCCGGCGGGACAGACCCCCAGGCCCAGGCTGTGCGTGCTCTCCTGGGTGGAGCCACTGAGGAAGAGCTCATCATCGGAGCCTTTGGCTGGGGGAAGCTCCTGGGGTGCATGGGCCCCCTTGTGTCCGTCCACGAGCCCCGGATACCGAGCCTGAATGACAGAGGTGGTGGACAGTCGCTGGCTGCGGGGTGGCCGCCCCATGCCGGTGGCTCCCACCCGTCCAGAGCCAAAGGGCTTACCAGCCCGCTTGAGTTTGCGGCGGCAGAGGGCTGCCAATTCAGGCAGCTGGAGGTAGCTGGCGGCAGTGAGGAGAGTGCTGAAGTTGGGCTCGGCAGGATGGTCGCTGGGCAGCAGCTTGCCGGTGTAGATGAAGTCCAAGATCTGTTGGAACACCGTGGAGCTGACCATGTCTGTGTCCAGGTTGATGAGGTTGTCGTGCAGGACCAGGGACTTGAAGTAAATGCTGCTGGCAGCCAAGACATTCTTGTGGGCCCGGAAGATGGAGTTCTCCACCATGATGATGACATCACATAGGAAGCCCTTGGTCCTCTGCTGGTTCAGCTGCAGCAGGAGCTGTTTCGAGTGACTGGGCAGCTCCATGTCGGGCCCCATGTCCCCACACCCTGCCCACGCGTACCACCTGCAGGCAAGAACAGGCAGAGAGGTTAAACTAGTGCCGGGGCCCTAGGGCAGGGCACAGTTCTCTGTAGCACCCAAAGGGGCCCCTATACTGACCTGGGAATGGAACCAGGCTCAGTCCTATCCCCCCAGGGAAGAGTCTACACGGTACCGGCGCTGTGAGGGCGAGGGCATCACCTCACCAAGGACTCAAGCCGTTTGGCAAAAAACAAAGCAACCCTCCCACCAATCTGCACTATGGAGAAAATGAAGGTGCTGAGCAAACTGGGGTCTGAAATGACTTTACATGCCAGGTACACACCAAAGTAGCCCACAGGGACAAGCAGGAATTCAAAATAAGCAGCAGGTGGCTATGGAATTCGAACAGCAGAGGCCCTTCTAGGGGTACAGGAGCCCTTGACTGGTCCTGCCTAGGCGAGCAGACTCACAGGTTGGTCTTCCTAGCTTTCCAGACAAACCTGAAATCCAGATATTCATGTATAATCTCTCTATGCTAAAAGAAAGTTCTTGGGCCAGGAATTTAGCTCAGTGCTTCTGCCACCTGCCTCACAAGCACAAGGACCCAAGTTCGATCCCCAACAGCCTCCCCCCAAAGAAAACAACAACAACAACAACAGAAAAGAAAAGAAAGTTCTTTTTACAAATATTATATTGGCCACATCATTAGCTGGCCTCCGGTTGGCAACCTCTGCTCTCCACTGGGGTACCTCTCAAACAACCTTAGCCTTACACCCTTTCTAGGAAAAGCAGCCACCATCTGAGTCTGGGGGAGCCTGCCAGCTGGCCCCTGCCTGCAAGGCTGACACAGATGATAACAGAGATCACTATGTAATAATCCAGGCGCGGTAGTGCAAACCTATAATCCCAGCACTCTGAGAGGCTGAGGCAGGAGGATCACAAATTGTAGCACAGCCTAGAAAATTTAACAAGACCCTGTTTCAAAATTTAAAAAATGGCTGGGGATGTAGCTCAACGTGAAAGCCCTGGCTTCAATCCCCAGTTTGTGTGTGTGTGTAAACACATAAATGCCTTTGGTCTCCACAGGAACTCACTAGCCTGCTGGTGCAGGGGTAGTGAGGAGGGGGTCACCTGGCCTACTATGGGCCCATTGGTTCTTCTGCCCTTGGCTTGCCCCCTTGCCAAGTGTGGGGAACCAGGTGACCCACTGTTCTGGGCCCCAGCATGGAAGGCACATCTTGGGTTCTTTGTGCCTACAAAGCCAGTGAGGCACAAGGAGTGGAAGACGGTTAGTTCCTGAAATATTCAGCCTTTGAGCATCTTCCTAAGCTGCTTAGCCTGGCCTGGCTTAGCCAAGTCCTCCCCCAGAGCAAGCAGCAGGTATATCAGGTGTTTGCTGTGAAGCTCTGAGTGCTAGCTTTTTTTTGTTTTTTTGAGACAGGGCCTCACTATGTAGTTGAGACTGACCTGGAACTCACTGCGTAGCCCAGGCTGGTCTTGAACTCACAGTGATCCTCCTGCCTCAGCCTCCCAAGTGCTGGGATTACAGGTGTGAGCCACCACGCCCGGCTCTGAGTGCTAGCTTTTAGTGTGTGTCCTACCCATGTTCACTGACAGTGAGCTCTGGAACTCTGGGGTACATGCAATACCAGGTTTCTCCATCTGTCTACAAACAAGAGCAGACAAGGGGCTGGGGAAAACATCTGTGTGGTGGGAAAGGAAAGCAGGGTACGGTGGACACAATCCCCTCCAAGACTCTGCTCTGCCACCCTGGGGGAAAGGTAGGAGGTCCCCGTGGTAATGAGGTTTGGAGCAGGTTCAACGACTTCCAGAGAGTGGGCCCTGAGTGGGAGGGGACAGAGATGCTTATGGGAACTGCCAGAGAGGCTGGAGGGAACAGAAATCACAGCTTCATGTTATGGGCTCTACTGCTCCATTGCCAGCAGCCATAAACCAGTGGAGAAAGTGCCCGTGTCCATGGACCCCTGTCCCGTGGAAGCCTGTGGCCAGGCCGGGCTCAGGTGGCCACTCGGGCAGAGACATGCCCTCCCCGGCTACGGACCCCATCTCCTCCTTTGCGATAAGGGGTTAGAGATGGGGCTGGTGGTGCTGTTTCCCTCCACTGGGAGTTGCTTGGTACTAAGGTTGGCCTTATGTACTGTCCTGGGCACCTCTGACCACAGCCTTGGTCCTTCTGCCCTGGAAGGGCCATTTCCATCTTTCCAAGGCCCACTGAGTATTTCCCTGCTCTTCCTCTTATCCTGCACAATGCCCTGCTTAACAGAGGGGCTGCTTCCTCTACACCACCCAGTACTGCACACACAGAGGATCACTGGCCAGGCCAGAGCTGCACACACTACCCAGAGGGCCCAAGGGACAGGAGCAGACAGCCATCCTCCCTCCCCCAGGGCTCCCCCTCGGCCTACCGGAGTGCCAGGGGCCCAGAAACCATGTGAGCAGCAGCCAGAGGGGACAGCCTCCTCGAGTGCGTGGGCTTCCTGGGGGTGCATCAATGCCTGGTCACCTGGGGAGAAGACAGATGGTTGGTTGGTTGCTCAGACAGGCATCATCGAGAGGGAGGAAGAGGGGACTATGAAAGAGAGGCAACTGGTGGCCCTGGATCCCTCACTCCCAGAAAGGTCAGGGACTCTATATGGTGTAGAATCCGTAGGGGCTGCCAAGCAAGAGACAGTGGCCACAGTGCCCTACAGTCACACCCAAAGGCAAGGAAGGATGAGGAGCCCGGGAGCAGATCTGAAAAGCGGAGAGGGCATTCACTACTTTCCCGACATATGCTCTGGAGATTTAGGGCTCCCCAGGGGCCACCTAGGCTGGGGGTACTGGTGGCAGGCACACAATTCCAGCCAGGCTGCAGAGAGGTGGCAGGAGGCCCACGCAGACCCTCCTCAGGCTGGCCCATTTACATAACAAAAGGTCAAAATTGGAGCCACTTGTGCAAAGGCTATTTATAAGAACCAGTCTCAACCGCCTCTAGCTTCCATGCCTCCTTCCCTCCCAGATCTTCTCCTCCCCAGAGGGCCCAGCCCCCTCCTGCCCAGCCTGACCACATGGCCTCCCCTCTCTGGAGGTTTCACCGCCCGAAGGCTTGCCCCAGCTGCAGGCTGGCCTTTCAATACCAGCCCGCCAAAGCAGCTGGCAGCTGCTGCCAGATGAGCAAGGGCCCTTCTTTCCCAGAGCTCTAGGTGCTCCACGAGAGGGCCCTTAGGGCTCTGGGTCTCTGCACCCCACTCGAGTCAGCCTGGGATTCCTTGGAATGGAGCGGGGTGGGGGAGGGGCCACCGCAGCCTGGAACCCATCCTTGCCCACCCCTCCTCCACCCAACCCCCAGGGCCAGGGAGGCTCAGCAGGTCCCTCAGGAATGTGACCAGACCCGGGTGCAGGCCTGAGGCTGAGGCCCCAGCTTCAGGCTGCCAGCTGTCTCTCCAGCCCTTGGCCCAGCTTCCCTCTGATGGCGCAGGAGTGTGAGCAGGATGGGGGCTGGTGGGTAGGGGTGGAAAGAGGGGCATATGGTTGGCTCAGGATTCCACCAAAGTCCCCAAGGGCAGCAAAACCAGCTCTGGTGGTACAGAACCAAGAGCTCCAAACAAATTTAATGAGGACCAGGCCTGGGTCTCCTTACCCAAGAGTAGGTAAAAGTTTGTCAAAAGATAGAGCAGAAGCCCGGCCTTGGAAGGGTGCAGAGGTCACCAGAACACCGGTGAGGACAGCCCCGAAGGACCCACGGAAGTCACAGGTGGTGCGTGAGCCAGCCGATCGCCCACCGGGAAGCCTGAGCCGACCCACCTGCTCCCTGCCTCACTCCCCTCACAACCTGGATCACGCAGTGACTTCTGCCTCAGCGCCCACAGACCCTGCAACCAGTGGTTACCCACCCCTGACAGGTCTGACAGGCTACTGTACACCAGAGAATGAATGGTAGAGAAGAATTCAGGGTGGCCCGAGGACCTCAGGGGTGGGAGAGTCCTCCACAAGTACTGCCTACAGTGAAAATCTATCCTCGCCTCAAGGGCCCACACCCAACCCTGCCATCCCCTGCAGTCTACAAAGCACTGCTCTTTTCTTCCTAACCCCAATGACAAGTCAGCCAGAGATCTCTACCCTACCGACTCTCTACCAGGCACCTACCCTGGAGAGACCCTGCCTGGGGGAGAGCCAAGGACCCAGAAACATGGTTGTGGGTGCTCGTAGGGTAAAGCTCCATACAGAGGCCAGTCCTCAAACCTGGCAGGCACTAGGGATGAGGACACAGGCTGCTACCCAGCAGCCACTGTAAGGAAACCCAAACAATGTGGCTGTCAGCCCAAGGAGAGCAAGTTCAGTCCCACACCACTGCTGGCCCAGAGCACTGGCTCCTAGGATACCCGGGACCGAACCAGTGGAACAGCAAGACTGGGCGCTCAAGGCTGAACAGATGCACCTGCAGGGCTATGACTTAGCCTAGGGGTGGTGAACTACGGCATGCATGCCTCAGTGGGCTGTATCACTGAAAACTTTAAAGGCTCATCATCACTGACCTACCCTTTCACAGGCACAAAACTTTCAAAGGACCCAGGGAAGGTACAAAGAAGGGTGGCACAGAAACTGGGACCCTGGTTAGGAAACCCCCAGCTCCAGATCCCCTGTGGATGGACCCCATAAGGACCAACCTCAGAAGGCAAGGACGGGCTCTCACCTTGAACAAAGATAGGGTAGAACAAAATGTCTGGATACCTTCCCAGGCCCACTATTAGATGGCCTTGGTGATGGAATGGTCAATATCCTTGTCCCGTGGAGAGGGCAACACAGTGGCTGACCCTCCTCTCCCCTCCCCACCCCATACTACAGGAAAAATCTGAGGCACAGCCCCCTTTCCAGACAGCACAAAACTGAGATGCCTTTCAACTACTGGCAACACCAAGGGGAGCTAAACCCATGAGCCTCTGGAGGCACCAGAGGCCCCTGTCCTCCCTCCCATAAAGCAACCACACTGGAAGATCCAGCCCCACCCAAACTAGCAAGGCCTACTTTGGGGGTACACTTAGCCAACTGGTGAATGAGGTGCTCTTTACGGACGGGATTATCTGAAACCTACAGTCTCTACACAGATGTGCCTTATGATGAGTACCATCTCAATAAACTCACCTTTAGATGAAAATGTTACTCCACTAACAGTTTTTAAGAGTGTACAATCCTTCAAAGAAAAAAAGGTAGAATGGCTGCACATACATGGACAAATCTCACACAGACATGAGCTGAGTGGAAGAAGCCTTATCGAAGAGTAGAGAAGGCCTGACTTCATTCACATCAAGATCTAGACCAGGAAAAACCAACCCGGGAGGAACTAAATTTTAGCGGCCTGTAAGGGCAGGGCAGGGCAGGGCCGGGCCTGGCTGAGCTGAGGTCCTGGACAGGAGGCATGTTCTGGGTCATGGACAGCTCCACCCCGCTGGAAGTCCATTACGGCACTCTAGTTCATTGTGTAGAAATCTCACCTCAGATGAAATCAAGCCCACACCCACTGGAGAGCCCTCCAGAAAACATACCCATCTCAGCAGCGTGATGCCTTCCCTTCTTTCCTGCACACAACGCCAGTACCATTTACCGGGCACTGCTGTCTACCGGGCCACACAGCCCCTTTCTGTGCGCTTCACCCTTTAACCTTCACGGGCTCAGTGGCTCAGAAGCCCGTGTACTACCTTCCCCGTGACCAAGCAGATGCCCCTAACATCTGCCCAGTTTATCTGAGCCCTCATGACAGCACCCACCCACTTCTCACCTCCTCACGAGAGAGAATGGCCTGGGTTAGGTCACTTTCAGCCATGGACACGAGCACCTCGCCTGTTGCTGGTTTCCAGCCCACCTGTGATGCCAGTTCAGGGTTCAGTACCCACTTACCAATGGGCACAGAGCCCAAGGGCACATGGGAGCAGCTCCTGTGAGCAGAGCAGCCACCGTTCCTCCAGCTTCTTCCTGACTGGGCAGCCCTGTGTATCTCCAGAGGGCAATGAACACCCCGGGCCCAAGACACGCTCTGGGTCTACCCACTGCCCCACAAACCTTTGTCCCCTGTACCCACAACCCCAGAGACATCCTACGAACAGCCAATGAGGACGGCGGGGCACAGGGCTTGCGGCGTCCCACCCTCACCTCACCGTCTCCAGACCCTCAGCCTGGCGCTGTTGAGGCCCTCACTGATCCCTGATCCCAGGGGACCAAGATCCCCTGCCTGCCTCAATGTCTAGCTCTGCCAGTGCATGCGGCCTCAGGGGCTGGGCCAGGCTACTTCCGGGCTTCTCTGTCCAATGGGCAGGAGAACATGCTGTGGCTCAGCGTCTCTCCAAGGCCATGAAAGAAGAGGAACGCGATCCCTGCTCATGGAGAGAACAACTCCATTCCCACAGGTGCTGCCCCGCCTCGGCCTGGACACCAACCTTGCCCTGAACCTGGACTTCACAGGCCGCTCACTCTGAACTGCTTTGGTCACTGGGCCTCCTTGGGGTCCCCCTCTGGACACCAGGCTGGCAGTCCTTCATCGGAGACCACAGCCTATCCCACCAGGCCACGTGATACTTCTCACCCTTCTCCCACTCAATGCTTGATCCCTGAGGCAGGAACGAGCCCTCCTGGAGGCGACTGCGGGCACCTGGACTGGAATTCTTCCTGCCTCACGGCCAACCAAGAGGCCTGGTGAAAAGGGTAAAGGGCGGGGCGGGGAAGCTTCCCTGACGCAGACTGCGGCTCGGCTCTCCAGGACTTTCTCATCCCACCCCTCCCTGGTGACCGTCCCTCACTTCCTCAGAAAGACACTTCAGCATGAGGCCTAGGGGACGGAGACGCTCCTGGCCGGCACACCCCAAAGAACTAAATGGAGAGGGCTGCTTCCACAAAGGAATACCTACCCAGAAGCACGAGCAAGACAGGCACCCTCCGCTGGCACTGAGACAGCTGAGAGAAAGCACCTCTGCCAGGCACGACAAGTCATGCCAGGAAGAGCACAGCCAGCACGCAGCTTCCAAGCGTATCCGACCAGTGTCACGGAGGATACGGAACATCCACTGCGACCCCCAAATCTAAATCTGAGGGCGGCATAATCCCTGGTCCCACACCTGCACCACTCCCAATTATGTCCACCTCACGCTCCAGGCGCGGCCCAATGGGTGAGCACTCCCACAGCGGGCAGAGACTGCCTGGAAAGGGCAAAGCGGCTCAGGATCCAGAAGAGCCCCGAGGCCCCGGCTGGACCCAAGAGCCAGGCCAGGGCGGAGCACAAGACTCCATTCATTCTGTCCCCTCAGCCCATGTCTCCTCCATGAAGCCCTGCCCGTCACGGCCCTCCACCACAGCCTATGCAGCTTCCTCAGCCGGTATGACAGGGGCTGGGGGTATCGGTCAACAGGTCTGGTCACTGAAGCCTGCTACAGCCTTGTGAGAATTATCTTCACCTCTAGTCGCAGATAAGAAAATGTTCTTGGGGGTTAAGCAACTTGCTCAAGGTGACAAGAACAAGTAGGACTCAAAGCCTCACTCCAGGGCTCTGGTCAACCTTCGTCACCTCATTTTGAGACAGGACCGGTAACAAGGCTCATGGAGCGATTTGACTACCAGGCTGTTCCCAGGAGCCGAAGCAGCTGCTCTCCCACACCCACTGTGAGAGCACAAGATCAGCTCTACCAAAAGGGACAGGTGGAGCCCCATCACTCAGTCTGCTCCGGGGGACTAAGAACAACTCCAGTTTCCGTGACCTCCTACCATGCTCGCCTAGGCATGGGCTGGTGTTGGATGGGGCAAACCACTCTGGGCAAGCCTGGCCATGTAATCTAGCCCAGGTCTGGATGCTGGCCAGGTGCTCTTGGCTCTCCTCCCAGACTGTCCTCCTGGAAAGCAACAGGCTCCGTGCACGCCAGGAGCCCAGCCCTATGTCCACGGAAGCTTCTACGAAACAGACACTTGGGTTCCACTCGGCACACTGGTGATGTGGTGATGAGGGTCTACTGGCCTTTTCCCTCACCTCAGGCCAGCTCTGTTACCCAAAGCAAGAGACGGCATCCACCCCAGCTCTATGACTTCCCCAAACCCATCCTGAAAGCCCCGAGGGGCCTACTGGAGACCTCACGCTGCCCACGCTGAGCTGAGCTCTGCCTGTTACCCTAACCACCAACCCATATGGGTTCTTTTTTTTTTTTTGGAGACAGGGTCTTGATTTGTTCAGAATGGCCCTGAACTCACTATGTAGCCCAGGCTGGCCTCAAATTTGTAGCAATCCTCCTGCCTCTGCCTCCTGAGTGCTGGGATTACAGGCGTGCACCACCACGCCTGGTCCTGTACTGTTCCCTCTTGAAAGTAAAGTGCAGTACCCCACCAGGCCCCGTGGCCCCCAAACCGTGCTTCCCCCAAAAGCATAGCCTCATCCCCTTCTCGCACTCCTGGCTTTGTTCTTTTGTGGTGCTGGGATTAAATCCAGCACCTCAGCACACTAGGAAGTACTCTATCATTAAGATACCTCCCCCTAGCCCTTTTTTTTGTTTTTGTTTTGTTTTGTTTGTTTTTTGTTTTTTGGTTTTTTTTGGTTTTTTTGAGACAGGGCCTCACTATGTAGTTGAGACTGAACTAGAACTCACTATGTAGCCCAGGTTGGTCTCGAACTCACTGAGATCTTCCTGCCTCAGTCTCCCAAGTGCTAGGATTACAGGCGTGCACCACCACACCTGGCCGCGGCCCTTTTTTTAAAATATTTACTGTGGGCCAGGGATTTAGCTCAATGGTTCCACAGCCTGCCTTGCAAACGCAGGGATCTGGGTTCGATCCCGGTACAAAAAACAAACAAACAAACAAACACTGCTACTAAAATGTTTACTGTAACATAGGGTCATATTAAATTGCCCACGCTGAACTAAAACTTGCAATTCTGCCTCAGACTCCCAAGTAGCTAGGATTACAGGTGTATGCCACCATATCTGGCTTCGAAGACAGTCACGAGTTGAACCAGTGAGATTTCCTCTGCTGATGCTGTCCCAGAGAGGGCCCAGGCCTGGTTCTGCCTGGCTGTGCTTGCTTTCAGGGAGAGATACTTGAAGATGAGGTGCAACTGAAAAACGTGAAGAGTATTAGAAAAACCAGGCTTGGCTCTAAACTGTGCCAACACTGTCCTGACCTCCTGGGAGGGACCCGAGCTATGGCTACATGACTCACAGGGAGCTACAGCACAGAAGTACCACGAAGTTGGCAGGACAGCAGGGCAGAGGGCACCTGCCATCCATCCCACCCAGGCAAAGACAAGTGGAAAATGAGAGGCAAGACAGTCCCCATATGTGCTTCTCAGAGGCCTCTATGGCCCCAAACTCCCACTTCTTGCTCAGTCGTGGGTGCGGCCAAGGAATAGCAGCAACATCACCTAGGAGCTCTTTACAAATGAAAATTCCCAGATCCCACTCTGAGATACCAAATAGAGCTTGCATCTTAGCCCCTGGAAAAGCAATGTGCATTCACAAAGAGAAGTGCTGCCTGGGGCATGGGCTTTTTACTGCTAGGAAAGCCCACTGTTCTGCAATCAGAAAGTGCTCAACTGTGGTGGAGCACACTTGTAATCCAGCTCGGGAGGCTGAGGCAGGAGGATCACTGTGAGTTCAAGATCAGCTATACTGTCAATTGCTTTTCCTTCTTCCTACACAGTGAGCTCCAGGGCAATCTGAACCACATAGCGAGACCCTGTCTCCAAAAAAAAAAAAAAAAAAGTGCTCAACTGAGGGATTAGATAAAAGGAAAAAAAACAAACAAAAAACACAAAGCCAAAAGGAAGACAAATTTCCCAGCAAAGTCAACAATCCCAGCAAGTGGTAACCATAAATGGCAGACCCCGAACACGAGACAGATGAGACAGTGAGGTCCAGCCTACATCCAGGTGCCCTGGAGCCGGGACAGTGGTGACAGGTTGGGGGGAGGTTTCTGAACATCAAACCCTCAACACAGAAGAGGTGTGGGCAACGGATAGAGAGACGGTTCTACAGGCTGGCAGTGTAACTGGGGGCCAGAGCACTTGCCTAGCATGTGCGAGGCCCTGGATTCAATCTCTAGTACCAAAAAGAAAAAAAGAAAGAGACGGAGAAATCCATGAGGAAGAGAAGAAGGAAAAGCAACTGACAGTATAGCAGTAAATAGCTGGAAATTCCACACGCAAAGAGTTAAAAGGGCACAGGGAAACCCGGGCCTCAGGGACTATCATCCTCATCTCAGCTGCCTGAGGACGTCCTCCCAATGAGGCAACTGAGCCCCAAAGGCAGGTCCATGTCACAGTGAGTCACAGAGCTGATTGCCTAGCCCTAGCCCACGGCTCCAGGTCCAGCCCTCCACTTCCCCAATCTCAAATCCAATCCTGGTAGCTAACAATTTCTTATGCCAAGTAGACTCTAAAGGATTTTAAAAAAGAAAGAAAAACAAAACAAAACAAAACCTATCATCTACCACCATTTTCATAAAAGAAAACATTCCAATGACCAAAAAAAAAGATGAATCACTCCCCAGTGTAGATAAGCCCCCCCAAGAAAAGGGTGGCTGCTAACTCTTCACCCACATTCCTCTCCGAGAATGGTAAAAGCTCTGGGGCAAACTGGTATTAAAAAAAAAACTACAGGGCCAGGATTTAGCTCAGTGGCACCTGACCTGCCTTGCCAGCACAAGGTCCTGAGTTCAATCACCAGTACAAAAAAAAAAAAAAGCAACTAATGTCCTGCTGCACTGCAGTGTGACCCTCTGGATAGTACAAAACTGAGATAGCATGCATCTCAAGTCTTTTGTTTTGGCAGCAAAAAACAAACAAAAAAAAATTCCATGCCAAACAGTAATGATGGATTTTTTGTTTGTTTTTTTGGTACCGAGAATCGAACTGGAGTCCTTCTGCTTTCGAGGCAGTTGGCGGAACCACTGAGCTAAATCCTGGGCCCTAATGATGGACTTTAACTAGTCAACAAAGACTAAAAGCAAATCCCAGATGTGCAGAGACAGGGGTCTCTGGCACAACAGCACACACCTGTAATCCCCAGCTCCTCAGGAAGCTACCACAGCATCTCATATTTAGGTTGAATGATATGAAACTAGCTACTGAGAGGTCAAACAGCTGATTCATTTGGTTTCACTTACACTCAACAAAGTGCAGATGAATCTCTCAAACACATACTGCTGACAAAAGACGCCAGATGCAAAGAAACTATGAGGTACAGTTTCACTTATGTGATTTCAAAAGCAGGCAGTGCTGAAGCTGTGACGAGGAGCATTAGGAAGGACTGCAAAGGGCTCGCAGAAGGGTTCTGGGCTTGTTTCTCAATCTGAATGCTGGTTACACAAGCATGTTCACTTGTCTGAGTTCTTAGAGCTGTGTACTCTCTCCACAGGGTGCACTTCAATTCCATAAAGTGCACAGAGCCGGGCGTGGTGGCGCACACCTGTAATCCCAGCACTAGGGAGGCTGAGGCAGGAGGATCGCTGTGAGTTTGAGACCAGCCTGGGCTACACAGTGAGTTCCAGGGCAGTCTCAACTACATAGTGGGACCCTGTCTCAAAACAACAAACAAACAAAAAGGCCATAAAGTACACAGACACTTTTGGGTGGTGGTCTACCAAGTAGACCGAGGCCAGTGACCACCCCGAGCCTGCAAATAATAACCACCACATCACAAGAGGCAGAATAGAGGCAGGAAGCTGGCATCGTGTCAGAAGTCCAGGAGTGGGGGCCGGGGATTTAGCTCAGCGGTTTGGTGGCCTGCCTTGCAAACACATGGACCCAAGTTCAATCTCCGGTACCAAAAAAAAAAAAAAGAAGAAGAAGTCCGGGAGTGTCAGTCCTGAAGAGGGAATTCTCATGAAACCTTGAGACCACTTGAAAATCTTATGAGGAGCAGACTCAGCCACCTAAAGTTGAAAACCACACTTAAATGTTCTTTAATCATCCTAAGGTCTCACACTGGGAGGGGGAAACAGGGGCTCTCACATCCTGAAAGAACAGGAAACTAAGATCTGGGCAGAAGAGATCCAAATAGTAGGACACCAAAAAGCACCCAGCGAGGACCTCAAGCAAGCCACCTGGGCATATTAAAGGGAGGAAACCAAGAAGAAAACAGGGAAGGTCATCAGAAATTTGAGGTCAAAACAAACTGCCAGGCAGAAGGAAGCATCCCAGAGTCCTGCATGGGATGGGGAATCCACTCCATGTCTCCACTGCTTCCAACAAATGGTTCAGAAGCTACAGCCAGAGATCAGGGATCAAGTTTTCTTATTCCAAATAGGAAAGGGGAGAGAGTCAAATTAGAAAAATCTTCGGCACAGCTTTAGAA
>NW_022900946.1:23362999-23367485 GCF_012274545.1 Fukomys damarensis | reverse complement strand
TTTTTTTTTTTTTTTTTTTTTGCAAACAAGGTCTCAATATGTAGCCTGGGGAGGCCTCAAACTCACAACCATCCTCCTGCCTCTACCTCCCAAGTGCTGGGATTACAGGTGTGCACCACTACACCTGGCTCTAGGAAGCAACTTTTAAAGGATAAAATAAGGGAACTGCTGTGGAAAATATTATAATCTATGACCCTGGGCCACAAAAGCCTTCAGGTGGGACAATTAACAAAGAGGTCTCACCTGCCCAGCAGGTAACCTGAAAGGGTCTAACAAAGGAGAAGCTGACAGCCTCACTCAGGCACTGGAGACCCACTTGGCCTTGGGCGGGACAGGAATGCTCAGTTTCACACTACACAGGTACTTTAAAAACTGAATGTCAGTAATGCAGGAAGGGTTGTTCAGCATTAAGGAAAAAGTTTAGGGACAGAAAATAAAATAAAATAAATAAGCATTTATCTGCCTGGAGGAACATAAGGGTGGAATGTGGACTACTCGGAAACAGCAAAAACGGAAAGCGAAGGCCGGGGATTTAGCTCAGTGGCTCCACTGCCTTCTGAGTTTGATCCTCAGTACCAAAAAATATTAAAAACACAGTCACACACACAGCAGTCAGTCTCTCCAGGGTGTACACAGTGTTAGGCTGTGTTTGTGGAGCACAGACCCAACTAAAACAAGCCGCCCAGGGTTTTGGGATCCACACAGTTGTCGGAAATGACAAAGAAAAGCTAGGGAATGGTTATCTCACAATTCAGATGAGTAGTGGCTTTTAGGGAGGGGAGAATGAAACAAGAAGCGTACGTGGGTGTCCAAGGGACTGAGGGAGGCTGCTTCTTGTTAAGGGGCCAGGGTATGCTAATTAGGACACCCACTATTGATTCGTAGTGGGTTTTCCACAATTCCTTTATTTGCTGAGACGTACACACACACACACACACACACACATCTTATACATACAAACATATATATGTATACATATATATAGAGAGAGTTTATACCATCTGGTTATTACTTTTATAAATAACTTCTTAGAGCTTAATCACTAGGTGTACTAAGGATACTAAGCACCCACTCCACAAAAGAAGGGGGGGTGCATTCCTGATACAGAAAGGAGCCAAGAAGTTAAAGCTGAGGGGCCCTTCCAGAGCACCTCCCTCTCACCGCCTGAGAGATCACCTGATACAGAAACCCAGTAAATTCCTCAGGGCCACGGTGTCAGGCAACTGCAGCAACAAAACACAGAAGAAGGCTTTGGAGGTCTCAGCTCCCACAGGAAATAACCCAGAATACATCACCCTGTCCTCATAAATGCAAAGCAAAAGAAGGCAGGGCCTCCATACCAAGACAGCAGGCATGCCTAACCCAACCCAACAGGAGTTGCCTAGGACAGGAAAATCCTAGGTGTCCTTCCAAAGATGAAAAGAACAGGCCACTTTAAGTAAAAGAGCAAAGTCTAAAACACATAACTCTGGGTACAGCACTTACCTAGCACTGTAAGGACTTGGGTCTCTCTCTCTGAACCAAAGTCTAGAACACGACTCCCCTGTACAGCCCCATGAACCTGGAGGTATCTTTCAGAGGATTCCTGAGGCCCAGAATAAAATCCACACTCTGACCTGGCACACAGAGCTCTTCCCTAGGAGGGCCAAGCTCGGTAGGTTGTGTCCTCCAGTGAGAGGACCTTTCCCTTCCAGTCCGTCCTCGTCAAAGCCTATCTGCCCTTTCAGCCGTTCTCCCCAGTATCAGCACTAGCTGCAAGGTGCTTGTGTCCTTCTGTCCATGCATCTCCCTTCTGCCCACCCAGACTCCCACCGACTGACACCAAGAGTGGAGGGCCCTGGTCCTAACCAGCCACACAGCAGCAACACTTGCGTGTTCAGCAGCACCTAAATGCCAGTCAGGAAGAGCTAAGGCTGAGAAGAAACACGATGCAGCAACACACAAAAGACGGATAAGGAAGCAGAGCGCCCTCCCTGCCCACTGACCCAAAATCATGCTGTTAACATCCTTAAATAATTAGTGGGGACTTAGGCAGGCGTGGTGGCACATGCCTGTAACCCAGCACTTAAGGACACAAGAGGACCCTGGGGTACACTGTAGGTTCAAGGCCAGCCTGAACTGCCTCAAAAACAAACAAAAGTAAGCCAGAAAAAGATGAGCTTTTGCTTATGTGGCTTCCATATTACCGTATTCGATATTATTGTGGCCATGTATGTCAGTGTTCTACTTACTATACTTAAAAAAAAAATGATTTAAAAATTACTGATTTAGCGGGACGTGGTGGCACACACCTGTGATCCCAGCACTCGGGAGGCTGAGGCAGGAGGATCGCTGTGCGTTCAAGACCAGCCTGGGCTACATAGTGAGTTCCAGGTCAGTCTCAACTACATAGTGAGTCCCTGTCTCAAAAAAACAAAAAAAAAGGGATGTTTAAAAAAATTTATTGATTTAAAATATCCACAATTAGGACTGGGGATTTAGCTCAGTGGTTCTGTTGCCTGCCTCGCAAGTACAAGATACTGAGTTCAATCCCCAGAACCAAAAAAAAAAAAAGCTAGGTGTGGTGGTGCACACCTGTGACCCCAGCACTTGGGAGGTTGAGGCAGGCCAGCCTGAGCTATATTTCAAGACCTTGTTTCAAAATAAATATATATCAGCAATAAATTTACTTCATGTCAACATGACTGTTCTACCACTGAGCTATACTCCCAGTCCTGATTTTTAGACAATGTTGATAAACTGTCCAACTGGGACTCAACCTTGTGATCCTCCCGCCTCACGATCCTAGAGTCCTGGGATTAGAGGGATATACAACCACACCCAGCTGCAGAGTTTCTTTATTTTGTTTTTGCAATACTAGGGATTGATCCCGGGATCTCAATGAGGTACATCCCCAGTCTTTTGATTTCTTTTTTCCTTTTGGTACCGGGGATCGAACTTAGGACCTTGCACTTGCAAGGCAGGCAGTGGAACCACTGAGCTAAATCCCCAGCTCCAGTCTTTTTGTTTTGTTTTGTTTTGTTACCAGGGACTGAACTCAGGTCCTGTGCTTGTGGCAGAACCACTGAGCTAAACCCCGGCCCTCCAGTCTTATTTTTGGGAGAGTCTCAAACTAAATTGCCCTGGCTGGGCTTGAATTTACAATTCTCCTGCCTTACTCGGCTTTCCATAGTGCTGCAACTATAGGCATAGAACCCTAGCTTCAATTTTTGGATTAATCATGGTTATGTCTTTTTTCTTTTTTTTTCCTGACTTGAACTCAGCAATTCATACACTAGGCAAGCAGTCTACGACAGCTATGCCCCTAGCCCAATTTCTTGGTTACTAAAGTGTGATGAGCAAGTTCTTTAAAAATTGTGATTTGGAATCTAAAATCTTATCAGTGACAGGGCCGGGGATTTAGTTCAAACTCACAAGTGCAAGGTTGTGAGTTCACTCTCCAGTAACTGCCCCCCGAAAATCGTATCAGTGACTATTTGGCTGCACCAAAATCCATTGGACTACCTTACTTTTCTCCAGAGAACTGTTGTTGTTTTTTGTATGGTGTTGAAGACTGAACTCAGGGCTATGTGCATGCTTTAAGTTCTCTATCACTAAGCCCCTTTTTGTTTGTTTGTTTGTTTGTTTCTTAAGAACAGTCTTATCATGTGCCCAGCCGGCCTCAAATTCAAGTGACATTCCTACCTCAGCCTCCTGAGTGGCTGGGATTGTAGGAATACACTACCACACTCAACCACAGAGGATTTGCGTCAATCACTGGTCCCCTGGAAAGTACTGGCTGAGTTAATTTCTCATTTCATTATAAAACACCAATAAAATACCAAGAACTCTCACGAGTTACTATCTCTGATGGGGGGCCCTGGGGGTTGAATCCTGGGCCTTTACACTGAGCTATATCTTCAGCCCTTTTTTATTTTTTTATTTGAGTCAGGATCTCACTAAGTCTTTAAATTACCCAGGCTGAGTTTGAATTTGCAATCCTCCTGCCTCAGCCTCCCAGAGTGCTAGGATTACAGGCCTGTGTCATGCCTGCCCTCACCTTCTGATTGATTTTCTTTAGTCTTAAAAGCTCAAATTTTTCATTAACAACAACAAAAAGTTTCCCTTAAAGGACAGATTCACTTAATTCATGGGGGAGGGGGTGTTTCCTAGGGATTGAATGCTGGTCCTTAGGCTTGCAAAGCAGGTGGCGGGTGGTACCACTGAGCTAAATTGCTGGCCCCTCACTTAATTCATTTTTAAGAAAATTGGACCTGGGATTTAACTCAGTGGCACCATACCTGTCTCACAAGCGCAAGGACCTAAATTTGATCCCCGGTACAAAAAATGAAAAAAGAAAATGTCTGACAAATTCTCCAAGCACACTTGATGTCAACAATCCTTTAAATCACAATGTTTCACAAGGAAAATTGAGGTAGTGGGCTGGGAATTTCGCTCAGTGGCTCCAGGCCTGCCTCGAAAGCACAGGTCCTCAGTTCCCTCCCGG
>NW_022900946.1:23354442-23362957 GCF_012274545.1 Fukomys damarensis | reverse complement strand
ATCAGCCGGGTGTGGTGGCGCACACCTGTAATCCCAGCACTTGGGAAGCTGAGGCAGGAGGATCACAGTGAATTCAAGACCAGCCTGGGCTACATAGAGAGTTCCAGGTCAGTCTCAACTACATAGTGAGACCCTGTCTCAAAAAAACCAAAAAAAAGAAAAAGAAAGAAAAGAAGAATCAGCTAGTTTGGGTCCCAGTTCAAACAAACATGAAGCACTTTCCCAGATACACTGTTGTACTTTAAGTCTGCAGCAGAAAAACCCCTTGCATTCTTCCCACTAAAAAGTTGTGCGCTCGAGGGCTGAGATTTAATATTCAATCACCTCTGCTGCCTCCCCAGACACACGTAAGGCTGGCAATCACAGCCCAGGGGGTGGCTGACAGTGGAGAATGCCTAGGGGTGGATACCACAGGTAGTGAGTACTAACCTGGGCAAAGGCCAGTAATTCTAAATATTATAAAAAGGGTCCAGGAGTCTGCTAACAGCTCTTTGAGAACAGATGGTATGCACTGTCACGTACTTCTAACAACTCATTCTACAAGCAAGGAAAATGAGTTCCAAAGAGGTTAAGGACTGGCCTGAAAGGAAACACATTTGACACTGAAGTCCTCTTTCCACGAAAACAATGAAATCCTGTGCAAGCAGCCTATCAACCTTAGAGTAACGAATTTTAAACAAATAAAAGTGTAATTTCAAATGGCTCCATGAGCCAGGGTAGTGCCATATGCCTGTAATCCCTACAATCCCAAGGCAAGGGGATCATAAAGTCAAGGCCAGCCTGAGTGACTTAGTGAAACTGTTTCAAAAATTTTAAAAATTTAGGAGGCTGAGGCAGAAGGATTGCCATGAATTCAAGGCTAGCCTGGGCACAGTGACTTTAAGGTCAGCCTGAACAACATACCACTTTGTTTTAACAAAAAAAAAATAATTTTTTTTAAGGGCTGGGGATTTAGCCCAGTGATGCTGCCGCCTGCCTGGCAAGGTCCTGAGTTCAATCCCTGGGTACAAAAAAAGAAGAAGAAAAACAAATCTTTAAAAATAAGAACCAAGAGGGCCGGGGATTTGGCTCAGTGGTGCCACAGCCTGTTGAAGCCAGAGGAGTTCAATCCCCAGTATCAAAATAAATAAATAAACAAGAACCACCAAGATAAATCACGGAAAGGCACAAGATCACAATGACGAATGTAACTGTGCTGTATACCTCAAATGTAACAATAAACTTCATGGAAAAAAGCTTCTTTAGTAAAAAAGGGATAGGGATGTGAAGGCCTTGGGTTCAATGCCCAGCACCACCACCAAAAAAAGGCATCTCTAAAGCTCTACAAGGGAGGGCCTGTAGAAGCTATGAGGGCGACTCCCTGACAGAACGTTGCCCCTGCCCTGCCTCCGCCGGCTGTGGACGTGGCCCATATGCACCTGGAGGCAGAGGGGACCCATGGGGGGAGGGTTTCCACCAGGAAGCAGGATGTGCATGCTGCCTGCTGGGGGCATGAAGTCAAAGTCCCCTCCTGCCCAAGGCGGCTAAGCCAGCCCTGCTTCCCTTATCAGCGTCAACACATGCATGGAATGTGGGACTTTGGAAACAATCCCCTCCCCTCATCCTGCACAGGGGCTGCCTGGGGCTCACACCTGGCCTTCTGGGACTCAGGTTCACCTACCACAGCCGAAGGGCAACCCAAGCCCAGTCCTTCCGGCACTTCAGAGGCTGTGGCTTGGTCTCTTCGCTCCTTGATCTGACCTGGCGGCCATTTATGGCAAGGCCACCCTACTCCCATACCACCAGTGCCCCCACAGGAGCAGCTGTCTCTCATTTGACCACACTGAAAGAATCGCAAGAAAAAGGGAGGTACTCAGCTCAGCTCAGTTCCCCCTGCAACCCAGGCCACCCCACAGGCCTCTCCTGGGGGTGGTCAGCAAAACCACGTTTCCATGGACTAGAGGATTCTAACGTGTCACAGGGGAACAAGCTCTGGCCCTTGGGAATGAGAGGGACCCAAAAGGAACCACACTCTAGCTCACTCAAATGGAAACCTCTGGCCAGGAAGTCAGCTCAGTGGTTTCACCACCTGCCTTGCAAGGGCAAGGACCTGAGTTCAATGCTCGGTGCCAAAAAAATGAAAACCTCAAGCCAGGTGCAGTGGTGTGAGGCCTGCAGTCCCAGCTACCCACTGAGGCTGAGGAGAGAGAATTACTTGAGACCAGGAGTTCCAGACCAGCCTGGAAAACACAGAAAATAATGAAAATCAGGCTGGGGATTTACCTCAGTATTCTGTCGCCTGCCTCGCAAGTAAGTGTAAGGACTTAAGTTCAATTCCCAGTACAAAAAAAAGACTTTAAAAAAATAACGAAAACCTCAGCTGTCTGCAGTCCTAGCATCACTCAGAAAAAGAGACCTCTCAAGGCACAAGGCTTCTATGCACACACTTGTCACAACTAGGTTACTTCCTAGCTGTGCGACATGCGAATTAACCTCTCTGAGCCACCTGTACAATGGATTGATAAAAAACCAGCACCCCACGGTATGTCTTGAGGATTAAATTCAAGGATAAAAGTCCTATGACAAGGCTGAGCACAAGATAAAGAGCACAAAATGGAAGCCTACCTTCTTCCATCCCTGCCCTGTTACAGTGGTCTCCCAGTTCACGAACTCAAGTCTCTCCATGATTCTGGTCACAAATTGGACAAGAACCAAATCAAATTTCCCCATAAGGTCAGCATTGAATGTAAGCGCTCAAGAATTTGATTTGGTTCTCATCTGACTTGGTTTTCAACCAGAATTGTGGAAAGAATCAAGTTTGTGAAGCCAGGTACCAGTTTTGTGTCGGGAACTCTGCAGAAACCAACCCCCTCATTTTCAAGCAAAGTTCCCAGAGCACTTAGGCAGAAACCATGAACCGCCTTCTGCCAAACAGAAAAGCCATGAGGCGGCCTGAGTTATTTAAAAAAAAAAAAAAAGGCAAAAGGTCCAAGGCAGATAGGTACCCACTCCCAAAACCACTCACTCCTGAGATCAAACCCCCTGGGCCCATCCACCCAATCCACAAAAATGTGAGAAGAGGAGCCAGGGGAGGCCAGCTTGCCTTAATCCCTACCCCTCCCTTCCTCCTCAGTTCCCACAGCACCCTTGCCCCAATCTGCCCGCGTCGCTCTCCCTCCTAAATGACCCTCCCTGGGCCATGCCACCTCCAGAGGTCCTCGGCCCCACTGCCTGGAAAGCTGCCCGGCAGGACAGCCCATCGCTGCACCAGCAAAGGGAGCTAGGCTGAGCAGGCCTTGCCTGAAGCTGTCTCCCTCCCACACTTCCTTTCCTGACTCTTAGGAGGAGAACACACACCTTGCCCAAATAACACAGTCCAGGGCTGGGGATTTAGCTCAGTGGTTCTGCTGCCTGCGTCGCAAGCGCAAGGTCCTCAGTTCAATCCTCAGTACCAAAAAAAAACACAGTCCAGGAAACAAACCTCAAAGACCGGTCTCCCCTCTCCCAGGAAAATCCAGGTCAGAGACCTGTCCAGTCACACTTTGGCTGTGGCCTCAGAGGACTTGTCAGGAAGCCACAAGGAATCCAAACCACCTGTCGGGCTACAGAAAGGCCAATGGAAACCCAAAAACGCACCCAAGAAACAAAACCCAGGCAGCAGGGTGGGCCCAGTTGAGTCCCGGGGCTGAGGAACAAGGAGGTTCCCCCAGGGGACCTCTCAGAAAGAGCCCTCTACACACAGCCCAGTGATGCTCCTTTGGTCAATAACAGAGTCACCCTAACTTATTCTGTCCACTCATCCAGTGCACAACTGTTGATCCCACTGGGTCCTCAGGGTGAAGCAGCTCTCACCACCCCCGGTCACAGCACCGGCCCAGTCAGACTCGCCGCGACTGCTTCCACTGTTAACGTGGCTGCAACACCACCGGGGCAGCGGCTCGCAGCCTCGGCCGCATGCTGTGCTTACTGTAGGAAACGGGAGCACCTGAGCCTGCCCGAGACAGCCTGGCTCCCAGATCCAGCCTGAGACTTCGGTGGGGACAGCACTGCAGCGGGTGTGCGGCCGCGCCCACTGCCCAGAAAAGCCCTGCTGCGTCCCCGCGGGACCACGCCACGGAGGTCCCAGGCCCCACTCTTCCTCCAATGACGACTCCCCAAGAGCTTACTACCTGCCCAGCCAGCTAGGTAAGGGAGAGTAGAGGCCGTGGGGTAGGGCTCACAACTAGGTGAAGAGGCCGCGAGGCTCGAGTCTCGGAGATGTGAGTGGCCCTCTGCTACACTCTTTCAAGAACCCACTGACCTAGAGGTGCTCCCAGGAATGAAGCCTGAGGCCCCGAGACAACTCTGCATAGTTGTCACACCCATGCCCGAGCCAACAGCATCTTCCCTCTCTGCACAGGGCCAGATCCCACGAAACTCACCACCTCACCAAACCTTTAACCACATCGCTCCTGCAATTCCCCCGGGATGGAGGGGAACCTGGTGAGAGTCTGCCCTTTCCATACCCCACACCCCCTCCTCACTCACAGCCCTTTGAAGGGAGATTAACCTCAAAAAGGAGACAAGTACCTCGTAGGTGATACCACCTCACAGAAGGGCCAGGCCTTCCTCCTCTTATCTTGGCGAGGATCTTAAGAGGCTGGAAGGACCTCCAAGTTCCCCTGCTCTACGTGCAAAGCCACACACCTCGCACCCACACACACACACAAACATTACCATAAAAACGTGAACAATGAAGTTGAATGGTCAGGAGGACGAGTCCCATCAAGTCTGGCAGCCTCTTGCCAAGTCTCAGGGCTTCTTAGGGTCCCTCTTCTGACTAGTCCAGCCACACCTCTCTCAAGGCCCTTCCCTTCTGGGCGGTGGTGGGGCCTGAAATCAGCTCCTGGCCTTCTCTTTCTTATCAAGCTAACGAGGGCCCATCCCCGTGACCCCACCCCCACCAGCTTTTCTTGCTTTGCCACTCCTGGCTAAAACTGGGCTCAAGGCAGGCTGTCCCTCCTCACAGCCCTCCCCCAGCCTAGGTCCCTAAGCCTTAGGGCAAGGCCCCTCCTAGCAGGAAGCAAATCCTGGTGGTGCCAGGCAGACTCAAACTGGACGGGCTTGTTTGAAAGCCCCTAACCAGGAACCAAGACCTATCTTGGGAAAGGGGCTCTCTGCCCCCTGGCAGGATCCCAAATCTCTCCAGATACCACATTAGAGGCATTTTACCCTCCAGTGTCACTAAGTTATTTAACCTTCCAGTCTCGTTTACTGTCTGCAAAAAAAGGAGACTCGTGCAGAACTGGAAGGATTGGAAGTGGGGGAGACTCCTAAGTGCCCGCCCTACTGCCCTGCCTTAAAGACTGTCCAGCGGTAGGCAAGTCTGTGAATACCAGAGAGCAGAGAACAGCCGGATTTAATCTAGCCACAGAGGCCAACAACTGAGTTTGTGCTCAGAAAATGTGGCTGAATGAATAAAAAGCTCACAAAGAGCCTCATACATGCCTGGCAGGCAGTGGGTGCCCAAATTGTTTTGTTTTGTTTTGTTTTGTTTTGTATTGGGATGGAACTCAGGTCCTTGCCCTTGCGAAGCATGCGTCAGAACCACTGCCCTAAATCCTGGCCCAATTTTTCAGTTTTTTTGAAACAGGATCTCACTATAAAGTTCAGGCTGGCCTCAAACTCACAGCATTCCTCCTACCTTACTTAGCCTCCTAAGCACTGGGGTTACAGGTATGCACCACTGCGCCCAGCTCGGCGCTGGCTTTTTTTTTTTTTTTTTTTTTTAAACTGGCTTCTTAACACATCTGTGGGTCCACGTTTTCAACAGTCTCCCGACCATCTCTCTGTTCTATCCTTCATGAAATCACACTGCCTTTGAAGGTAGTCACTCCCTGACCAAAACTGCTCACCTCCGGGCAATCATAACCCAGCATGGCATCCAGGGCTCTCTTCCAGCTCAGGGCCAGCCCCACCACCCTGCCACCACACTGTACCCGTGCCAGTCCTTGTCACTACACAGTATAACCATTTGTTTGCCTGCTGTCTTCCTCAGGCTAAGCTGTGGCGCACAGGCAATACATGTGGATGTACACTCAAATTCCGTCCCCATTTTAGATGGGAACACTAAAGTTCAGAGTGTTAATCACTGTCCAAGGTCACAAGGAAAGTAAATGGCAGAGCCAACGTCACACTCCAGACTTCCTGACCAAGTCCAGATCCCCCTCACTGCCCTGAAAGGATCCCTGCTCAGCAGGCTCCTGGGGAAGCTGATTACTTCTTCCTGAGATCCGGCCAGAAGCATCAGGAAGAAGTGCTCCCACCAACTCCCAGTGATCAGGTTCTGGGCAGTGGCCCTCAGCACAGTGGGCAAGATCAGGTATGGGGTGGGGCTGACAGCTCAAGGCCAACAGGCCAAGCAGAAAGGGCAGGAGCACAGGTCCTCTGGGTAAACTGAACTTTATTCCTTCCTCGCTCCAGAACTGTCCAGCCCCCTTCTCCAGGGGCCAGCTACTGACTAAAAGGCACTACCAATCTCCTACCCCACCCCCTCCAATTGGACCCTGACAAACAAGAAAGACTCCTAGTAAGGCAGCAGGCCCATCAGCTCAATAATGCAAAACCCTGTTGCTCCTAGTCCACAACAGCTGACTTCAAGTGGATCAGAGGCTGTGCTTATTAACAAAATGAGAAATCTGATCTATGGAAAGAAAACACTACGTGGGGATTAATCCTGGACTGCAGCTTGTGGAGGAGCCTGGGCTGCTGGCCAAGACCTGGGAGCAAGGACGGGATCCTGCCTACCTGTCCCCTGAGCAGGTACTCTGCAGAAAGACAGCAGGCATCACCTCTGCCCCACCTGTGCCTCCTCTTCTCCTTCCAGTAACTACAGCAATCATTTTGGTTTTAATTAAAGACCAGATTCCCTCAGGCTGCTTCTTCCTCTATGCAAAGCCAGCAACCGGAGGGATTTTTCTTTTCAGGAATCGCTCATAAAAGCTCAGTGACTAATCTACAAGTTTTAACAACTGGCAGAGTAGCACTGCAGGGAGAAATTCTGGGCACACAGCAGCACTCATTTAAACAGCCAGAGCAGCTGGGCAACGGGCACTCCACAACACCCCAAAACTGGCTGGCAGAAAGCCAGGAGCCAAAGGAAAGCAGATCGGGCTGGCAGCTCTGACCACCCTCAAGGCAGGGAGCCAGGCAGGTGGAGAGCCTTCTCACACCTTCCAAGTCTACCAAGGCGGGGCCCAGAGGTTTTCATAATAAACTCAACTGCACAGACAGAAGGTTCACCTGCAAGGAGGGCAACTCACTCCTTGATCGATCTTGGGCCCAACACCACCCGCCTCCTATGCCCGCCACGTGTAAAAGCCCACCAACCCAGCAATCTCACCGCAGCTTTGTCCGCAGAGGTCAGGCTACCCATCTCCCTTTTCTTCCCCCCCAGGCTAATAGAGAGACCCTGTTCCACTAAGTGTACATTCTCTCCTTCAGCCAGGACTACAGAGCAGCACATGGCATGCGCTCCCGAAAATGTCTGCTTGAAGGCCAAGGGAGTCTAGTCACTGGCAGATGGGAACGGAAGGAAAGTAGCGCAGCCAGAAGACAGAGAGCAATAAATGCCAGATCGAGACAAGTCTTGGGTTTGGGCAATCCAGTGCCAGCCCTCTATCAATCAGTAGTCCTCGGTGGGTATCCCCAAGTTCAACCTAGAAGCTCCTGAAGTCCCTCCACTACCTGCCAGCCCCCCCACGGGGGGTACACCGCAATCCCCACACCAGTCAGCTACAACCCACCGCAGCAGAATTCCTATGGGCATGTCTCCTCCTCTCCCCCCGGCACATGTCAGAGGGGTGGGCTCCCTGGGTTACATCCCTCCTGCTGTTGGGGGGCTTAGGGGGCCGAGAAGATAGCTTTCCAGATGTGCTTGGCAATTTCTGCTAGAAAAGACACTGGAGGCAGCAGGGGTAATTGAAGACACGGATAAAATAACTTCAACATCGCTCCAGCCAGTCAAAATCAGCACTTGGGCTCCGGTCTGCAGGCTGTCCCAGGCTGCTCTGGGTGGGGCCGCTGGGAGCTTTATCTGGCCTTATTCCCTTCTCTCCCTAAGTCACTGCCCCTCGGGGAGAGGCATTTTCCCCCCAAACACACACACCCAGACCTGTGTGAATGTGAACCATCTTGGAAGATAAACAGTGACAAGCCGGGGCCCCTCGGCGCCCTCCTGTAACCAGCCTGTCCCTTCCCCCTGCCAGCCGACCCCCTCCCCCCAAGCCCATCTCTCTTCCTGCCAAGCGGCTGCCTACAAGAGATCTGGGGGCAGGGCAGCGAACCCACCAGCCGCAGAGGCTGGCCCTCTGCGATCGGCTCCTCCAGTCCTGACGCTGCCCCTGCCCCTACCCTTGCCCTAAACCGGTCTTCCCGCGGGGAAGGGCGCAAGAGGAAAAGGGCTGCATTTCGGGAAATCGCAAAATCCTCCAGCTAGGGGCAGGCGCGGGTGCAGGGCCGTTTGCATAATGGGAGCCCGCCCGCCTGTCAGGCAGCG
>NW_022900946.1:23336805-23353747 GCF_012274545.1 Fukomys damarensis | reverse complement strand
CGCGCTGGGCGCGTAGACCCCTGGACGGAGAGCCTGGCCCCGACCCGCGCGCCCACGCCCAGCCCTCCAACTCAAGGCTGACTCCTTGGGGTCTGACCCTGACCCTTCAGAGCCCGAGTCAGGGACTCCTCGCGGCCTGTGCCCCACCTCCCCGACCCCTCGGCGACCCCGTCCGTAGTGGCCCTAGTGTCCGAGGCTCAGTCCCGGAGCACTGCAGGATCCGTGGTGTGGGTTGCAGGGGAAGTCTGTGTTGTTCTGGCCGGAGGAGAAGGGACATCCAGTAACCCCAGGCCCGGGTGCACCCTTGGCTACCTGCTCAGAGTGCACTGAGGTCCCGAGCTGGCCCTTCAGGTGGTTGCTGCCCACCCCCGTCGGGCCCCTGGTTGAGAGCCGCACCCAGGCCAGCACTTTGGGACCCAGGCTTGTGGCCGTCGCTCAGATGGCCTCAAGGGGCTGGGACTGGTGTGACCCATGACTACTTCTCTGAGGAGTTACTTACTGGACCTCTCCTTTGAACACCCAACAAAGGAACACACCCACTGTTAAGGTTGGAGAAGTCCAACGGAGCCCAGATCTGCTTTATAGGCAAGTTGTGCCTTCTCTTCACTGAAGAATGAAACCCGATTTCGTTACTCATCACAGAGGCTAATTATGCGACCATTCTTTCCTAATCAGTGTATAGACTTACTGTAATCTCAGCAGAACACTTCTTAGATTTTAGCACGGTTCCAGGTTCACTCAGGAAAGTAAATAACCAAAATCAGCTATTATTTTACCCTCTTGGGAACAAAATATAGGAATGAGGGTAAACTTGCCCCAACAAGTGTTAAATTGTAAAGCTATTGCAGTCAATGCAGTGACCAAAAAATAGAATAGGAAGCCTAGAAACTTCTTAATTTGTAATTTCTTAGAAATTGTACGAACACAATAGATGAAACAGCAGGAACCAAACATGTGTGGAAAAAGATAGCAAACATTCGTGAAGACAGGGGATATTCCACAAATAGAGTTCAGCAGAGGATTCACTATTTGAAAAAACTACTGGAAAAAGAAATCTGCTCTTCTAACCAAAGAAATACCAATTAAAACTACAAGAGGTAGGGCTGGGGATTTAACTCAGTGGTTCCGCCGCCTGCCTCACAAGCACAAGGACCCGAGTTCGATCTCCAGCACCAAAAACAAAACAAAACAAACACTACAAGAGACAACTTTCTTACCAAAATAAAAATTACTAAAATTTAGTCTGTTTTGGTAGTTCAGGTTGGCATTGAACTCACTACATAGCCCAGGCTGTCCTCAAACTCATAGTGATCCTCCTGCCTCAGCCTCCTGAGTGCTAGGATTACAGGCATGCACCAACATGCTGGGCTATATGCTCTAGGGCATTTTATGCTCTAGAAATTTGCAAAAGAAACTCAATATGGTGCAAACACCTGTAATCCAAGATCCTTCAGAGGATGAAGCAGGAAGATCTCCAGCTCAAGGCCAACTTGGTGAATTTAGCAAGACTGTCTCAGGAGTAAAAAAAAAAAAAAAGAAGGTATGTGTGAACGATATTAAGCCAAAAAAGAAAAAGCAAAACACATGATTGTGTGTACCAGATGCATGTAAAATATTGATTCGTGGAGAAACGACCTAAGAAAATGCATCCTAATATCTATTCTATAGACTTTGTCTCTGGAGAATGGAATTTTTTTTCCAGTACCTGGGATTGAACTCAGGACCTTGAAGTTGCAAGGCAGGCACCAGTGCCACTGAGCTAAATTCGTGGCCGGGGATTTTTTTTTTTTTTTTTTTTTTGAGAATGGGATTTTTAGATTTTCAATTTTTTTATATTCATGTATACTTAGATGTCTGTTCTTTTGGGGGATTTTTTGTTTATTTGTTTTTTGAGACAGGGTCTCTCTATGTAGTTGAGACTGACCTGGAACTCACTATGTAGTCCAGGCTGGTCTCCAACTCACAGTGATCTTCCTGCCTCAGCCTCCCTGTTGCTGGGATTACAGGCATGCACCACCACACCCAGTTGATGTCTGTATTTTCTTCTTTCTTTCTTTAGTTTGTTTTTTTGAGACAAGGTTTCCCTATGTATTTCAGGCTGGCCTCAAATCACAGCAATCTTCATAGCAATCCTTGCAGACTAGGATTACATGTGCATGCTACCACATCCCACCAGTGTCAATATTTTTTTTCTTTGCTTTTTGAGACAGGGTCCCACTATGCAGTTCAGGCTGGCCTCAAACTCAAGGTGATCCTCCTGCCTCAGCCTCCCAAGTGCTGGGATTACTTACAGGTGTGGGCCTCCACTCCTGGCATAGTTTTCTGATTTTTGTTTTTTGTTTTTTGTTTTTGAGACAGAGTTGAGCTAGTCATTCTAAACTGGCCCTAGACCTCTAGACTGGCCCTGGACTTCAATATGTAGTTCAGGTTAACCTCAGACTCGGAATTCTCCTGCCTTAGCTTCCTAGGTGCTGAGATTACAGGTGTGAGCCACCAAGCCCATGTGAATTCCTTTTTTTTTTTTTTTTTTTTTTTTGATACTGGGGAATCAAACTCAGGACCTTGCACTTGTGAGGCAGGCAGGGTGCCACTCAGCTAAATCCCCTGCCCCAGAGATGAATTCTTTGGGAGCTAGGAAACAAATTCAAGAGCCCACCATTGAGCTATAGCCTATACCCTAGCCCTGAAATATTTTGTTTTTTGGTTTTTTTGAGACAGGGTCTCCCTGTGTAGTTCAGGCTAGCCTTGAACTCATGGTGATCCTCCTACCTCAGCCTCCCGAGTGCTGGGATTACAGGCGTGCATCACCACGCCTGGTTTCTGTTGGTTAATTTTAATTTCGGCCCCAATACTGAGTCTGCTTTCTAAGCAGGGGCAAAACAATTCGTGCACATAGGTTTGATATTCTTCATCACTGCCTAGAAAGGGGTGTCATCCATACTCCATTTTATTTTGTTTTGTTTTGCATTTTGAGACAAGGTCTCACCATGTGTTCAGGCTGGCCTTGAACTCACAACATAGCTCAGGCTGCTCTCGAACCTGAGGGGATCCTCTTGTCTCAGCTTCCCAGGTGCTAGGATTATGAGTATGCTCCACCACGTCTGGCTCTATACTCGATTTTATACATAAGAAAACTGAGTCTCAGAGAGTTCAAGCCCTACACCAAATGTCCACAGCCAAGCTCAAACTCCGCAGACAGAATCACCTTCTTAAGAGTCCCTATAGAAAAGACATTAAATTGCCATAAATGACTTCCCTCCCTCTCACTCACCTCCCTGGCACATAGCCATCTTCACAGCCCCAGGCAGGGCCAGGCACTTTAAACCCAAGAAGGTCACAACCTGGATTGTCATGTAACCAAGAGTTGCTATGAGTAAGGGGGAGGTGAGTTCCAGGTACCGAACCGCGGAGCCATGGTGTCAGCGCCATACTCAGAGGAATGGGGCGAGGCTAGGCAAGAAACCTGCGGGCTGCTGTGGGAGAGGCAGGGAAACCGGCGCCCCTGGGATGAGGGGCCGTTGAGGAGCCTTTGCCCTGCCGTGCCCTCTGCCTCAAGTGCTGTACGGCAGTACCAGGGCCGACACCATCTTGGCTCAGTTTTCTCTGGCCGCTCTCATTTCCCACCCTGTCTTCCCATCTCCACGCCAGTCCTTGCGCTTAGTCACGACCTAGCTGGGCACGATCACATACACCTGTACTCCTGGGACTGAGGGATGCTGAGGCAGGAGGGTCGTAAACTCCCGGCCAGCCTGGGTTAGCAGGGCCCCAACTGCGAGAAACAAAGACCCACTGCAACAGTTCAATAAGTGAGAGAAGCCGCACACGGAGCAAAGGTGTAATAAATTTACATTCATAGTTGTACCAACTGTGTAGGTGTTTCCACTGATACGTTTCCAAATGCCTAAAGAAAGCTGGGGCACCCAGGGGTGGCTGAGGGAGGCTGAAGCCAGCAAGAGCAGGGCACATTCGAGCCCAGCTTGGGCAGTGTAGTAAGACCCTGTCTCACAATTCGAAGATGAAAAGAGCTGGGGCTGGGGCTCGGGCAGGGAGCGCCCAAGTCGGATTCACCCGCTACTGCCAAAAGAAGAAGAGAAAAAGAAAGAGACAGAGGAAGAGGAAGGGAGGGAGGCAAGGGGGAGAGACGGGCAGGCGGCTACCTGGGACGGGGAACCAGTGCAGGAAGAAGGCTGGAGAAGTAACAGTGGGAGTGGTAACAGAACTTCTCACGTAATCAGTGTATTTCTGTGTTGCAAGAACTACTCCTTTATTACCCATGTCATTTATATTTTCATTCATTCATTCATTCATTTACTTTGGGTTTTTGTTGTTTGGTTTTTTGAGTCTCACTGTGTTTTTGAGTGTCACTATGTTTTTTGGGTCTCACTATGTAGTTGAGACTGACCTGGAACTCACTATGTTAGCCCGGGCTGGTCTCAAACTCACAGCGATCCTCCTGCCTCAGCCTCCCAAGTGCTGGGATTACAGGCATGCGCCAGCACACCCAGCTCCATCCTTAAAGGCAGGCCTGGTGGCATACACACCTGAAGTCCTAGGACTTGGGAGGGTGAAGCAAGAGGATCGGTGTGAGTTTGAGGCCTGCCTGGGCTACAAAGTGAGTTCAAGACCAGCCTGAACTACATTGAGAGATTCTGTTAAAATTAATAAAATAATAATAACAACCACAACAAACTCCTTGGCCTCCCCAGTTGGCTCACCTGCCTCCACCGTTGGATTGACAGGATCTGTTCTGGGGCCTGTCTTCAGGAAGTTGTCTCCCTGTTGCCTGACCAGTAGCAGAGCCAGGTGAGAAAAACCCATGAAAGAGGGGAGCCAGCTATTCCTCGGAGATGGGGAGGTGACAGTGAGGGTGGGCAGTCCTTTGTCGCCGGGGGATGAGCGAGTGCAAATCCTGGCCATGCTGCTAACCAGCTGTGTCCTAGGACTGAGCTCTATGGGCCTTCGTTTCCCACCTGTAAAGTGGGACTCAGGGCCACATCTGCTCCCTTGACTTGTGACAGGGCAAGCAAAAGCTCAGCAGAGCCCCAGGAAATGGAGGAATAAGGGTAGAGCAGGCAGAGAATCTACCACAGGGCAAAAAGTGGGCCAAGTCAGGCAATGCCCCATTTCCCTAGTGAGATTCCTTTCCAACAGTTGGAGGAGGGTGAGACGGAGAAAACGGATCTTTCTTCCATCCAGGCTGGGAAACAGGAACCCGGGACACCAGGAACCTGGAACGGAGAGACAAGCGCTGACCACAGGCACCCAGGGAGAAGGCATGGAATTTTCAAATTCTAGTCCCCTGCCCCTGCCTTTTTTCCTTCTGAGGTACCGATGATTGAACCCAGGACCTCACGCATACTAGGCAAGTGCTCTACCACTGAGCTGCATTTCCAGCCCTTTTTTATTTTATTTTATTTTTTATTTTTTTGTACCGGAGAGGATCAGACTCTGGACCTTGTGCTTGCAAAGGTCCAATGAGCTAAATCCCCAGCCCCCTTTTTTTATTTCTTACTTAGAGGCATGGACTTGATGAGTTGCCCAGCCTTGCCTCAGACGTGTGATCTTCCTGCCTCAGCCTCTTGAGTAGCTGAAATCATAGGCCTGGTGTACTGCACCAGGTCACTTTGCAATTTTCTTCGGGGAACCCTCCCCCATCACCAGGGCCCAGTGGGGCCTCATGCGGCAGTGGGGGAGGGGACTATCTCCCTCACGGCCAGGACACCAGGAAGCCCCCAGGGCTGGGACAGCAGCCTCTGGTCATAGTCACGAGGGAGGCTGGGTGCAGCAGCCCTTATCTCTCCTGACCTTGTGGAAGCTGACCACTCCCTCCTTCTGGAAAACGCAGCCCTCTGCCCTCTCTGGGGCCTTCTTCTCCTTAAATCCAAAGGGTCCTAAGGTGGACCCTCAGCACATCTCCGATCGCTCTGCCCCTTGACCCATCACCTTGGGGCGTGTTGGCCTGCTCCGGCCCCAGCCACCTTCCAGGTGCCTCCACCTGGAGTCCCTCGGGCGTCTGGGATTCAGCAGGTCTGTACCTGCTCCTGCCCACCCCCACCCCTCCACAGAGGGCCCTGTTGCCCAAGCCCGACTTCTGGCCACTCCCTGCACCTACCCCCACAGCCCTACCAACCTGAATTCCTCACTCTCCGGCCCTGGGCCTCCTCCCCAGACCCAGGCCCACCTCCAGGGTGGGGAAGGAATCTTCCAGATAAAGGTGTGGGGCCAAGGGACGCACCTGGGCTCAGACCCCAGGCTCTGCGGCTGACTTGCTAAACAACCTTGACAAACGACTTCCCCTCTCTGAGCCTGGGCTTCTCCATCTGTGAAAGGGGAGCAGAAGGGCACTCTGCAGGGCTGCTCTGAGCAGGACATGAGCTAAGGCACAAGGCTCAGCAGATATCAGTCCTCAGAGGGTGCCGTGGACACCAGTGAACGGTTTCTTGGAGTGGCCTCGGCTACAAGGGGGTTGGTGCCTTTCCTAGGTAGGAATGGGTGAGTCCACCAGCCCCTCTGCCTGCTCCAAGCCCGGTCCAGACACTCACTTTGAGTAAGACAGCCCAGCGGGGGAGATGCTGGGGTAAACGAGTAATTCCAGGGCTGGGGATCATGCCTAGGGGCTGTCCGGGCATGTGGGAGGGGCAGCCAAATCCAGGAAGGGCAGGGTGGGAGGGAGACAGCTTCCCGAAAGAGTGATAGAGGGCGGTTTTGAAGGGCACCTTGGATTGGGGTCAGGGGATGAGGCAGCTGGAAAGTCAGTTTTAGGGAAGAGGAAACTCAGGCTAGGATCTCTCAGCTACCATAGGAATTTGATCGAGCTCACACCCGGTCACAGGCTGAGCAGCTGTCTGAGCCAGTGGGTCCCTAAGACGGAGGTCAGGGCTGAGGATGTAACTGGGTGGTGGAGAGCTCACTGGGTTCCCTTCCACCCTAGCAACACCAAAACAACAGACTAGGGGGAGTGTCCAGGAGGCCCAGCCTGGTGACTGAGTTACAGAAGGAATTACTGTACCTACGGTTCCAGCGGCCCCGAGAGAGAGCAGCACGGGCCTCACAAACCAGTACCCCGCTTTCGGGTCCATTTGTGTTGCTGTAGTCGTGACAGTGGTGATGGAATTCAGGGCCTCTGCACTTCTCTACATCCCCCGGCCTTGTTGTTTTGTTTTGTTTTGTTTTGAGATAGGGTCTCTTAAGTCACTAAGCTGTCCAGGCTTGAACACACCTGCCTCAGCTTCCCAGCAAGGGACCGAGGTTTTATGGGGAAGATGGACAGGCCCTGTGGGCAGGGGACAATTGTTGGATCCTCTGAACGCAGGGCATTCCCTGGGGTGAAAGGGACACAGTGCAGACCCACCTAGCACTTGGGACAGAGACAGGAGGGGCTGAGCCTAAAGGCTGGTTGGACTAGTGGGGCCAGCTAGGGTGCAAGCAGTGCCACCACAGCCCCAGGACTCTGTGCCCAGGATCCTGGAGCTGGCCTCGGCTGGTTATAAGCTTGATTTCACAAGATGGGAGTTGGCCCTGCATATTTTCCCCGGACTGGGATATCAAGATTTCCAGTGAGCCTACCCCACCCCTCTTCAAATCCGACCTGCAGGAGAGTAAGACCAGAAGAGGGGGTGTGTGGCCAAAAAGTGCAATGAACTTTAAATGGGCTGCAGAAGTAGGGGCTGAGGTTTTTCTTTTGTGGAGACAGCTCTCACTATGTAGCCGGGGCTGGCCTCAAATTCAAGCGATCCTCCTGTCCCAGCCTCCTGAGTGCTGGGATGACGTGTGTGCACCACCACGGCAGCTGCCTGCTTGTTTTCTTGTTTTCCTTTATCTTTCTTGCCTTCTTCCTTCCTCTCTCTCTCTCTCTCTCTCTCTCTCTCGCTCTCTCTCTCTGTGCTGGGGATAGAACTCATAAGCACATGCTTACCATTGAGCTACAGCCCCAGATCTTGTATTTATCTTCTGAGACAAGATTTCACCAAATCTCTAAATTGCTCAGGCTGAGCTCCAACTTGTGATCCTCACTCCTCAGCTTCCCAGAATTCTAGGATTACAGAAGTGCTTTACCATACTTGGCTAATCTTCCTTTTCGATACCGGGGATCGAACTCGGGTCCTTGCGCTTGTGAGGCAGGCGCCAGAACCACTGAGCTAAATCCCCAGCCTGGCTAATCTTCCATCTTGAAGAGCCCAAGAGAGGAGAGGGAAGGGGAGTGGGGAGGAGAAAGGAAGAAAGAAAGAAAAGCCCCTCACAAAAAGGAAAAAGAAAACCCAGCAGCAGAGGGTGAGAGGGTCAGGTCACCGTAGGTGGTGGGGGATAAACAGGCTGCAGGCCCCAGGGAGGGCGGAAAGTGCTGAGGCTCAGTGATCCTTGCTCTAGACCTCTTCGGATCTTGCCCCTTTACCCACTCAACAGCTCCTCTGCCCTCTGGCTTTCCATCCCCCTCAGTTCCCTTCTGGGCAGGGACAGATCAGATAGGGCTTTGGGCCTCTAGGTCATGTGGTCAAGGGGGCCAGCATGGGCCATAGCCAGAAATTCACCTCCTTCTGGACCCACCTCCGTCTTCCAGCAGCTGTCTACCTTGCTAGACCTGTGTGGCTTTCCCTGGCCCAGTTTAAAGTTTTCAAAGCAGTGTTCTTAGGGAGAGCCACGCCAAGCCCAAAACCGTGATTCCTTGACCAAGCGCCCCACTTGCGCCCTCCCAGAGTTCCTGATCTTCTTTTGAGTCCCGCCCCAGACCAAGGGCTCTATACATATGATCTGCTCAAAATAAGTTCAGCTCTGCCACAGTTGAAGAAACAAGTTCAGAAAGGCCCCGTGGCTGTCCACATGGCCCAGCTGCTGCTCCGAGTGTCTGTGCCCTTGCCTCTCCCAGCTTATCTGGTTTTTTTGTTTTGTTTTGTTCAGGCAAGGTCTCACTATGCAGTTCAGGCTGGTTTTGAACTCACTATGTAGCCCAGGCTGGCCTCAAACTCACAGGGATCCTCCTGGCTCAGCCTCCTGAGCTCTGGGATTATAGGCAGGCGCTACCACACCCAGGTTGCTTATTTATTTATTTATTTGTTTGTTTATTTATTTTGGTACTGGGGATGAACTCCGGACCTTGCAAGCTTGTGAGGCAGGGCCCTGCCGGAACCACTAAGCTAGATCCCCCACCCTTTTATTTTTTTAATGGTTGAGGATTGATTTTTCCCGCCCCAGACCAAGGGCTCTATACATATGATCTGCTCAAAATAAGTTCAGCTCTGCCACAGTTGAAGAAACAAGTTCAGAAAGGCCCCGTGGCTGTCCACATGGCCCAGCTGCTGCTCCGAGTGTCTGTGCCCTTGCCTCTCCCAGCTTATCTGGTTTTTTTGTTTTGTTTTGTTCAGGCAAGGTCTCACTATGCAGTTCAGGCTGGTTTTGAACTCACTATGTAGCCCAGGCTGGCCTCAAACTCACAGGGATCCTCCTGGCTCAGCCTCCTGAGCTCTGGGATTATAGGCAGGCGCTACCACACCCAGGTTGCTTATTTATTTATTTATTTGTTTGTTTATTTATTTTGGTACTGGGGATGAACTCCGGACCTTGCAAGCTTGTGAGGCAGGGCCCTGCCGGAACCACTAAGCTAGATCCCCCACCCTTTTATTTTTTTAATGGTGCTGAGGATTGAATCCCCCCTGAGCTGCAGTTGTAGCCCTCTGTTTTTCTTTTTTCTTCTTTTTTTGTACCTAGGATTGAACACAGGACCTTGTGCTTACAAGGCAGGCGTGGCACCACTGGGCCAAATCCCCGGCCCTGTAGCCCTGTTTTGAGACAGGATCTTGCTAAGCCATTAAATTGACAAGGCTGGGCTTGAACTTGCTACCCTCTGCCTCAGCCACCCAGAGAGTGCTGGGATTACAGGCCTGTGATACCACACCCAGCCCTTACCTTTTTTATTCATTCACTGCAACTTCCTAGGGCTCTGGGATTTAGGATTTAAGGGAGCAGCGCCGTAGGAAGAGCGTAGCCCAGCATCCGGTTGACCAGGCCTAGCACTGACCCCTGGTCCCCGGAAGGATGGGTTTTTGATACACTCACAGGGGTTCTCTGGGCAATGAAGAGGGAATTAAATGGGACAGGCAGAGCCTAGTTCCAGGCCTGCAGGGTCAAAAGATATTTCCTGATTTCCCTGATAGTAGGTCTAAGCAAGCAGGTGTGGCCAGGGCAGGCCTGCCCAGATTGAACAGTGAAAAACAGAGAAGAAAAAACCTAGGTAACATGCCAGGGGTGGGAGAGGGTTACAGAAGAAAATAAAACAGGGTAGGGGCTAGAATGAGAGATGGGGGTGCCACTTAATAGAGCCGACACTCTTGGCTATTGGAAGGTGAGTGATTTGGGGCAAAGTTCAGGGAAGTTTGTAAAATTTGATAAAAATTGGTTGGGGTGTAGCCAGTAACAGAGCATTGCTTTGCATGTACGAAGCCCTAGGTTCAATCCCAGCAGGCCCCCTGAAAAAAGGAATAGCACAGAGAGCACTATCATTATTGTTTTGTTTTGTTTTTGGTACCAGGGATCAAACTCAGGACCTTGAGCTTACAAGGCAGGCAGCAGCACCACTGGGCTAAATCCCTGGCCCATTATTGTTTTTAATTTGTAGTTTTATTGGGATGAGAATCCTTGTCTTTAATTTTTTTTTTTTTTTTTTTGAGACAGAGTCTCACTATGTAGTGGAAACTGACCTGGAACTCACTATGTAGCCCAGGCTGGTCCCGAACTCACAGGGATCTTCCTGCCTCAGCCTCCCGAGTGCTGGGATTACAGGCGTGAGCCACCATGCCCGACGAAGGCTACAGGGTTTTTTTTTTTTTTTTTTTTTTTTTTTGGTACCAGGTCCTTTTTTTGGTATCAGGTCCTTGTGCTTGCGATGCAGGTGCCAGAACCACTGAGCTAAATCCCGGGCCCTCAGAAACAGTTCTTGAATGGGTGGCTATTCTCAAAGATCTTTCTGGGTTATGGACTCACTAGGGATCTGGTGATTTGAAAGACTGTGAAGAAGAGATATTGGTATAGTTATGTTCCTGACAGCATTATTCAAAAGCACTAAAAAGATAGAAACAACTCAGATGTCCACCAACAGGTGAGTAGATAAACTACGGAATATGATTCAGCCTTAAAAAGGAAATTCTGACACATGCTACCACCGGAGAGAAACTTAAGGATACCATGCTCAGTGAAATAAGCCAGTGATAAAAAGAAAGTGTGGTATGAGTTCACTCATCTGATACACACAGTTGAATTCACAGACTTCAGAGAGTAGTGAGTCCGGCGGGGCTTATAGTTCAGTGGTAAAGCATGTTCAGGGCCCTCTGTTCAATCTATAGCAACAGAAAGAAAAAGTAAAAAGAGAATGTCGTTTTTTTTTTTGGTACCGGGGACCAGACTCAGGTCCTTGGGCTTGCAAGGTAGGCGGTGGAACCACTGAGCTAAATCCCCCGCCCTTAGAATGTCTTTTTGGTTCCTCACATCAAACAACACTGTCAGAGGAAGGACACTGCCTCCCCTGGTGTACCAGAAATGACTACAAGCACCCAGGGGCAGACTGATTGAAGCCCCAGATGGAATTCCATCTTAGAAGCTGGGTAGGGGACCAGGCATTATTTAGTGGATACACTTTCGATTTGCGAGGTGAAAACAGAGTTCTGGAGATCCGTGGCGTAGTGACGTGAGCAATACTTAACATCACCCAACGGCATACCTTAAAAGGGCTTTGGGGCTGAGGATGTAGCTCGGAGGTAGAGTACTTGCCTGGCATTTGGAGAGGCCCTGGGTTTCAGCATCGCAAAACAAAGTTGCCACACTGATTTTTGCAAACGCTTCTGTTCATGTTAGACAAGGGCTCTATCACTGAGCTATACCCCTAGCCTCCAATGGTGACGTTTTATTTATTTATTTTTGGTTTTTTGAGACAAGGTCTCACTATGTAGTTGAGACTGACCTGAAACTCACTGTGTAGCCTGGGCTGGACTCAAACTCACAGGGATCCTCCTGCCTCTGCCTCCCGAGTCCTAGGATTGCAGGCATGCGCCACCACAACCAGGCTTAAAGTTACATTTTGTATTTCACAGGGTTTTCGTTTTTTTTTTTGGAGGGGATACTGGGGATTGGACCCAGGGGCTTCACTTATCTACATCCTTGGCCTTTTTTGTTGTTGTTGTGTTTTGGGTTTTCTTGGTACCGGGATTGAACTTGGGCCCTTGCACTTGAAAGGCAGGCAGCGGAACCACTGAGCTCAATCTCCAGCCCTCCGGCCTTTTTTTTATTTTGAGGCAATGTCTCACTAAGTCACTAAACTGCCCCTGCTGAGGAAATCCTGGGTGATTCTCCTGCCTCAGACTCCCAGAGTGGAATTAGTGGCCGGCACCACCATGCAAAGCATGTATTTTACACTTTTTAAAAACAATTGTGAAAGGTATTACTCTCAGCTGCGCTCCTGGCCTAAAAGGAGGAGCCAGGTGGTAGCTGCCCTCAGGATTGGAGATGAAGTCCCGAAGCCTGAGCTGGTCTAAATTTCTTCCCCAGGCCAGTCACAGAGCCTGTCTGAGCCAGTTTTCTTGCCAGTCGTTGTGAGCCTGAGAGGGGACAATAGTGGCTCTCAATCCACAGGGACCGAGGTCAGTTTCTCCCCTTGCTGAGGTCTAAAGCCTTCAGCTCACAAATAGTAAGTAGTGTGCACGCCCAGGCTCCCCGGGGAGTCCGTGTGTTGTGGTTAAGGCAGCCCACCGTGTGCCAGGTTGGGGCAGCATTTGGGCCTACCCTTTCCTATTCCCGGCTTCCGTCCCAGTTTACTGGCCTGCCATGAAACCCGCTGCTAGGGACAATCCTTCTGCACACCCCCACCCCCAGGCCTCCCTGACATTTATGGCCACACCGCAGAAGACATTCTGCATTCTGGGGGAACCGTCTGAACCTCAGTAGGGTCTTCTGGTTTTGTTTTGTATTTTCATTTTAATTTGGTTTGGTTTTTGGAGGTAGGGTCTTGCTATGTAGTTCAGGCTGGTTTTGAACTCACTATATAGCATAAACTGACCTCAAACTGACAACAATCCTCCTGCCTCAGCCTCCTAAGTGCTGGGATCGCAGGCATGCGACACCTGCTCTTGTAAAACTGGAGCAATTAAGGAAATATCCTCCCAAGGAGATTCCTCACAAAGCATCTTGGGAAAAGGGACAGCTACCAGCAACACGGCCTCAACACAGGGACCTCTTTAGGGTAGATTTGACCTGGCAGAGACTTTGAGGCCTTGCTTTGCAGCTCTGGCTCTTGGCTGGACACTCTGTGGCCAGAGCAGTCCCCACCCTCAAGAGTAAGCATATACCCTCTCTATCCAGCCAGGAAAACATTTCTATAACCTCTGAGGATCTGCTGGGCAGGAGACAGGGAAGAAGTGAGCTTATGTTTCCCTTAGTTGGGCTTTAACTTCTAAAATAGTCTTTTCCTTTTTTCTTTCTTTTTTTTTTTTTGTATGAACATTTTAATGAAGGGTTGAACATAAAATAGAAAAATAGCATTCTCATTGATTTTTTTTAAGAGGCAGACTTTTCTTGAGATTTTCATACAAGGTAATGCATAAAGAATGTTATCCTTTTAAAGAAAATACATATTCACCCCTGGAAAAGGCACTTCTCTAAATAAGTATCATAGTTATCCTTGACTGAAACTCTCAGACATTGGCCTGTTTCGTTTTCTTTTGGAAACAACTCAACTCAGATTCAATCCCTGCTGCTTTCTGAGGATGGGAACACACCTGGCACGCCATCACCTGAACACAGTGGTGCCTGGAGCAAATGTTGCCTAAGGAGGTGGTCAGGAGGGATGCTGTATGAGGGTGTACGTGCTTGCTTCTCCTTCCGAGGGTGTGGGCGGCCAGAGGCTACCGCTAGTGCAGCAAGCCTCGCTCACTCTCTGTGGCCAGATAAGTCCTCCAGCAGGTGGGCCGGGATCAGGCCTCTGTGGCCACCCGATTCACCATAATAGAATCCCTTATCATCCACAGGCCCGTAGACCGTGACTACATCCCCAGCCCTCGGAGCCAGTTTTCCCTTCGCCGGGCCCCCTGCTTCCCTATCTCCGGGATCATAGTCCAGAGCCACCATCATGGTCTTTGGGGTCCGCAGCGTGGGTCTCCTGGAGTTCCTTTGGGGCCTGAAGAAGGAATCCTGGGGCCGACTGGGCCCCTCGGAGTCCTCAAGTTGGCCCACGGAGGGCAGGTGCCCTTGTGTCAGTGTGTGCCACCGCTTGTCAGGCTGTTCTGTGCCCACCTCCACCTCAGCCACCAGGTGCCCAGGGATGTTGCCCACTTGTCCACTGCACTCGCCATGGTAGAAGCCATGGGGGTCCCGAGAGCCCCATACTCTCAGAAACTGCCCTCTCTGGAAGGTTAGCGCCTCCTCTGCAGCTTCAGGGTTGGCAGACCTTGCGAGGGGGTTATAATCAAAGAGGGCCATGCGTACCCTGGCTGGAGTGTTGGCCTCTGGACCCAGCTGTGGGGGGCCACCCCACGACATCTTAATGATTCTGCTGGATGGAGCTGGACCTAGCACCGCGGTGGGCTCAGGGAGCTGGCACTCTTGCTCGACCGCCAGAGCCTGTCCTTGTCTGTACGGGGGCCTGAGCTTCTCTCTCTGCTCTTGCTTCTCTGTGTACCTAGGATCCAAGCACACCTCCTCCTCCAATACGCTGCAGGAGTTGGCTGCATACTGATGGCTGGTGCCCTGCTGGGAAGGTGTGGACGCTTGGGCATCTTGCTTTTGCCTAAGGGCCTTCTCATGGGCAGCCTGCTCCTGACACGGCTCTTTCCTGAGCCCACACTTAGGGGACAGACGGTTGAATCCTGGAGATGAGCCTCTGCTGGTGCTCCTGTGCCCATAGTGGTTTTCCTCCATCACGGACTGGCCACTGGGCGGAAGTGGCCCGTGGTTCTGGGGACACTGATGAAAGGGCAGGTCCTTTCGACAGCCCTTCTGGGCCCCTGAGGGCCCGTGGGCTTGCTTGCCGGCTTCTTCTGGGCTCAGGTTGGACAAAGCGGGGTGTACCCGCAGGGGTTCTTCAAACGGTACTTCTGGAAACTTGGCCTGAGGTTCCCCACGGCTCCCAGGCGCGAGAGGGCCCACCTGGGTACTCAAAGAAGCCAGCGCCATCTTCTGACGGTAGATGGGGAAGGCGACTCCGGCGGAGGATGGGTCACCACAGGTGCTGCTGAAGGGAGGGGTCTGTGGTGAAGAGTGGTCCGTAAAGCAGTCCTCAGGGATCTGAGCTGGCACTGAATCCAGAGACTCACCGCACAGTGACATGGTTCTCACTGAGACCTTCTGGCACGTCCGGGGTACCTGTAGCTGGGAAAATTCCAACAGAATGCTCCCAGCAGTGGCATCAGTGACCTCTGCGACCTTGAGCCCATCTGCATACACAGCGTAGCCAGTGACTCGCACTCCATTGGAGGATCCAGCTGAGTCAATGGTCACAGGGATCCAGCTGACCACCAGGAAGCCTGCCAAAGTGTGGTGCTCCACCAGCACGTCCAGCGGAGGGTCTGGGGGTCCTGCTAGGGGTGTGCTGAAGGTGATGGTGGAGGACATTGTTTCCCGGGGCTCCTGCTCCAAGTCCCGAGGCAGCCCCACCTCTACCTCCACCCGAGCCTGGTACTGTGTGCCAGGATGTAGGCCTTGAAAGGTGTAGCAGCTCCCACCTGAGGGGGTCAGGGCATGTTCCTGGTCATCAAGGTACACCACGTGGGGGTGTCTGCTACTGCCACAGACCCAGGCGATTTCTGCAGATGTGGCTGTGACATTCTGCAAGTGTAGTTGCACGGGACCCACAGAGGGCAATCCTTCGGTCCCCAGAGTGGGTATGGAGAAGCTCTGCTCTCGAATACTCTGCGATGAATCCAGCCAGCAGGTCTCTCTCTGGATCTCTACTGCCTTTTCTGTCTTGGAGCCCTCTGTTCCCATGTGGCGTGGCCCTCTATCCCCTGATCCCCGGGCCTCCCCAAGTAATAAGCTGGCTTCCTTTGAGGCTTTGCTATGCCCAACAGGTAGTATAGTGGGGCCTAAGTGATTTGGGGACTCAAGTGACCTGGGAGACAGGTTGCTTAGGTTGGAGCCGTCTGGAAGCTGTCCTAACACGTTGGAGGGCACCAGCCCCTGCCGGCCATTCGCAAGCTTCCCTTCATAGAAACCATCCTCGTCCAAGTCCCCAGAGACATACACATAGTCCCCGGCTGTGAGGGGTAGCTCACTCTCGGGGTGTTCACTGGGGCCCTCAAATGGATTGTAGCTACGTCTAGCCTGGAAGATCTTGGACTTGGAGGTAGAGGGTGCGTCAGGGCCCCTCACTCCCAGTGAGGGGGCTACACTGTCTGGCTCCAGATCATCCACCTCACTGGCTGTGTCCACGTCCAGGGTAAAGCAAGATGGCACAGTGGCCCACATGGGCTCCACCTCAGAGGAGGAGGTAGATTGGGAGTTGGTTTTCTTAGCTTGATGCCTGGAGTCCAGAGGCTGGCTGGCAGGGAGTCTGTCTGTCACAAGGAGGGAGCTGCCTGGTTCTCCAAGGGCAGCTGGACTCCCCTGTAGGGTGGGACAAACAGGAAGCTGTTCTTTGGTTGCCCGTGATGGTGCACAGTCTTCAGCCTGCGGCTGGAACTTGTGCCTTCCTCTACCTGTGGCTTGGGACACCGGAGCTTGGGTGGCCTCCCGTGGTTGCTGGGGAGGATGGACAGGCTGATCCTGCAATGTCTGCATCTCCTTCCGGGCAGCCTGTAGGTCGCTCAGGGCTTTCTCCAGGTCGTGCTGCAGCTGCTGCTGCCTATTTTGCCCGAGTGCCGCCTGTTGCAGCAGCTGCTCTGCCAGAAGGCCGGCGGCGTCACGCTCCTGGCACGCGCGGCCCAGCTGCCCGCGAACGTCGCTGTTCTCGGCGGCCACCTTTCGCACC
>NW_022900946.1:23335455-23336597 GCF_012274545.1 Fukomys damarensis | reverse complement strand
TGTGCCGCCGCAGCCTGCTCACCCAACGCCTTGCATTCGCGCCGCTGTGCGTCCAACTCGCGCTCCAGCGCCTGCACCCGGCGTCGAGACTCCTCGCAGTGTGTGCTGCGGCAGCTCGCTTCCGCACAGGCGCATCCCTTGCCCTGCTGCAACGTCAATTGCCTCTGCAGGCGCAGAACTTCCCGCTGGGATTCGCGCTGCAGTCGGTCCAAGTCGCTGAGGTTGAGCCACTGCGCACGAGGGACTCCCCCTGCAGGCTGCGTGGGGCTATCGAGGCCGGTGGCTACGCGCTCCTGCAGCAGGTGGCACTCCCGCTTCAGCTCTTCGATCTGCTGGTCTTTGGCTAGCAGCGCGCTGGCCTGCTCTGACAAGTCCCTGGCGCGCTGGCGGGCCAGGGCCTGGCACAGCTCCATGCCCGCGCGGTTCTCGCCCAGCACCGGCGCGCTCAGCGCTCGCAGGTTGGTCTCCTGCAGCTTTCGGGCACGGTCCTCCAGGCGCCGTGCAAGGCCAGCCAGCTCCGCGTGCTTCATCTTGAGCAGCTTCACCTTCTCGTCCTCCTCGCGTGGGCCGCCACTGCGCCGCAGCTGCAGGTTCTCTTCGCGCAGTTCGGAGCAGCAGTGCGCCAGCTTCTGCAACGCTTCGCTCAGCTCCGAGTTCCGCTTCACCAGTGCACGGTAGCAGAGGCCCAGCAGTGAGGGCGTCAGACCCTCTGGGGGCCGATTTCCAGAGCCTTCTCCGCTCGGGTCTTTAAGTTTTCTGTGTGCCCTTGGCGGCGGGGAATTGGGGAATCCCGCGGCAGAGGTGTCTGTGGAGGATGCTGGAGCCTCAGACTCGGAGGCCTTGGGGCAATTCAGGGTGCTGTCGCGTGAGCAGACGTGAGCCGTCGCCAAGGAATCCAGGGAGCTGGCGCGCGCGGAGAGCCAGCAGTCAGGGGATTCCCGGCGCGCCTCCCGCAACCTCTCCAAGGAGCGGGAGCGAACGCGGACCCCGGCGTCCAGATTGTCGGGGGATCCGAGTCGAAGGGGGCCCCTCGGGGTGCGGTGCGCGCCGCTGGCAGTGTCGGGGAGTGGGTCTTCCGAGGAATTCTCGGCCTGGGGGTCCTGGGGCCCCGGTAAAGCCGGCTGCCAGCGGAAGTGCTCCAG
>NW_022900946.1:23327479-23334481 GCF_012274545.1 Fukomys damarensis | reverse complement strand
CTTCCGGAGCCCCTGGCGGTCTCCTCGCGCCCCTTCCGCCTCGGGGTACGTTCCCCCACCTTCCCCCTGCGGCGGTGTTGGGGCCGAGCTCCCTTACGCCTGCTCAAAGTGGCCCCTGACTCTCCCAGGATGCCCTGCATATCTATCTTTCCTGCTACGTGGTCTTTCTGACCCAGCCCGGACACTCGCCTAGGCACTGTGCAATCCCTTCCAGGCCAAGGTGTCTCACGGGAAGCATGGACACTGCTCCTGGGCTTGGAAGGTGTGCGGGTCTCCAACGGGGTGTAGGCAGACTTGTCCTGACCCTGCCAGGGGTCGGGTAGTGAGTTCGATCTAGGTGGCTGGGAACTACAGCAGGATATGCCTAGACTTAGAGGTGAGCCCTGATCCCCTAACTGGAGGCAAAGTGCCTCTGATGTTGACTCCGCTGTGCCTACTCTTTGAAGACTCCAGAGGTAGTGAGTGCACACTTAGGTTATCTCTTAGCCAGGTGGTAAACGCCTGTGATCCCAGAACTTGGGAGGCTAAAGCAGGAGGACTGGCAAACATTTAAGGCCATCCTGGGCTATACAGAGAGTTCTAGGCCAGTCCGCACTACATAGCAAGACCCTGTCTCAAAAGCAAAACAAAACAAGCAAACAAACAGCCCCCCTTTACAGATGAGCTATCTCAAGCCACATACTTGGGCTTGGTGCCAGCTGAGACAGGAGGAGTTCATGCTGGGCAAGCGCTTGACTGCTGAGCTACCTCCCCTGACTTGCATTTTCTTCATTCATCTTCATGATCATCCAGGAGGGATGTCCCAACGATAAAGAACCCTCCATGGTCACACAACTTGGAAGTAGCTAGGGAGAGATTCAAACCTGCAAGATTCTGCCTCCAGAATCCATACATGTCCTGTTTCTAACTTGCTCCAGCTCAGGGTCAGCTGTGAGGACCCCTCTTGTCACATTTCTCCAGTCTTTCTCACACTGCAAAGCTGCAGGCAGAGAGTGGTCCGACAGAGAGGCACCCAGGATGTGGGAGACTTGACCAGCTGCCCTCGGCCATACCTTGGGAGCACAGCCCACTCTTTGGTCCGGCCCATGAGTGCCTAGGTCTTCTGCTTCCCCGAAAGACAGAGCCAGAGGCCTCTGAAGTCCACATGCTATCTCCCTGCAGACAGCGAGGCTAGACAACCTCCCACAGCCTTTTAAGGGACACAGTAGTGGGTGATTCAATGGCTGGAGCCATTGAACTCCAGCAGACTTTCAGCTTCTTTTGGCTGCCAGGCCCTCCCTGTCCTCATCTGTAAAATGTGTTTCTAATGCAGCCCTCTTCTGCTCTGTGTGAACCCCCAGAATTATCTGAGCACCCATGTCTTCCGTGTGTCTGTTCACTAAAGTGAGAAAACACGATGCTCAGAACACAACAGAGCAAGAAACCATGGTTGTTAATGCACTCGTTTTAGTCTGAGTCCCTTTTTTTGTTTGTATGGGTTTTTTTGTTTTTGTTTTTTGTGGTTTTTGTTTGTTTGTTTGTTGCAGTACCAGGGATTGAGCTCAGAAACCTTGGGCTTTAGAGGCAGGCATGGCACCACCGAGCTAAATTCCTGGCCCTGTTTTTATTGATTTTTCTTTTCTTTCTTGCTTGCTTTTTTGATATGAGAAATTGAACTCAGGACCTTGTGCTCGAGAGACAGGCAGTGGTGCCAATGAGCTAAATCCTGAGCCCACCCATTTTTATTTTTTGAGACAGGGTCTTTTTACGTAGCTCAGGCTGGCCTTGAATTCCTGGAGATTCTCCTGCCTCAGCCTCCCAAGCGCTGGGATTTTAGGCATGTATCACTATTAAATTCCTTTTTCCTGGTGAGAGAAACTAAGGTCTTTAAGGCGAGGATTTTGCTGAGGCTGGGTAGAGCTGTCCTGTGGAGATAGGACAGGCATTACTTGTACTCCCAGAGACTCACCCTGGATGCCTCACGGCAAGCAGAAAGCATTAGAAACCTGGGTTTCCGTCCAGGCCCTGCTGTTTGGGGGCTGAGTGCTCACAGCTGGTTGCTTCTAAACAATGCATAGGGCCTAGGAGTGGAGGGACACAATCCCAGGTAGTGGCAGCTCTGAGGTCTGTGCAAGATCTCATCTAGGGTTTGGCCTCGACCTTCACAAGCCTATTCCAGACCCCTGACTCAAAGTTCTCTGACTCTGTGTGTGTGTGGCTCCCCCACACCGGGATTGTCAACCTCCCCCTGTACAAAAATAACAGTTCCATTGAACCAGCATTTACTATGTGCTGTATTCTGTGTCATTATTTTTATTATTATTATTATATTTTGGTACCCGAAATTGAACTCAGAACCTTTCTTGCCAGGCAGGCATAGCACCACAGAACTAAATCCCCAGCCTGGTTTTTTTTGGTACTCGGGACCTGGCCCTTGCAAGGCAGACGGTGGAACTACTGAGCTAAATACCCGCCTCTTCTATTATTATTGTTGTTGCTTTTACTCAAAGACTTCAAACTGAATTACATCCCCAATCCCCAGTCCATTTTTAAATCTTTTGTTTTGAAACAGGGTTTCACTAAATCACCCAACCTGGGCTTGGAACTGCCATCCTCCAGGCTCAGAGCCCCAGAGTGCTGGGATTACACGTGTACCACCATGCCTGTCTTATCTATTTAAACCAGTCCATTTATTTATTTTCAGGCAGAATCTCACTTTGTAGTCCAGGCTGGCCTTGAACTTACTCTACAGCAAAGGCTGTCCTCAAACTCATGGAGATCCTCCTGCCTCAGCCTCCCAAGTGCTGGGATTATATAAGCCAATTTAAAGATGAGAAGTCTAAAGCCCCATTGAGTATCAAGAGTTGGTTCAGGGGCTGGGGATTTAGCTCAGCGGTTCAGTGGCCTGCCTCGCAAGCATAAGGACCCGAGTTCAATCCCCGGTACCCCCCTCAAAAAAAAGAGCTGGTTCAGGTACATCTGATACTTGAGTGGGTTCCACTCAACCTCTCTCTCTCCTCTCTCTCTCTCTTCTTGGTTATCTTGCACACACCCACAATCCCAGTACTTGGGAGGCTGAGGCAAGGAAGATTGCTGTTAGTTTGAGGTCAGCCTGGGCTACATAGTGAGTTCAAGGCCAGACTGGATTACACAGAAAGACCCTGTATGAAACAGTTTTTTTTTTTTTTTTTTAATGACAAGGGCTGAGAATATAGCTCAGTGCAAAGGCCTTTGGTTAAATCCCTGATACCACAAACTAACTAGTAGAAATCGTGTCTGGGTGGGCCACTGAGCTGGTCTCTTGCCCTGGCAGCTGTGGCCCAGCTCCGCGCTCACGGTTTCCCTTTGCAGCTGGCCAGCCCCTCCCCACCTGCGCTGCATCTGCCTCACCCAATCCTTGCTGTGGCCAGGGAGGCTGGCCGTGCCCCCGCTGGCTCAGGAAACCGCCCAGGGCCACACAGGGACTTGTGTCCAGGTTTATGTGGCCCAAGACTGTGCCGATAGTCATAACCCTCAGCCTTGGGACAGGCGGCCGCTGCCTTCTGAGAGCCCCGCTGCTGTTGGCAGCGACACAGACCCATCTCTCGCCTTCTGGCACCTCCGTTTCTCTCCCGCTCGGCCCACTTCCGTCACTCTCTTCCCTTGGCAGCCTGACGCATGAGCCTGTCCTCAGACTCACGAGCACCGGTGAAATGACCCATTGTCCTGACATTCGGCCATAGCTCTAGGGTAGGGGCCAATTCTCCGACTGTTATTTATTTATTTTTGGTACCAGGGATCGAACTCGGTCCTTGCATTTGCCAGGCAGGCGCTGGAACCACGGAGCTAAATCCCCGGCCCCCTCCAAGTGTTTAATGAGCACTCGGATTGGTCGGGGCGTAAATTAGGGAGCCAAGCTATGTGTTCATTTCTTTTCCTTTTTTTGACCCACGGTCTTGCTGTGTAGCCCAGGCTGGCCTTGAACTCACGGCGATCCTCTTGCCTCAGCCTCCTGAGTACTGGGAGTACAGATGTGCGCCACCGCGCCCATGCCCAGTTTTGCAATGTGTTATGTGCTTTATTTGCAAAGTACAGAGAGGAAGGAAGGAAGAGGAGAGAAGGAAAAGCGGCACGAAGTGAGGAGAGAAGACGAGAAGGGCAGGTGGGAAAGAGAAAGGAAAAGGAGACCTGTAGGTCAGCAGATCTAGGGCTTGGTTTGACCCTCACAGCCCAGAGGCGAACTTGGGCTTGAGCCTCTGGCGAGGCAGCCGGCTGAGAACGTGGTTGACAGCCTGCACCTCTGTCACCGGGCTGCTGCAGTGCTGACCGCAGAGGGCGGTGGGGTGTCGGCAAGGCGGGGTGCTTGCGCGCCCGGGGCCTCGGTACAGCCGGAGTGACTCGGCCGGGAAGCACGAATGGCACTTGGCAGATGGATATGGGGGCTGTCGGGGAAGGGACCAACAAAGGCACCCCGGGAAAGGGAGCCATGTGGACAAAAGCGGGGGATGTAGTGGGGCTGGAGCACTGCTTGTGCCAGGGAGGGAAGGGGTGTGTGTGTGCGCGCGCGCTCGTGAGCGCTGTAGCTTCAGGGTGGCACGGGGAGGCGAAGGCAGAGCCTTCCCAGCATGCTCCACATGGGGGCCTAAGTCCTCCAGCCTGGCTTTGCCGCTGGGTGACCAGGGCAAGCCTCTTTCCCAGGGCCTGAGCCTGCTTCTGTGGAACAGAACATCTTAGCATGACTCTGTGGTGCCAGGGAATTCTGCAGTGGGTACAGAAACCTGGTGCCCAGTTGGCTCTGTAAGGTGTGAGCGTCCGTGGCCTATTTCTCACCGCCCCAGAGGCACCTTCTTTCCTACCGCCTCACCTGCTAGGGAACTCCTTCCATCTCCGGCCTCCCCTCGGCTCTGGCAGGCCCTGCCAATCCCTTGTTGCCGTCTGGCATTTTTCTTAGTGCCTCCCAAGGAGGTTGTGAGCTCCCAGGGGGCAGATGCCCCCTGTGTATGTCCCACTCTGGACCTGGGCCTGAGGCCCAACGGTGAGCATTTGGGGCCCTGTGCTGGTTGGAGGAAGGAGCCCTCTCCATGTGGTGGGTTCGAGGAAAGGGCCTGGAGTTCCCAGGGAGGAGGAAGAGGTCCCTTCTGATAGAAAGCCTAGGAGGTGACCAGCTATGAGAGGAGGAGAACTGGTGTGACCAGAAGGCAGCCTTGTTCTAGGAAGCGGTGAAGGTTTTATTCTATTTTTTGGTACCGGGGATTGAACTCTGGTCCTTGTGCTTGTGAGGCAAGTGGAGGAACCACTGCGCTACATCCCCAGCCCAAGCAGTGAAGGTTTTAGAAGATGGGAGAGGCCCCACAGGCGGGACAACATTCCCATGGAGACTGGCTACATCTCCTGTGTGCTTTTTGGGTTTTTTTTGGTACAGGAATGGAACTCAGGACCTTGTGCTTGCCAGACAGGCACGGTGTCACCGAGTTATATCCCGGGCCCATAATTTCTTTGTTTTTGTTTGTTTCCCTGTGTGCTTGCATAGCAATGGCACCCTGAGGCTCAGAGCCTCAGCCGGCCACCTGCAAAAAGTGGGTACAATGGAGTTATCTTGCAGGTGGTGGTGAGGTTGTGCGAAGATCTTATAACTAAGTAGGCCCTGGCTTTCAGCCTCTCCCGTTCCCAGCTTTTACTCCCACTTTTGCACATTGGGGTCAAAGGTCTGGATTGTGCTTCCTCATTTGGCTTGGAATTTTCTTAGGGGAAGGGCCCCTCTCCCTTCGTGGTTCTCAACAAAAGGAAAAAGTTGCCAGGAAAGTTGTTATCCTTCCTGGATCTGGGTCCACGAAGGGTAGGCCCTGTGCCCACAGTAGAACCATGGAGTCAGGACCCTGGTTTTCTAGTTCCCCAAGACTCTAGGGAGCTGGCAGCATTTCACAAATGTTTGAGCAGAGTGCTGACACCATGGGGAGGGATAGTAATCCCCTGTTTTTGAAGTGGGTATAGTCTAAATACCTTTAGTGGGTGCCGGAAACTAGATAATAGTTGGTATTATTGATAGAAATGTTGTTAAATGGCATATATCCAAGTTTAACTTACAAGTTGGGCACAGTAAGAGAGCAACAGTACCTCATAATGAAATAGAGGAGATATAACAATATACTATAACAAAAGTTATTTAAACTGGGCATGGCAGTGCATGCTTGTAATCCCAGCACTCAGGGAGGCTGAGGCAGGGGGATCACAAATTCAAACCCAGCCTCCCGAGTGCTGGGATTACAGGTGTGAGCCACCACACTCAGCTAGAAAAACTCTTAAGGCCCAAATGTATCCCATAGCTGTGCCCTTCTCTTTACCTGCACTGCCACCTGTGGTCCAAACCGCCATGACCAAGTCTTGCCTGGATTATGGCTTCCAAGTGACTTCTGTTCCCTCTACCCAGCTGCACTACCCCATTCTCCAATCAGAGCACGTTCCTTAAAGGAACACCTTTGGCTATGTCATCCATACTCACGCCCACCAGAGGCCTCTCCCAGCACCTGGCGGAAAACTCTTCCCCTAGTGTTTCTACAGGACCCCTGTGTCTATCACCTGTAGGACTTTGTTCAAGTATTTGGCCTTCCGTATGTTGGTTTCCTGCCACATGGGAATCAGACTGACCTTGCACTCAATATGTAGTGCAAGCTGGCCTCCAATCTCCAGGAATCTGCCTCCGCCTGCCGAGTGCTAGGATGACAGGTGCGCCCCGCCTTCTGGCTCAGTGTCAGCTATTTTTATTTATGTTGTTTCTTCAGTGAATCTTCCCAGATCTCCCATTGAAAGGTAGGTCTCCACAATCACTTTTTCATCACCGATTTTCTTTCTTCACAGCATGTAGCAGTACCTGAAATAATTTTGATTATTCAACTATTTTATACAACCCATATTTGTTGTGCACCTACTACATGCCAGACACTTCGTACCTGCTATCGGAGCGGACGGCCCAGAAAGGCCAGGTCTCTGCCCGTCTGGTTCACCCGGGTTCAGCCACGCCTCGCCCGCGCCGCGACCAACACAAAG
>NW_022900946.1:23290885-23326958 GCF_012274545.1 Fukomys damarensis | reverse complement strand
CCCCAGTGGAGATCCCGCGCCGCGGAGCCGCCCCGCCCTGGGCCGGGTAGGGAAGGAGGAGAAGGCCGGCGACCGAAGTGAGGTCTGTTTGTTGGTGGGTCGTTGGAAATTGCGCTGAGTCTGACAAAACCGTCGCCTTGAGTCACACGGCCGGCAAGTTTGACTCCAGGAAGGCGTGGGTTCGGCCCCTCTCGCAGCTCGGTTCTCCTTCCTCGTCTTCTTCCCTATCCACCACTTAGTCATCTCGATCTCTCTGCTTTATTGAAGCAAAGTGCCATGGGGGGGTGGGGGCGAGGGGTCTTTCGAATGAAAACAGGCCAAAGTTTATAAGAATAACTTGGTGCTCGTACTTTGGCTCTTGGACGCAGTGTAGTGCCTTCTCACTGACTGGCTCCTTTGGTGAGGAATACACGTGCTAAATTGACTCAGTTCGTTCACTAGTGGGTTTGCTGATGTCCTAGGGGATCGACCCAGCCAGCGTTTGTGAGTCGGCGACCATGTAGTATGCATAGGTGAGCTTCAACTCTGCTGGAAATAAAGGTACAGAAGCTAGTTCCTGGGGGAAGAGAAAGCCGGGGAGGTGCGTGCTGGGTAGACCCTTCTTGGTAGAACTAGACGTTGAACTTGGGAGTTGAAACCGCTGAGCGCTCCTTTCCTGAGAACTTTCCTTTCTTTTCAGTAAGGACTGGAGAGGACGTTTAACTTTATAAAACTGGAGTGGAAGTAAGCACAAAAGAGCAACCAGCAAACTCCAGATCCCTCTGCATCTTTTCTGCCCGTGACAGTGCCATTCACTTAGATGAGAGGACTATTCATTTCTCTACTCACCAAATGCTGACATCCGTTAAGCCTTGTGGATTTAGCTTTAAAGATTTTGTGAGAGCTTGCTTTGCTTCCTGACCTCACAGAAATTACTGGAACCCATCCGCCCTCCTCTGTCAAGGTGCCCTCTCCTTCCTTGACTACCCTTCATGGACACCAGAGTTCTTTTTTTTTTTTTGGTTTTTTGAGACAGGGTCTCACTGTGTAGTTGAGACTGACCTGGAACTCACTATGTAGCCCAGGCTGGTTTCGAACTCACAGCAGCAATCCTCCTGCCTCAGCCTCCCCCGTGCTGGGATTACAGGCATGTGCCACCACTCCTGGCCCAGAGTTCATTTTCTAAAGCAGATATTTAATTATTCCCCTCTTGTTAAAAATGTGTACAGTTGTAGTCCTCAGCAGCTAATTGTAACCTCTTGGCTTGCAAGAACTTTCTTGGGCTGAAAACAACCTGTTCAGTATTATCTCCCATCCTTTGGTTTCCTACTACTCTTACACCTAAGCCCAACAGCCAGTTTTTCCAGCTTTTACTCTACAGCTCTGTACTTCATATTCATGATCATGTTATCCTCCCTTTGAAGTAGACATTAATCGTCCCCACTTTGAATACACTGTTTTTTTGTTTGTTTTTCTTTTGGTACCAGGGATTGAACTCAGGCCCTTGCACTTGGGAGGCAGGTGGCGGAACCAGTGAGCCAAATCCCTGGCCCTATTGTCCCCACTTTGTAGGTGAGAAAAGGGAATGCAGAGATTTGATGGCTTGCCCTAAGGTACCCAGCAAGGAAGAAGAGAGTGAGCTGTGACCAGTTCTGTATGACTTCAGAGTAAAGCCTCCTGGGCTGGGATGTTCTTGCTCAGTGGCACAGTGCCTGCCTGGCAAAGCTCTAGGTCCTGAGTTTGATTCCTGGTACAAAGAAAGGACGGAAGGACGGACCTCCTGATGGTACTCATTTGTCACGAGGTCTCTCAGCACATTCTGCATGTGTACCTGAGAAAGGCTACCTTCTCCCCACTTCTCCCTTCCAGGCACGTCCTAGGTTCAACTCCAGTCCCAGCTACTCCGCCCTCAGTCCCCTCAGAATGAGTTGTTTCTTCCTTTGACCGCAGCACTTTGTTTGTTTGTTTTTTTGTTTGTTGAGACAGGGTCTCACTATGTAGTTGAGACTGACCTGGAACTCACTATGTAGCCCAGGCTGGTCTCGAACTCACAGTGATCCTCCTGCCTCAGCCTCCCGAGTGCTGGGATTACAGGCGTGTGCCACCACTCCTGGCCACTGCACTTTCTTTGTTTCTTTGAACATTGTCAGAATCTGATTTGTGTTACAGACTTGTCTTTTTTCTTTTCTTTTTTCTTTTTGGAGACAGGTTTTCACTGCATAATTCAGTGGTGGCTTTAAACATGTAATTCAAGGGTGGCTTTAAACTCATGTAGCCCAGGTGGCCTAGAACTCAAGGCCACCCTCCTGCCTCAGTTTCCCAAGTATTAGGATCATAGGCATGGCCAGACTTGTCTCTTGTATGCTTGGTTCTGAGTTCCTTAAGGTTAGGGAACTTGAGCTAATTTATTCTGGCATTCCCCTAATCTAGCCCAGTTGACCCAGTTTGGAATCCCCAGGCACTAGAGTGTGAGAGGGGATTTATGGTTTTTAAGTTACTCGTTTCCAAAAAAAGTGGAGCTCAGAAAAAAATATGTAATATTAACTGAGTATTTATTAAATTAAATGTAAAAGGTTATTTACATGAGTTATTTTTTTGTTTTGTTTTGGTTTGGTTTTGGTTTTTTGAGACAGTGTCTCACTATGTAATTGAGACTGACCTGGAACTCACTATGTAGCCCAGGCTGGTCTCAAACTCACGGTGATCCTCCTGCCTCAGCCTCCCAAGTGCTGGGATTATAGGCGTGCACCACCACGCCCGGCTATATGATTTTTTGTTTTGTTTTGTTTTGTTTTTAGTCAACGTTAGTGTATTGTCATATGATGATGATGGTGATAATACTTTATTTTTAAAATGAGGCAACTATGAGGTTTAGGTAGATGGAGAGAGTTGCCTAAAGTGAAATAGTACTGTGGTAGGAAGAGATGAGGCACCAAATCTCTGGCTCCAAGACTCAAATCCTTTAATCTTTCCACTACATGTAAATATTTTTCTTTTCTGTTCTGTTCTTTTAATTTGTTTTTGGTTTTTTTGAGACAGGGTCTCACTAAATGGCTCATGAACTTAGTATGTGGCCCAGGTTCAAACTTGTGCTCCTCCTGCCTTAGCCTCCCAAGTGCTGGGATTCAGGCATGTGCCACCCTGCCCACGGAAATTTTTTTTTCATTAAATGTATTGGTACATGTTAGGTATACAGTACAGTTACATTCATCATTGGGATCTTGTACCTTTACATGATGTATCTTGGTTATTTTTTCCCCTTACCCCTGCCCTCTCTACCCTGCTTCTACCCTCTTCCCTTTCCCTATTTACAAAGGCTTTTCCATTTTATCCTTTTGGGGAAGTATTTTCTATCAAAAGAATTGGATACGCCTGCAATCCCAGCACTCAGGATCACCACGAGTTTGAGACCAGCCTGGGCTATGTAGCGAGTGCAAGGCCGTGCTGAACTAAATAGTGCCTGTTTCAAACCCCCTCCCCATCAAAAAAAGAATTGAAACAGGTTCTAGGAAAGAGAATATCATATACTTAATTATTGCAACATTTGAGACACCTCTTTGAGGTATATTCTAAACAAAAACATTTGTTTCAGAATAGTAGAGCTTTTCCTAACTTTGTTTGAAATCTAAGAAACCTGTTAGCTGGCAAGGGTAGCATATGCCTTTAATCCTGTCACTTGGGCAGCTGAGGGAGGAAGATGGCTATGAGTTCCAGGTCAGCCTAGCTACATAGTGAGTTCAAGGCCAGCCTGGACTACATAGTGAGACCTTCAGAAGATCACACACACATGCTCGTGCACACACACACAAAAGACGCTGTTAACCAGGAATGGTGCTGGCATATCCTTGCAGTCCTAGCTTCTCAGGAGGCTGAGGCAGGAGGATTGCGAGTTCAAGGCCAGCCTGGGCAACGCAGTAAGAATCTATCTCAAAAAAAAGAAATCACGCGGGGCATTGGTGGTGCACGCCTGTAATACCAGCACGGGGGAGGCTGAGGCAGGAGGATTGCTGTGAGTTTGAGACCAGCCTGGGCTACATAGTGAGTTCCAGGTCAGTCTCAACTACATAGTGAGACCCTGTCTCAAAAAATCAAAAAAAATAAAAAAGAAATCAGAAGTGTTGGTGGCACCTATTTAAAGGGAAGGTAGCTGTTTATTAATTGTTATTAAATCAGGTCACTTAAAAGTATTCTTACTCTATTGAGAAGCATCACTAGAGGGCTAGGAATATATAGCTCAATGGTAAAATGCTTAGCAGGCACTAGGCCCTCAGTTTATTCTCCAGCACCAAAAAAATAAAGAGAGGAGTACCATTAAATGTTCAAGACACATCCATTGTCTTTGCTATAACAGGAATCAAAGCTTAGAAAAAATCACCGAAGCATTACCTCCTGAGCCTAGAGTTTGTATGTTTGTTTTGATTTTTTTTTTTTTCCCGGTTTTTTGAGACAGGGTCTCACTATGTAGTTGAGACTGACCTGGAACTCACTATGTAGCCCAGGCTGGTCTCGAACTCACAGCAATCCTCCTGCCTCAGCCTCCCGAGTGCTGGTATTACAGGCGTGAGCCACCACGCCTGGCAATTTTTTGGTTTTGTTTGTTTATTTGGTTGGTTTTTTTGAGTCAGGGTCTCACTATGTAGTTGAGACTGTCCTGGAACTCACTACCGTAACCCAGGCTGGTCTCAAACTCACAGCCATCCTCCTGCCTCAGCCTCCCGAGTGCTGGGATTATAGGCATGAGCCACTATGCCTGGTTTTGTTTTACTTTTTGAGACAGGGTCTCCCTATGTAGTTCCAACTGGACTTGAACTCACTATGTAGCCCAGACTAGCTCAAACTTGTGTTGATGTTCCTGCCTCAGCCTTCCAAATTCTGGGATTACAGGTGTGTGCCACCTTGCCTGGCCCACATGCCCAACTCTGAGCCTAGACTTATGTCCGAAAACATCAAAACTTTTCTATAGAGTGGTGTATAATAAACCTGAAGTCTGAGGTCATCTTGTGACTCACTTTCTGACCCTCACTTCTCCTATCTTCATTTGCTTTAATTAACGGTCTACTTGTAACCTCTGTATACCAGGGGAAATCCTTGGAGAGCCTCAGGACCCTTCCTCCCATCACTAGCTGGCTGCCAGCTTCTGCTGAGCTGTGTCATTCCTCTGTTTTCGGCCGGTCTTCCCATCTCTTCTGCCCTGACTTAGTTCCGGCCATTCCGTCTGTGATGGGCCACCTGCATCAAATTCCTAACTAGTCAGCCTGTCCTCTGACCCACATTGTTCCTGCCCAGCAGTGTACTGGAATAGTGTGTGGTGTGGGGAGCTTGCAAGGAATGCACATGCCCAGGCCTGTGCACAAAGGTTGGGACTCTGGGTTAGCAAGTCCACAGACCTTAGCATGTTCTCTCAAGGCCTGATCTCCCCAGCCTCATCTCTTCTCTATTTACCTCTGAAATCCCCTAACTATTTCATGCCCAGCTGTCTGGAATTTAGATAAACTTAATTCCCCCAGTTAAAAAAGGATAAAAAGTTAGGCATGGTAGGCACATACCTGTAATTCTAACACTCTGGAAGGCTGAGCCGGGAGAATTCCAGCCCAGCCTGGATGGGCAATTTAGCAACTTAGTGTAACTAACTCAAAATAAAATTTAAAAAGGTCTGAGGGGGAAGAGCGTAGCTCAGAATGAAGTCCTGGGTTCAATCCTAGTATCAGAAAAAGTAGAGGGAATCGACACTTAGAGCAAAGTTGTTTGGAGGGAGACTACTGAATAGTGATTAAGAATTGAGGTTCTGAGCCGGGCATGGTGGCGCAAGCCTGTAATCCTAGCACTCAGGAGTCTGAGGCAGGAAGATCGCTGTGAGTTGAGACCAGCCTGGGCTACATAGTGAGTTCTAGGTCAGTCTCAACTACAGAGTGAGACCCTATCTCAAAAAACCAAAAAAAAAAAAAAAAAAAAAAAAAAAAAAAAAAAAAAAGAGCTAAGGTTGTAATTCAGTGGTGGAGCGTTTGCCTAGCACCTGCAGGCCCCTGAATTCAATTCGAAGTACTACAAAAGGGGGGAAAAAGAGCTCAGGCTCTAGAGTTTATTCCTGGGTCTGTGTTAGTTTTTATCAAATGCTTAGAATTCTTGGCATATGCAGTGCTACCTTGGTACTCCTTATTAATGAGTTCTGGGAGATACCAAACATAGGTGTGCTAAACAAATTGCTTTGGCTATAAAGACTATCGAGTCAAAAGGCAATCAACACAGACACATTCTAGCTTGTATTGAGTCCCAAAGGAGTAGTGGGACAAAATTTTCACATCAAAATGCATTGAGTACCAAATTTGATTTTGTTTTTGGTACCAGAAATCAAACACGGCCTTGTGTTTGCCAGGCAGGTGCTGCACCGCTGAGCTACATCCCCAGCCCCATTGAGTACCAAATTAGACAAGGTTCAAAGGAGTATAATACCAGTTATGACTGTACTCAGATACTTGTAGGTATTGGGAGTGAGTAAAAGATGTTCCAGGTGAAAAGACTGGATTGGCAGAAAGGTGTGATAGGAAAGGTGGGTCGGGGCTGCTTGCTGACGGCCTGGCTGGGTGTGTGCTCACCATTGGAGACAGAGCCCTTGCTCTTGCCTTTGGAAGTACCTAGTGTCTTGTAGGATGGGTGAAAGAGTTATGGAGACAGCCATGTGCAAGTTTCTTTGTTTATAAATGTTTACTTTTTGTTGTTATTTTTGTTTTTGATATTGAGGATTGGACCCTGGTCTTTAGAACTCTGTCCTCAGCCCTCGCCCCATTCATGGTGTTCCTGGGTTTGAGCCCAGGGGCTTTGCACTGAGCTACATCCCCAGTCCTTTTTTTTTTTTTTTTTTCCGGTTTTTTGAGACAGGGTCTCACTATGTAGTTGAGACTGACCTGGAACTCACTATGTAGCCCAGGCTGGTCTCAAACTCACAGCGATCCTCCTGCCTCAGCCTCCTGAGTGCTGGGATGACAGGCGTGCGCCATGATGACTGGCCCTCATTCAGTTTTTAAATGTTTATTTTGGGGGCTGGGCTTGGTGGCACAGGTCTGTAAAATCAGCAGCACTCGGGAGGCTGAGGCAAGAGGATTGCCAAGGGTTTGAGGCCAGACTGGGCTACTTGGTGAGTTCAGCATAGTGAGACTCTCCCTCAAAAAAGCAGTTTACTTAACAAAATTGAGATGCTCTTAAAAAAAAAAAAGAGAGAGAGAAGCTCTTGAACTCAAAATATGTCCACTCAGGAGAATCTCCCTGCGTATTTTCCCTTCCTGTCCTGAATATGTATCTGCTTCGGTGGCTGTTGGCACTGTGTCCAACAGTGTGCAGAGGTGTTACGGAAGCTTTGGGGACGGTGCTGCTCTAGGGGTAGGGAGGATGTGAACGGCAAACCCTCCGCACACACTCTAGGACCTCTGCTCTGAGCTGCATTTCCAGCCCTTTTATTTATTTATTTATTTACTTACTTACTTGCTTATTTATTTATGGTACCCGGGCTTAAACTCAGGACCTTGTGCTTGCAAGGCAGGCGCGATGCCACTGAGCTAAATCCCCCATCCTGCTTGTTTGTTTGTTTTAAAAGAAATTTTTGGAATGTTTAATTGGTCCATTGTTTTAAGTCGAGGTAAGGAAATTATATCAGTTTACAAGCTAACAATTTATCAAACGGTATTTTTCATTTTGCACAAGGTCTTGCTCAGTCACTACATTGCCTGGGCTGAGCTGGAATTTGCCATCTGGCCTCAGCCTCCTGGGGTACTGGCATGACAGGGATGCACCCTGGCTTGAAGACAGCTCCTGAATAAATTGTTGCCATCACAGAAGTGATACTGTTGGCTTTTTTTTTAATACTGTTGACTTGTCTACTCTTAGCTTGATACAAAAATTGCTTCTGGTAGCTGTTCATGCTCTTCCTGGCCTATCCCGTTCCCTGTCCCTCTCCTTCTTTTCTTCCTTCCTTTCTGCCTGCCTGCCTTTGCTTCCCCTTCCGGTTCCCCTCCCCTTCCTGTTCCTTCTCTTCTCTCCCCTCTTCCGCCTCCTCTCCTTTTTTTTCTTTGAGACAGGGCCTCACTTTGTAGTTCAGGCTGGCCCTGAACTCATTACGTAGCCAGGCTGAAGAACTCTTCTTCGTCAGTCCTTGCTTCGGCCTCCTGAGATCTGGGATCACAGGTACGTGCCACCACGCCCAGCCCTGTTTTCATTTTTAGTGCTGGTGATTGAACCTAGGGCCTTGTGCATGCTAGGCAAATACTCTGCCACTGCGGTACATCCCTGCCCTGTTTCAATTTTTAGGGGTTGTAGATCTATGTTGATTATAGTTTTCTTTCCTTTATTTTTGGAGATTTTGCCTTCACTTTTTTAGTATAGTTCAGCAGCAGGGCAAAGTTCTCCTGGCCCAGCAGCAGTGTCAACACCAGCCACTGCTTGGGCTCAATGTCTTTCTGAGAGAGATACCACCTAAGTCAGTGTTGTGGGTGGTGTAGAAAGTATCTAGAAGTTGAACAGGCTGTGAACCCTTTCTAAAAGGTGACTTGTGTGTGTTTTACTCCATGTGCTTCTTGATAGGAAGACTCAGCACTTGGAAACCTAAGCTCATAGCAGGAGCCACCATGTGTCTGGCGTTTTTGGTGTCTTGGATTTGTGTGTTTGTGTTTGAGACAAGTCTTGCTGGATAGTCCAGACCATCCTTGACCTTGCTCCTTAGTCCAGGCTAGCCTTGAACTCATGGTCCTGTCTCCTGAGTACTGCGATTACAGATGCCTGGCTGTGTTTGTTTTGACAGTGCTGAGGATCAAAACCAGATTTGTGTGTGATAGACAAGCATTCTACCACCGAGTCATACTTCCAGCCTCTGTCAGTTTTTTTTTTTTGTACCAGGGATCAAACTCTGGTCCTTGCGCTTGCAAGGCAGGCCACCGGACCACTGAGCTAAATCCCTGGCCCTAGCCTCCATCAGTTTTAATAGGCAGTTTCTATTCTGTTGGCTCATCCTGTGTCGTGTTTTTGTCTCTGTCTGTTATAGATAAATTTGAAGAGGCAGGTGTCCTGGCCCTTCAGGAACTCTCTCTAGTGGAGGACACTGGACTGTGGAGTGTATAATGTAGGTCAAGAACACCAGGCACACCATGTTCAGATGGAGACAGAAACACATTCCAGAAGTGAGGCCTGTGAAAAGTGGCCTGTGTGGAGCTGGCTGAAGATCCTACCTGCTGGGGCCTTGGCATTGCTTGTCCAGGGATCAGTAGGCAGTGCCTCCCTTTAGGCCTATGCTGAGAGCTCTCTTTAGTCGTGACTTTGTTCATCTCCCAAGGAGTGTCACCTGCCTAGAAGCAGTGTGCTGTGGTAGAGTAACAGGGACCTGAGTATGAATGTTAATATATTTCTGCCTTCAAATTGTTTGCGTTGTTACTTTGAGCTTCAGTGTCATGATTTCTACAGAAGATAATGAGATGAAATCGGTTATGGTAATAGTTCTACACATTCTTTGCTATGATAACTAAGTGGAAGATAGCTAACATGTCACTACCTGTAGTGATATGTTGTCACAAGTCCTCCTTTTGATGAATATTAAATTGAAGTGAGAATCACATCCAAGGAGTCTGAAGCTTTTTTTGGGGGGGGAGGTTGAGACGGGGTCTTACTATGTAGTTGAGACTGACCTGGAACTCAGGCTGGTCTTGAACTCAAGCGATCCTCCTGCCTCAGCTTCCTGAGTGCTGGGATTACAGGCGTGGGCCACCACGCCCGGCAAGGAGTATGAAGCCTTAAATATCAGTCATGTTAAAGTCATAAGTTAATGTCATTGCTAGTGGTTGTGTTGTAAAGCCTGAAAAGTTTGCATTTCTGCTACAGTTAGTCACTTTGATAGAGTCACACAAGGAGAAGGCTGCTGTTTCAGATTGTTAATACCCTGTTGGTTGTGTAGCTGGTATTTCATAGTGATACTGTACTTAGATTTTTTTTACTTTTAAAAAATTAATTTTATTGGTACATTTTAGATATACAATATACTGACGTCGTTTTCAGATTGTTAATACCCTGTTGGTTGTGTAGCTGGTATTTCATAGTGATACTGTACTTAGATATTTTTTTACTTTTAAAAAATTAATTTTATTGGTACATTTTAGATATACAATATACTGACGTCTTTGGAAATTTGTACCTTTATGTATTGTATCTTGGTTCTTTTTTCCCCATTCCCCTGCCCTCCCTTCAACTCTCCCTCCCCTTTTACAAAGACATTGTTTCCATTTTTTCATTTTCTCACATTTATTCCTTTCCCTTCTTCCTTTCCCCTACCCCTCCCACTTCCCTTCCCCTTTGCCCCTTTTCTTCCTATTTCACATTATCTGTTATTCCTTTTAGTTCTTATAACTTTTGGTTTTTTGAGACAGGATCTCGCTCTGTAGTAGTTCAGGCTGGCCTTGAACTCACTGTGTAGCACAGGTTGGCCTCAAACTTCCAGCAATCCTGCTGCCTCAGCCTCTCAAGTGCTGTGATTACAGGTGTGCGCTAACTACCACGCCCAGTGCTTGTACTTAGATTTCAGACATGTTTATGTAACTTTTTGTAGACATGGGCTCCTTCATCTGTTAGCTTTTCTTTTGGCTAGAGAGGAGGTGCCTAGAAACATTCTTTGTATATCAGACACTGGCTAGCTGTGGAGCGCTGGGGAAAATGTTCATATTTTTGTCATTGTAAATATTGGGACGTGCTATTCAGGAGCACGTGTAGTCTTCCTAGGATCCCATACAGGAAGCAGAAGCGCTGGCTTCTGCCCTTTCCTGGTCAAGGTGTCAATCATTCCAACCCTCTGGTGTGGGTGACTGAGTTGTTTGTTAAAGAGCAATATTGGCCCTAGTTCTGGGCCTGCTTCTTGTGACTTGGGTTTCTCTGAGCTTTGGCTTTACCTCTTTAAGTGGGGGCAGTATGCCTCAGTTTTCATCTTGGGTGTGGTGAGGCTCTGATCATATCCCATGTGCTGTGAATTATAAACAGTGTTAGAATATCTTCATAATCTTCCACTTTTTTTTCTTTTGTTACTGGGGATTGAACTTAGGACCTTGTGTTTTTGAGGCAGGCAGTTGCACCACTGAGCTAAATCCCTGGCTGTGCCCAGTCTTCCACTTCTTATATCATGACCACCTCTACTGTAGCATCTGTTTGTGGCCTTTATTGGATTTTTTTGGGGAGGTACTGGGGATTGAATTCGTGACCTTGGGCTTGCAAGGCAGGTGGCGGCACACCACCAAACTAAATCCCCAGCCCTGGAATATCTTTTATAGGGCACTGGATATTGAACCCAGAGGCACTCAATCACTGAGCTACACCCCTAGCCCTTTTTTTTTATTTTAGAAAAAGTATCACTAAGTGGGCTGGAGAAATGCTCAGTGGTTCTGCTACCTGCCTCATAAGCACAAGGTCCTGTGTTTGATCCCTGGCACCAAACAAATAAAAGGTATCTGCTCTTAATTTCTTCCTACTTACCTTTCTTTAAAAAAAAGTATCACTAAGTTACCCTGACTAGGATTGAATTTATGATCGTGCTGCCTTAGCCTCCCTGGTAGCTGGAATTGTAGATATACACTGCTGTGCCTGGCTTTGTGGAAATTTGAAGCAGATTATAACCTAGGCCAGTGATGGCGAACCTTTTAGAGCTTTCAGTGACACAAACAGCCATAGTTTCACCACCACTGATCTAGTCTGAGGCCCTTAAGAGGATGTGTGGTGTGGATGTGCATTGTCTATTAGCAAGACCCCTGCCTTGTGTTTCAGGTTCTTTTTGAAGGCTTTGTGCTAACAACCACAAACATCCTCAGTTTCTAATATAAGATTACATGAGTTCTGGTCATAGGCTGTAAATGCCATGTCCTATCTGTATCGTGATATATAATGTACAAAATGTATGTCGGTGCCTTGAAATGATGTTAGATTTTAAGAAATAAATACAAGTAAATACAAGGGTATGAAACAGACATTGAAACAGACTAGATGTGCTAAGTAATAAATCTACATAAAGTTTCCTGTACATCTTCGTAGAGCTCTATGAAACATTAATGCCATTTTTCAGTTAGGGTTAGGACAGTAGAGTACAGCTGATGTGAAGGTCAGGGAGGGGTTTTGAGCCTAGGCCTCTCTGACTCCAGTTTTGCAGCTGCTGAAACAACCATTTGCCAAACCAAAACATGTCTATATATGAGATACAAAGTTAATATTTGAAGAAAACATGGTTGCAGGCTGGAATACTCTGATTTTATTACCTATAGGAATCTTTAGAATAGATAACAATAAAAAAGCGTAAACCACATTAAACATGCTCTTCATTTCTTTTTCCTTTTTTTATTCCCCCCTTCAGTGTTAGGGTTACAACCCAGGGCTTTTAAATGCACTTTACCACTAAGCTAATCTCCCCCCATTCCCAAGCCAGCATTCACTTTTTATTTTTATTTATTTTTTAAATTTATTTGGTTTTTTGAGATAGGGTCTGCTTTCAGGATGTCCTTGAACTGAACGTGTAGCTCAGGCTGGGCCCAAACTCTCAGCAATCCTCCTGCCTCAGCCTCCTGAATGCTGGGATTATAGTTTTGCCCACCACACCTGGTGTGGCTTCTTGCTTGCTTGCTTGCTTGCTTGCTTTCCCTCCCTCCCTCCCTCCCTTCCTCCCTCCCTTCCTTCTTTCATGTATGCATTCTACTAGGGATCAAACTCTGGTCTTTGGCTTTCAAGGCAGGCAGTGGAACCACTGAGCTGAATCCCCAGCCCTGGCCCTGGCCCTGGCCCTGGCTTCACATTTTAAAAAAGCAATTCAGACCAACTGTGGGTCTCTATGACCTCATACTTGTTGCAGTCAAAGAGACTTTTTTCATTGCTTTTATATGCCCACCTCAGTGAGAGGGTTTTGGTCCTTTAGGAGCTCATTTCTGGCAGTGGAAATGACAGGGCCTTACTGTGCTGAGATTACGGTTGTGCGTGCATGGTGGTTTGTAAGCAGGGACGCACATCACAGTCGCCTGGGAGCACTATATTCCCCAGTTACTGGTACCCAGCCAACTCTGAAGTTTGATGCAAAGTTTGATCCTTCTTTCTCTCTGCCCTGTCTCTCTGCACATGGGTATTGAAGTGGCCTCCCAGAGGCACAGACACGCCCCCTGATTAAGAGTCCTGGATCTGATGGTAATAACTCTCCAAGGTTAGCAAACACTCTAGCCAAGCTTATTTCCTGGTTGCTTTCCTAATAACTGTGAGTGATTTCTTTCCTCCCATCTCCCAGAATACTTGTTTCGCACACCTGGGTATCTGGTCTTTTCTCACTAGTAGTTCAGTTCTCCCCAGGATTTTTTTGTTTGTTGGTTGGTTGGTTAGTTTTGTTGTGTTTTGTTTTGAGACCAGATCTTGCTATGTAGCCCAGGCTGGCCTCAGGCTCTCAACAGTCCTCCTGTCTCACTTTCCTGAGTGCTGTGATTATAGACATGCACCAGCACACTGAGCGCCTCTGTTCTTAAAGGCTCACCAGAGCCTCTTCCACACAGCTGTTCCCCGTGGAAACTGCCGGGCTTCCCCTACTCTGTCCTGAAGGTGCCTAGATTAGCATTTGTCTGCTTTTGACTCCCTTCAGCTCAAGAAGGGGAGTTAGCTTTATTTTTCCAAGGTTCCTTTAGGGACACAACGTGCCTTTCTCCATTTAGCAAATATAAAGTGTTATGGTGGCATGGGATGTAGTTCACACAGTACCAGCAGTCTTGCAGTAAGACTTGCTGATCCTAGTATTGTTTTAATGTTTGAGGGGCCCCTGACTTGCCCCACCAGTTATTCTATCTAGTCTGTTCACCTGACCCTGTGTGCATTGGCTTTGGAGGGCATTAAGAGCAGTTCTTGGCACAAGTGGTGTCCTCTTGACAGTTCTGGCCAGTGGCGGTTCAGTATCCTCCACCTGTCTTGAGTTAGATTACAACTCACTGCTCTCTCCCCTCATGGGAGGTTGGACCACGTGGAAGTGGAGGGTGGCCAGCTGGAACTACCTAGTTAGATCCAGTCTCAGAAGCTGTAATATTCTGGCACTGAGCCATAGTCCTCCTGGGATTACAGTTGTTGCTCCTGGTTTGTTTTCTTCCTTCCTTCCTTCCTTCCTTCCTTCCTTCCTTCCTTCCTTCCTTCCTTCCTTCCTTCCTTCCTTTCTTTCTTTCTTTCTTTCTTTTCTTTCCTTTCTTTCTTGGTACTGGGGATCAAACTTGGGACCTCTTGCTTGCGAGGCAGGCAGCAGCACCACTGAAGTAAGGCTCCGGCCCCCCTCCTTTTTTTCCCCCCTCTTCCCTTTTGATAGTACTAAGGATGGAACCCAAGGCCTTGAACATACCAGGCAAGCAGTCTACCACTAAGTTACAGTGCTAGCTCTTATTTTTATTTTTAAAATTTATTTAATTTTTAAAATTTGTGTGTTTTTTTTTTTTTTGTACCGGGGATCAAACTTGGGACCTTGCTTTTGCGAGGCAGGCGGCAGAACCACTGAGCTAAATCCCCTGCCCTTTTACTTTATTTTTAAATTTTATTTATTGGGATTAACCCAGGGTATCAGGTATGCTAGGCAAACACTCTACTATGGAATGCAACTAAACACTCTGCTACACCCCCAACAGCGTTTTTTTGTTGTTTGTTTGAGACAGGGTCTCACTATGTAATTCAGGCTAGCCTTGAACTCTCAGCAGTCCTGCCTTAGCCTGCCAAGTGCTGGGATCACAGACATGCACACCCTGTATGCCTGTTCTATTTTTTGTTTTGTTTTGTTTTGTTTTGTTTTGTTTTAGATTTTGGAACGCTCTCGCTAAGTTGCTCAGGCTGGCCTCAGACTCATAAGATGTTGATATTCTTCAGCTGCTCACTTGAGCTGCATCCAAGTGGTCTTAGTTGGGACTGTTGGGTGGTGGAATTCCTACATATTTTGGGGAAGGGAAGAATTATCTAGTGCTTTTATATCCCTTCTGGTTGTGTGATTCCCCCCCCCCATTAAACCCGGGGGCTTTGCCTCGATCTATATCTCCAGGCCATAATTTTAAAATTTTGAGATACATTCTCACTGAGTTGCAAAGGCTGCACTTGAGCTTGTGATCCTTCTCCCTCTGCCTCCCAGAGTGATGGGATTTTTCACCATGATTGGCTGAAAAAAAGGAAAAAAAGAAAACACTTTGTAAACTACTTGTCAGATTGCAGGTGCATAGTCTGAGTTAGGTGGTGAATACTGGATGTGCACAACGGCTTCCTGCTCTCCCAGCTCCTTTGAACAGCTTCTCAGTGGGCTTCTGTGGGGCCCCGGGGTCCTGCTCTCAGGCAGGGTCCTTTCTGGCACATCACATTTTGCCCCATGGTCAGCTATAGGCATCTAGTTCCCCAGGCTGGAGTTTGGGGAACATGCTTTCCTCATACTTTTACCCCCAGTACTAAGGATTGAGCACAGTACTCTACCACTGAGCTACCTGCACTCATCTTTAAAAATACAAATAAAGAACTTGGGTCAGGTATTTAGCTCAGTGGCACCACACCTGCCTTGCAAGCACAAGGTCCTGAGTTTGATCCCAGTACCACAAAAAACAAAGACTTTGATTTTAAAATTTTGAGGTAAGATCTTGTTAAGTTGCCCAGGTTGTCTTGAGACTTGTGATTTTCCTGCCTTAGCCTCCTGAGTAGCTAGAATTACAGGCATGTACCACTGCACCTGGCTTCCCTTCTGAACTAAGCAAGGCTGGGGATTAGCTCAATGGTAGAGTTCTTCCCTAGAATGAGGGAGGCCCTGGGTTCGGTCCCCACCAAAAAAGAAGAAAACAAAACAAATACACATGAAACTGGGTTTTTCCAGGTTTCCTTGTTATGCTGAAAATCACTTCTGGTCTTTTAAAATAAAGGGACTTTATTTTATTTTAAGAAGTGTTGCTCTCTTCCTGCACCACTTGTGCTGCCTGGGAAGGCTGCTGTCTCACCAGGAGAAGGGATGAGGGAGTTGGCTGGTTTTGCTTTCCTTGAAGCTCGTCTCTTGATTTGTCAGCATTGCGCCATCATCTCTGAGCAGCTGACCCCAGTTTCTGGCTCTGAACAGAACCGAAACTTGCAGGAGCATATTTTGTAAGCTCGGCTTTGGTCTTCCTGCGTTTTCTCTGTGGATTTGGGCTGCTTTGTATTTTTTCATTGTCCGCTCCCTTTTTCCATCCCTGTGATAATAGCCTCTTGAATCCCGCCTCTGAACTTGACGTGAGTTGCTTTAAAGTCCCTTCTCTAGTTCTTTATCAGAACTGCGGTCATTTATAAGGAAGGGGTATGATTTTGCTCAAAGATTTTCCATCCTGAAACTTGGAGACATCTTGCTTTATTGAGTCTTAGATGGATCCTGTTTTTTTCTCCAAATAGGTAGAATTCATTTTGTTTACCTCAGGGAGGAGAGTCAGTGGGCTGAATCGTTTTTCCTTAGGGGCTGTCTTGGGCAATGCAGAATTTTTAGCATCCTGGCCATGGACACTGCCAGTGTTTATCAGCTGGGGCTCTAGAGGATGTTGGGACATCTGGGTGGGGTGGTGTCGCCACGATTAGCATCTGTCACGGGCAGGGCTGAGAATGCTCAAGTGCGGGATCCCAGCCTGGATGCCAGTGATACCTTATTGAGAAACTGTCTACTATGGGATGGGGCACTTAGCATTCCCGCAAGATAACAGGGCATGTTTGTTTGTCTCAGTTTCTCTCACTTCTGCCTGATAGTTCTTTCTTGTTGGCTAGAATTATTAAGATGTGACCTTTTTCTACTTGGAGCAGTCTAATTTGAGAGCTGTGTAAATTAAGTTTACCTGAAAATGAGAATCAAGAATTGTCATCATGTAAAGGTACAAGATCCCAACAATGAATGTAACTGTACCGTATCCCTAAAATGTACCAATAAACTCAATTAAAGCTGAAAAAAAAAACATGGGATATCTGGAAAAGTAATGAACAGGAAGAACTCTTTTTACCTATTGGAATTTCAGCAACCTCTGCTTAATAAAACTGCTGATTTTGTTTTTTTTTTTTTTTAAAAATAAGTTTACCCGATAAGCCTGCTTTGTATTCCCTGTCTCCCACCTAGCCTTCATTGGCATTGCCCTTTCTCTGGTCTGTGTGTATGTGGTTTATTCCTACAGTAGTAAGGCTTTCATCTTCCTTCCTTCATCTGCTTGATGTCAAAGCACTGAGTTAGGTGCCTTCCTTGTACCCATGCCCACAGGTTCCTCCTTTTTCTTGAATAAGACAAAGTTTCTCGCTGCTCTGTTTCAGTTGTCCATCTTGCCATATTTTTTTAATTCTTGTGAAATTTACACTCATGTTTATCAGCGATACTTCATGTTTTAGTATGTAGAGTTCTGAAGCCATGAAATGTATTTGTAGATAATTTTAAAATTAATTTTTTTCAATATTAGATATCTTCTCATTTGTTGTTTCTTTTTTGGTGGTCTAGTTTTAGAGAGTTCTGAGGTTTTTTCTCTGTATTTGGTTTAAAGCATTTTGATCATTTGGTAGGACCCAGGCCTTGAGGGACTTGGTACCTTTTGTCCTCATCAAGAATCTTTTTTTTCTTTGAGACAGGGTCTCACTGTTTAGTTCAGGCTGGCCTTCAACTCACAGCAATCTTCCTGCCTCAGTCTCCCAAGTGCTGGGATTATAGATGTGTGCCACCACACCTGACTCTCCTTAGTGAAGAATCTTACTGTAGTGCCTTGAGCCAAGGGCCAGAAAGTCAAAATATACCTTTTCTACTCACTTTTCAGAGAATCCTTCCTGTCTCAGCACCCCACCCCCACCCCAGTGCTAGCTTCTTAGCCATTCGCTAACCCAGTCATGCAGCAGCAGACGTTGGAGCCTCCCTATAAACTAAGTAATGCTGGGGCCTCCTGATTTCTGTCCTCCTAGAGCTGGCATTCTGTTTGTGATACGTGGTAGGATATGAGACCTTTTCCTTTTCCTCAACTTGCCCATACTTTATACTCTCCGGGGTGCCTTTGCAGGTAGTCTTGGGTACTCCTAGGAGGACTAGATGGCAGGCAGCAAGTGGGACTGTTCCTTTAAGCACCGTGATTTCTCTTCAGGGAGCCAGGCCACCTCATTCTCTGCTGCAGGAGGTTGGAAGTCCTGCTGCTAGTACCGGCCCTTTTTTAGAGGCAGGCGCTGGCACCACTGAGCAAAGTCCCCCTGCCCTTCCAGCCCTTTCTGAGAAATGAGTCTGGCACTCATTTTGCAATGCTTTTCCTTTTTAGGCTGTTTGGTAAGTAACCCCCTTGTTCAAATCCATCCACACTTGCTTGACCAGAATTTCTTGGGATCGATCAGCAGCGAGCACCTTGTGGGAAGATACTCCTGGCTGGTGCATGCATTTCCTTCAGTGTAGTCGTCTCTGGGCCAGACCCCCTGCGCACCCGCACCCTACTCAGAACCTGTAACCCTGGCTCCTTTCCTTAGGAATTGTTTGTTCTGTCCAGTGTTGCCCCGTGTACTTATAAACTGCCGGTGTGATGGGAAGGTGGAGCGTGGAGGATTTGGGGGTTTGATGGAGGGGCCGATAGGGCTCCTTCTGTGCCATTTGAGCCATGGGGCTCCACACACCACGGGGCCCTCCTCCTTCTAGAGCAGCGATAGTGAACCTTTTGAGACTGAGTGCCCAGGGCCGGGGATTTAGCTCAGTAGTTCCGCCACCTGCCTTGCAAGCACAAGGACCCAAGTTCGATCTCTGATACAAGAAAACCCAAAAAACAAAAAACTGAGTACCCAGACTACAACCCAGTACCCACTTATTTATTGCAAAGCGTCAATGCTGCAATTAAACCCAAATACTGCCTGAGGTTTTAGTTTAGAAAAAAGCAACTGTTATCCAATGCTCCTCCCCTAGGGTCACGTGGCCTGTGTGCTGACGAGAGAGCCCTATGCCTGCTGCAGCACGACCTGCTATAGGTTCGCCGCCACTGCTTTAGAGGGCGTGTGGGGTGGGCCAGAGAGGGGGCAGTTTGGCAGGGGAGGCAGAGCTGTGGGGTAGTGTTTGAGCTGCAGAAGAGAAGGTACCTGAGATGTGGAGCGGGGAGGCTGTCAGAGGCCAACGTGGTGTTGGGAGTGGCGGTCCAGATATTTGCACATGGAGGAGTGTTGGCTGTTTGATGTGTGGGCAAGAGGGTGCTTTTGTTATGATGCTAGCAGACATTTACCTGAGGTCTGGGAGGCGGTGGGAAATACCAGGCTGGTGCATAGTTGAAAAGCTAGTGATAGACAGTTCTAATAACATCTCAGGCAGGGTCTTAGCGTAACTACTCATCCTGGTGGTTGTGCTTTCTGGGTGAAATGGCCTTTGCTTCATTGACTGTACATACACAGTAATGACATCTCGTTCGTAAGGATTCTTGTTGCTTACAGTGTGGTCTCCTCTTCATTGTCTGCAGCTCTCTTATAACCTCTGTTTGGCAGCTGAGGAAATAGGCTCACTGAAGGTTTCCTATCCCTTCCCAGTACCAGACTGGTTGGTTTTCTTTGCTCGTGCTGGTGCTGGAGTGGAGCCCTGAAGTCACAGCTCACAGCATTGGGTAGTGCATTTGCCTTTGGTTGGCTTCTAGCCAGTTTTATTCATCTTTATATTTTCAGCGTCCAGTGCACAGTCAGCACTTACTAAATCTCTATTGGAAGAAGTCAGATCTGTAGCCCCTTAGGCTAGCCCCTGCCATATGTCTGCTGTGTGCAGGGTACGGAGAGTAGACAGGCCTGATGACCAACCAGAGAGGAGGTGATACATCTGCAGAAACATCATCCCTCCTGTCATGTGCAGTGGGTTACTGAGGTGGGGACTTGTCTTGGGTCTGGGGCAGATACAGGCAGTGACCTCACAGAGAGAATATCCCTGGTTCCGTGCCTCTTTAACCAAACCAGGCATGGTGTAGTCTTCACGCATATTGTATCACTGGTGGTGTTGTGAACTGGTTTTATTTGAGGGAGTCAGAGGGATCTTAATATGTGGTGCTTTCCCCAATTTGACACCCCTTTATGCTTTGTTAATCAACAGGAGCTTGAAGAGATCCGCAAATGTGGAATGAAAAACTTCCGTAACATCCAGGTTGATGAAGCTAATTTATTGACTTGGCAAGGGCTTATTGTTCCTGTGAGTATTGAACACTTCCACTTCTTATCAGATTATTCTTTCAGGTGGTGTGTGCTGCTGGGCTTATCTCTGAGGTCCTTAGTAGGCTTGTGGTTGGGGCAGCCCACAGATGCACAGAAGTGAGCTGTGGCTCCAGGGTGACAGGTAGGGTAGGGCATGGCCTTTCAGAATTCTGGCTTTGCGTTGGTTTTCTAATGTTCTGGGGGTCCTTAACTTTCTGATCTGTGGTTATCTGTACAGGGAATGGACGTATGTGTCTGTGCTCCTGCGCTCTCCAGTTTTTCCCTGGCTTCTGGGGACCTGGCCCTCTCTATCAGGACGAGACCTCCTTCTCTGTCATCTCTTGGAAGAAGGCTGGCACCCCATCTAGATCCTCTTGCTTTCCCCTTGGTTTTGCGCCTGTTTCTCATCCCCGGACACCTGTGCTGTGGACTTTATTCCTTGACCCTTTAACATGTGCTTGATGTTTGTCTCAAACCCTTATTCCTGATAGCCTGCATATCTCCCACGTCCAGCTCCCCAGTCTTAGGGACTTCCGGCTTCAGACAGACTCAGACTCTTCCTAACAGTGGCTTGCCTTGGCGTAGTACCTCCTTGATTTAGTGAGTCTCCTTCTCTCCATCCCTTGGTCCCCTTGCCGTCCTGGAGACAGGACCTGTATTCCAGCGTGCAGTGCTTATTTTTTCTGTCTTCCTGGAAGGATGTCACACCAAACACGTGGTCTCCTCTCACTTGTCACACATTCGGTCCTTGCCTGTCTCTGGAACCTCTGACAGTGTCCCGATCCCACTCACGTAACTATTCTGCCGCTGCTTCCTCCTCATTCTTTAACTTGGTTGTTGGAATCCCTGCCTTGCTGTCCTTTTGCTTTGCCGTTGAGACCCTTCCTTTTCCTAGCTTTGTAGGTTATTGTGCTGTTAGGTGAAGGGTTCCCACGCTTCGGTCTCCACCCTGGCCTTTCTCTGAGCTGTACCATTTGTCCGCCAGATGTTGGATAGCCTTCCAGTGCCCCCCATTTTATACCCTTGGCATTTGTGTGATGGTTCTTCTCTCCAGTTCTTCCATACCCACTCATTTCTCTCTTCTTTGCCGCTTTGCCCATCTGAGCCTCAGATCCTTTTCCTGTGCCTGATGTTGTCCTGCCATTGTCATATGTAATTATTTCTTATGGGCAGATTGGCTTCTCACAAAAGTAGAACACAAAACATGCTTATTGTGGCTGTTTCCTTCTTGGTGCTTGCTAAAAGGCTATATATATATAATTTTTTTTTAAGTCTGTAGCAAATGATTAGATTTGTAGTTCATGTTTGTAGTCATTTGGATATCTAAAGAAAAATAGACTCAGATTGTTTTGAATCTCGGAGCTTCCAGTCTGGTTTTCAAGATGAGTCCTTTGGGTTTCTTTCGGCTCGAAAAGTAGCAGGGCTTGGGGCACAGGGTAAGTTGCCAAGAAGCCCCTGGATAGGAGGAGCTAGCTGGCCTGTGACGGCAGCCCTTAACTGCCCTTGTGACCTGTTCGGTGCTGAAGAGCGCATCTTGGATCATAGGCTCACCTAGACCCTTTTATGAAATAGTGACCAACGATGTGGCTCAGTGTGGCCTTGGACTCTGTGTCACCCGCGCTGGCCTCGAGTGCTCAGTTCTCCTGAGCAGGCCCCACCATCTCCATCTCAGCTCTTCATTTTCTGATTGATTTTATAGAAGAAGAAATTTATTTCAGTGAATGATAGTTAATTATAAATGGTACAAAACCACTAATCTATAACTATGTTAGAAAATGTTAAGAAGGCATGGAATAAGCCAGGTGTGGTGGCGCACACCTCTAATCCCAGCACTTGGGAGGCTGAGGCAGGAGGATCGCTGGGAGTTCGAGACCAGCCCGGGCTACAGAGTGAGTTCCAGGTCAGTCTCGACTACATAGTGAGACCCTGTCTCAAAACAAAACAAACAAAAAAGAGTAGATGGAATAGTCTTAGTCTGTAAAGGTAGATCTCACCCTTTGTTCTCTGGCCTGTGAGCCTGTGGAACAGAGGATTAAGAGTCTTACTAAGCCATAGATAGAGATTGGCTGGTTGAATCCCAGTGTACATGGGCTGAACAAGCCAAAGCCTCATTTTCTCTTTGAGGAAGCTGGGCCGTGGACAATAAACCCATGGCCAAGACGCTCACTTCCTGCTCAGACTGCCCTCTTCACAGCCCGCTCTTGCTTCCCTCCTGTAGTCACTGCCCAGGCACCTTGGGTTGGTAGGATGTTTCATGGAAGAATTTCTTCCTTCCCTTTGAGCAAATGGCATCCTTGGCAGTTGACCTCTCCTGGGTGTATACGCATACCCATACCTGGGCTTCAGGTCTTTCTGCATTGTAAGAGCTGGACCATCAGGAACCTTTTTACCCACACTCATTTGAGATCCACCCATTTGAGGTGAAAACAGAGCCAGCATGGAAGGTCAGTCAGCCCTGCCCCATTGCTTTACAGCGGGCTGTTGGTCCTTAGGGAATAGCTGAGTAAAATGATTCGGCTATAATAGAGAGGGAAAAACTGCTTCCTAGAAACTCTTGCTGCATTATTACCATGGTAGTTCAGGGTTATCCCTGTGTGTGTGCGTGTGTGCGCGTGTGCGTGTGGCACTAGGGATTGAACACAGGCCCTTCACATTGAGCTACATCACCAGCCCTTCTTTTTTTTTTTTGGTTTTTTGAGACAGGGTCTCACTATGTAGTTGAGCCTGACCTGGGAACTCACTGTGTAGCCCAGGCTGGTCTCAAACTCACAGTGATCCTCCTGCCTCAGCCTCCCAAGTGCTGGGATTATAGACATAAGCCACCACGCCCAGCTCTCCCAGCCCTTTTCAAGAAAGTTTTTGACACAAGGTCTTGTGAAGTTGCCCAGCTGGGCATGAACTAGCAATATACTGCCTCAGTCTCCCTTAGTGCTTGGATTACAGGCACAGACCACCACATACTTTGCACAGGTTTGTTCCCTTTATTTATTTATTTATTTATGTTTGTTTTTTTGAGACAGGGTCTCACTATGTAGTGAGACTGCCCTGGAACTCACTATGTAGCCCAGGCTGGTCTTGAACTCACAGAATCCTCCTGCTTCAGCCTCCTGAGTGCTGGGATTACAGGCGTGCACCACCATGCCTGGCCTGTTCCCTTTAAATGTTTATTTTTCTGTAAATTTTTTTCACCTGAAATTTGAAGGTGAAATCTAAGGAAGAAATTATTAGCATAATCCATCACCAACAAATTTAGTAAGTTTTGATACATTGTCCTTTAGGACCTAGGGCTAGGATGGTGTACCTTTTTGAAGTTTTTAGCCCAGTGAATGTTTTCATTCTTAATTTATCATAGTTCCTCCCAGCCTTGCTTTTTTTCTTCTCTTTTTGTTTCGGCAGGGAGTGGGAGGAGTGTACTATGGATTGAACCCAGGGCCTTTGCACAGAGCTACATCTCTAGCCCTTTTTAAAATTTTTTTATTTTGAGACAGGGACTTGCTAAGTTGTATAGGTTGGCCTTGGGCTTGGATTTTTCTGCCTTAGCCTCCTGAGTTGCTAGACCAGAGCCACAGCAGCACCTGTCCTTCCTACCCTTTTTATATGAACTTTGGTGTGTGTGTGTGTGTGTGTGATACTGAGGGTTGTGCCCAAGGCCTTGGTTTTGAAATTGAGCCATACACACACCCCTACACGCATACACAGAGTCTCGCTAAATTGCTATATTGCACAGATTAGGCTCAAGTTTGCAATCCTCCTGCTTTTAACTCCTAGAGTGTTAGAATTATAGGTGTGTACCAGCATGCCCTGCCCGTGTAGTTTTTAATAAAATATTTCATAATTGTTTCATTCTTTCATAATTTAGACGTTGCTTTGAAACTTTGTGAGCACATTCAATGACTAGTGTCCCATGACTTGATCATTTATTTAATAATTTGTTTTGAGCTTTATTTATTTATTTATTTGGGGTTTTTTGTTTGTTTGTTTGTTTGTTTGTTTTTTGGTTTTGGTTTTGGTTTTTGAGACAGGCTCTCACTATGTAGTTGAGACTGACCTGGAGCTCACTGTGTATCCTAGGCTGGACTCAACAATCCTGCCTCAGCCTTCTGAGTGCTGAGGCCTGGCTGAGCTTTACTTATTTATTTATTTATTTATTTATTTATTTATTTATTTATTTATTTATTTTTAATTTTTGAGACAGGGTCTCACTATGTAGTTGAGACTGACCTTGTAGCAATCCTCCTGCCTCAGCCTCCCAAGTACTGGGATTACAGGCGTGTGCCACCACACCCGGCAGGAGAGCTTTATTTTTTAAATAAAAATTTGTATGTAGATTCGATTTTGATCTCGAAATAGTGTTCTGACCACTCAAATCTATATATATCGAACAGATCACCTTTATTTGTTTATTTTAAATTATTTTCCAGAAGTGTGTAGCAGTGTTTACTCTCTGGACCATTACGTAAGTGCTGAACTGTACTGTTGACTTGTCATTGAGGCTGTACATTTAATTGATTGATTTATTTGGTTTTGGTTCTGGCTTTTTTTGTTTGTTTGTTTGTTTGCTTTCCTTTTTTTCTTTTTTGAGGTGATCTCAGTATGAGATTCAGGCTGGCCTTGAATTTGCAGTGATTCCCCTGCCTCAGTTTCCCTTCGTGCTGGGATTACAGGTGTATACCACCACACCTAAAAACAGGGTCTCACTATGTACTTGAAGCTGGCCTTGAACTCACTATGTAGCTTAGACTGGCCTTGAACTCCAAGTGATGCTCAGCCTCCCAGTGCTGGGATTACGGGTGTGTGCCACCATGCCTAGCAATGCCTGATAAAGCTGGACTTTTTTTTTTTTTTAGTTTAGTTTTTTTTTTTAAACAGGGTCTCACTATGTAGTTGAGACTGACCTAGAACTCACTATGTATGTAGCACAAGCTGGTTTCAAACTCTCAGCAATCCTCCTGCCTCAGCCTCCTGAGTGCTGGGGTTACAGGCGTGCGCCACCATGCCTGGCTTTTTTTTTTGCTACCGGGGAACTAATTCAGGACATTATGGTTGCAAGATAGGCACAGTGTCACTGAGCTAAATTCCTGGCCCAAGGCTGGACATGTTTAAAGGGAATGCTGAGTGGCAGGTACTTCAGAGACCCGGCTGTGGGGTCTGACTCCCCGAAGTATGAACCTTCAGCTCTACCTACAAGTGGCCTGGGGATCTTGGGCAAGTTAAGCAGTTGCCCTTGGTATTCTCACTTTTGTAATGGGAATGTGCTTAGCCCTTGTGGATGTCAGAAAGATTAAATAAGTATGTGGAGTTTTTTATTATGTCAATAATTACGGCTTTTGTGGGTCCTCTATAAGGTTGTTCATCACTATGTATCAGATCCTGTGAAACAGATATACTGTAATCAACACTGGAGGCTGAGGCAGAAGGATCACAAAGTTTAAGCCCAGCCTGATTGATTTAGCAGTTTAGTTAGATTTTGTTTCAAAAAGAAAAGAAAAATAAAATCATTGTTGTCAATATGATTTACATTTTTAGTTTTATTATTGTGTTTGATTTTTTTCACTTACTGTTTTTATCTCTATAGTCTATTACCGAGTTTTTAGTATATTTCTTTGTTGAATTGTAAGAATTCTTTGTGGGGTATGTGTGTGTGTGTGTTTGTGTGTGTTAGAGCCAGGGTCTCACTATGTAGCGGAGACTGACCTGTAACTCACTATGTAGCCCAGGCTGGTCTCGAACTCACAGCGATCCTCCTGTCTCAGCCTCCCAAGTGCTGGGATTATAAGCGTGTGCCACCATGCCCAGCTAAGAATTCTGTATATGAATCCTTCATGTCTAGTGAAAATGTGTTTTGGAGTACTGTTTTCTTTCTTAAAATTTTTTTGGGGGGGTTTGGTTTTGTTTTTAAGACAGGATCTTGCTGTATCATCCAGGGTAGACCAAGCTAGCCTCAAACTCAGGCCAGTCTTCTTGCTTTAGCCTCCCAAGTACTGGAATAATAGGCATGTGCCTCCCTGCCCAGCATTATTTGATTTCTTGATGATGACCATTCTTTCTAGAGTATAACACTTCTTTTTCAAGTTATAGCCATCCTAGATGATGTCAACTAGTAGCTTATTGTGGTTTTTTTGTTTGTTTGAGACAGTTGCTCGGGCTGGCCAACTTTGATTCTTCTGCCCCAGACTCCCAAATAACTGGGATTACAGCTCTATGCCACCACAGCTGGCTCTTATTTTGGTTTTGAATTGCATTTTTTTCTGTTTCATCTTTTTAAGACAGTCTTGCTATGTAGCCCAGATTAGCCTTGAACTTGCCCTGATCCTGCTTTAACCTCACCCCAGTGCTGGGATTACAGGCGTGTACCCTGTCCCCCAGCATTTTCTGAATGACTGAAATGTGGAGTGCATTATTTCTGTAAAATGGGTAGTAATTCTTGACTTTCAATTTCAGTTTTAATGATGTTTGTTCTTTTTCCTTTAGTCAGTCTGGTTAAAATGTTGTGAATTTTGTAGATATTTTTAAAGAACTAACTTGGTTTCATGACTGAGGCAGGGTCTTACTGTGTGGTTCAGGCTTCATTGAACTATGACTTTTTTGACTTTTTAAAAAACTATTTCATTTATCTACTCAGTAACTGTTACTTTTTTCTTCTAGTTTGTAATTAGGTTGCTTTCTTTTTCTCTCCCTCCTTTCCTCCCGTATCCCTTAAATTTTGGTAACGTCATGTTTTTTGGTTTTTTGGGTTTTTGGTTTTTTGAGACAGGGTCCCACTATGTAGTTGAGACTGACCTGGAACTCACTATGTAGCCCAGGCTGGTCTTGAACTCACAGCGATCCTCCTGCTTCAGCCTCCTGAGTGCTGGGATTACGGGCATGCGCCACTACACCCAGCTTTGTCTTGTTTTCATTTTATTTGTCTCTAGCAATACTCCTGCCTTACCGTCCTAAGTAGCTGGCACTAAAGGGACAGGTCACAACACCTGTTGATCCATCTGGTTGTTGAAAAGTAATTTTAATTTCTACATAATTGTGAACTTTCTAGTTCTGTTACTGATTTGTTTGTTGGTACCAGGAATCGAACTTGGGACCTTTCTCTTGCAAAGCACGTGGTGGAACCACTGAGCTAAATCCCTAGCCCAATTTTTCGCCCCCGCTGGCCCAATTTTGATCTTTTAAAATTTGTTAAGATGGTGCTTTATGACCCAACGTGACTCTTTCTAGTTCTATTATTGATTTCTTTTGGCATTCCTTTGTAGTCAGTAAAGCTACCTAATAATGATTTTGATCCTTTTCCCAGTGTGATTTTATTCTGGAGAGTGTTTATTATCCCATGAGAATTTGTATTCTGCTCTTGTTGGCTAGGTGTTCTGTATGTATGGTAAGCTTCCTTGGTTTATAGTGTTGTTCAGGTACTCCTGTTTCCTTGTTAATCTTTTGGATTATGATTGAAAACAGGGTATTGAAGTCTCGATGTTTTGAGATAAGGTCTTGCTATGTAGTACATAGTACAGGCTGGCCTTGAACTCAGGGTGATCGTCTTGCTTCGGTGCCCCACCTCAGCCTTCTGAGTCTTGGATTACAGGCATGGCCAACAACACCTGGCGAGTGTCTTGAACGTGTTATTCGACTGACTTCTTTCTGGTTATTTTACTGGTGAGAAATCAATCAGTTGTTTGCCTGGAGTTGTTTGACTTATTGAGTGAGCATCAGGTTGGGTTTCTGAGTTCATTGAAATTCTTGGATTTTTTTATTTCTTTTTTGTGGAATTTGGGACCATTATTTCACTAGGTATTACTTGTATTCCCTTTCTCTTATTCTTTAAGACTTCCATAATTTATATTTCTACTGCTTGATAGTGTCCTTCGACTCTGCTTTTTATTCACTTTCCCCCTTTCTGTGCCTCAGACTGGATCATTTCAGTTGCCCTATCTTGGTTTACTCATTTTTTTCTACTCAAATCCAGTGTTGAATAACTAAAGTTGTACTGTTAAGCTGTGGAATCTGTGTGACTCTCTTGTCTGTCCCTCTCTCTATGTCTTCTCCCTCCCTCTGTATGTGTATGCTGTGGCTGAATCCTGAGCTTTGCAGATGGCAGGTAGGCAGGTGTTCTGCTACTGAATCACGTGTCCAGATCCCCACTTCAGGTGGGCCTTGTGCAGTTCTTCCTCAGCCTCATTTTCTGCTTCTGCTGAGCTTTTAGGGTGGTCAGTGGTGGAAGTTTAAGGTATCGCAGGTCTTTTGTGTTGGGGTGGGAGGGCTACTGGGGATTGAACCTAGGGTCTCACCTAGGCTGAAAGTGCTGTACCACTAAGCTACATCTCCTGCCCTTTCTAAATTCTGAGACAGGATGTTCGTGAGTTGACCAGGTTGTCTTCAGACTGAGAGCTCTGGCTAATCCTCCCCAGTAGCTGGTATTACTGGTGAGTTCCACCACAGACAGCTCTTCCAAATTGTTTTGAGGTTGTGTCCTATGCCCTGATTTTTTAAACAAATTTTCTCCTTGGCATTTCCTACTTGACTAGCACCCCTCCTCCCCCATTGGGATTGAATCCTTAATTTTGAGACAAGGGCTCACTAAATCACGAAGGCTAGGCTCAAATTTATGATCCTTCTGCTTCAGCCTCCCAACTGCTGGACTTGGCTTTGACTAGGCAATTTATTCTGTACCTCAGAGTTGTTCACTTTTGCTCTTTGTGGAATTTTTTTTTGAAAAATCCCTACTTGTAGCGCCTGGGATTTAGCACAGTGGTGCCACACCTGCCTGGCAAGTGCAAGGTCCTGCATTCGATTCCTGGTACCGGAAAAGAAAAAAGGGGAAAAAAGTACTTGCTACTTTTGTACCCTGTGTGAGCTGCAGGCTGGCCGAGATGGAAAGGAGCACTTGTGCCATCCCTTCAGACGGCCGGCTCGGGCAGGCCGGAATTAACGGACGCTGCGGTTCGTGTAGAAGGCCTGCTCTACTCCCCTGGGGTCAGGGCCAGGGAGGGAATAGACTGAAGGCCAGAGAAATCACCCCAAGGTTTCTACTGTTGTTTAGTTGCTTTTGTATGGATTTTGTCATTTGGTTGCTATAAACCTTTGAATGTTTCCTAGAGTTCTGGCAGAGTTGATTCTTACATTTTCTACAGTTACTTTTCTGTTTGTCTGGAGGGAAGGAAGTTTGGAGCTGCTTCGTTGCCTGTCTCCCCCAAGTTTATTTGTTTGAGACAAGGTCTAGCTGTGTATTCCAGGTTGGCCTCAGATTCGTGGCAATCCTCCCACCTCAGGTGCTAGGATTACAGGCATGTGCTACAACACCAGGCATTGAGGAGGGACTTGGTCCTGGTTTAAGTTCCTTTCTTGTGAGGGCTGTTTTTGCCTTGTTCTTTGATGTGAACTTGAGATGATTATTTTACCTTCTGTGGAAAAGGTGATGCATATATCGGTGGACACTCCAACAGTGGCAGTAACTCTTCCATTTAACGGTACCTCAGTTTCTGTATTTGTAAAATGGAGCAGCTAGTAACTCTACTTGAAGTGATCAAGAGCCCTAAAGTTGATAATGCAACTGGGCCTTGCACAAAGTGTGTGATTTAGCTAATGTGGTTCATGCTGCAGTTAGGCCGTCCTGGGATTTCTTTTCCATGGACTTTAATCTTTTGTTTTTGTTTTTTTCTCCTCTTTGCTACGGAGTTCAGAAGCACAGACGTAAGAGTCATCTTTGTTTCCTTGTTGCTTTATGTGTCTGCCTCAGTGGGGACACTGTGTACTCCTGTCCTGTTAGGAAGAGAACCAGTCTCTGCTGTTACAGTTTCACCAGCCGCACACTGCTCCCCAAAAAATTTAGGACCTGTACACTCCAGATTTTCATGAGCCCCATAGACTGTTTCTGAGGATGAGCATCAGGTACAGTATAACAGTATACTGATAATGTCCTGGTTTAAAAATCCAACTTGTTGGGTGTGGCGGCACACACCTATAACCCCAGTGCTCAGGAGGCTGAGGAAGGAGGGTTGCTGCAAAGTCAAGGCCAGCCTGGGCTACATAGCAAGACCTTGTCTCAAAAAACAAAAAAAAGCCCCCAGAGTTGCCCTAGCTTCTCTGTGGACTTTCTTATCTCCAATTCTTTCTGCAGCACATCCCAGGCTCATCCTCAGATCTCCCCTCCCTGGCTCTCGGAGCAGCTGCTTTGGAACAGCTCTGCTTTTTGTCCCTTGGGTTAGAGGTCAGTGGCTTACACAAGTTGAGTCTGAGTTTGTCCAAGGCTAGTCGCTCCACGCCAACTAATTCTATAGGTAAATTCCTTTTCACTGGGAGGCTGGCTTTCTCCGGAGTAGTCGTGTTACTTCCTTCCCCACATGCCCCAGATAGTCCTTTACTTGGGGGCTTCTGTCCTCCCTTGCCCTGATTCTTCTCCGGAACTCTCATGACACATTAAACCACACCCTTCGCATTGTTCCACTTATCTTACTGTTAAGGTCACCCCTGACTGAGTTGAGCTTAGAAAAAAGAATCTCCTGAGGTGGCTGCCGTAGGTTGGTTAATCCAGTTGTTCAGTAAACTAAGCCAAGTCCTAGACTCCTCTAGTCTCCTTGTTCTCCTGTCTTCCATTCCATTCTGTCCAGCTCTCTACCCAGTTGTCAGATAGCTGCTGGGTGGTGCGAGACCTGTGCAGACCTAGCAGTGCTGTAGTGTTCGGTGTTGTAGTGTTGGAGGAGGAAATAGCACCTTCGTGTGTGTGTGTGTGTGTATGTGTGTGTGTGTGTGTGTGTGTGTGTGTCTCCTCTCTTTGCTCTTTCAACTTTTAGACAATTGTAGATTCTCATGCATTTGTAAGAAACAAATACAGAGATGTCTAGCACCTTTCAGCAAGCTTCCTCTAACATCTTGCATAACTATTAGCACAATATTGTGGGAAGTTAATGGTGAGGCAATGCACCAGCCATATTCAGATCTCCAGTTTTATGTATGTATACATTTAGTTTTCCAGTTTTGTTGTATTTATAGTTTGGTGTGGTCAAGAACGGAGCTGCAATACCAAGACCCCTGCAGACCCTTAAATCTCATTAAGGATCACAGGCCCCCTCCCTGGTCATCTCCTCACAGTATACACGAGCCATGACTTCGTTTATTCATTCTTTCATTTATTCGTTCAAGGCAGGGTCTTGCTATGTAGTTTAGGCTGACCTTGAATTCACTATGCAGCCCAGGCTAAAACAGAGATCCTTCTGCCTTAGCCTCCCAAGAGATTTCAGGCATATGCCACCACCCCCAGCCTTGACTACATTTAAAAATTAATGTCTTTTTCTCCCCCCCCCGTATCCTAGGCTGGCCTTGAATCTGTGGTGATAGGTGCGCCACCACATCCAGCTAAATTTTCTAGTAGTCAACTTAATAATTAAAAGAAAGGTAAGGTGCTAGACAGTTGTGTTGGCCTGTAGCTGCAATCCTGTCACTGCAGAGACTGAGGCATGAGGATTGCACACTCAAGCCCAGCCTGAGCTCGTAGCGATTTCAAAGCCAGCTCTGACCACACAGCGAGTGAGTGATCAGAGTGAGTGAGAAGTGGGGAGGGAAGGAGAGAGAACAGCTGGAGTTCACTTTGATTTTCCTGTGTGTGAGCTGGAGACTGACTCAAAGGCTTCGCAGATTCTGAGCATGCATCCACTGAGCTACACACTTGATAAATAAGTTGTTAATTGAATGCACGCATCACTAAATATTGTTCAACATGAACGATAATAATAAAATAACGTTACCCCTTTTTTGGATATAAGATCTTTGAAATCTAGACAGCTTTTTTGTTTTTGTTTTTGTGTTTTTGTACCGGGGATCAAACTCAGGACCTTGCACTTGCAAAGCAGGCAGCAGCACCTCTGAGCTAAATCCCCAGCTCTAGACAGCATTTTCTGTGTATAGCACATTTAATTTGGAAATTACATTTAAAGGACATAGTAAACCACGAATGGCTGGTGGTAGTACAGGATATATAGTCCCTGACTAGATGAGTCGCACAGCTAAAATTGGGGTTTTGTCAGCATGTAAATAAGCGGATTGGCTGCTGGCCGGGAAGCCTGTGTGTCTCACCTCCTTTGATGTCTGCTCTGTACTTTGTGGTGTAGATGTCAACATGAGGGAATTCTGATTCAGGCAGAGAGAGGCCTTTCTTTATCTGTTGCCCTCCCACGTCCCTGTCCTCAGCTGTTTCTCATAGGAGACATTTCACAGTCTTTAAGTTGAATTTGTACTTCTTAGAGTAGTATCACTTAATGAGATCGCATTTATAGACTACCTTTTGGTGTGTACGTGTAAGTTATTTACTTGAGATTATCCCTGTCCTTGGGATCACCTGAAGACACCCTCAGGAGTCTTGACTTTCCTCCCCCTTCTTAACAGGGTCTCACTGTGTAGCCCAGACTGGCCTTGCCAAGCTCTAGAACATTATTACCAGGGAGCACTCTGTTGTGTGAATATGCCATTTCTTTATCCACTCATTTGGTGATGGATGTTTAAGTTGTTTCTGGTTTTGACTATTACAAACAATGCTGCCATAAATATTCCTATACAAAGTTGTGCATGTGGCTCATAGGTTCTTTATGACTATGACAGTGATACATGGTCTTCACGTTAGTGCTGTGTGTGCACAGCATACAAGTTTTTTTTGTTTTTGTTTTTCATTTTTTTGAGACAGGGTCTCACTATGTAGTTGAGACTGTCCTGGAACTCACTGTGTAGCCCAAGCTGGTCTCGAACTCACAGCGATCCTCCTGCCTCAGCCTCCCCAGTGCTGGGATTACGGGCATGTGCCACCTTGCCTGACACAAGTTTTTATGCAGACATATATTTTCATTTCTCATTGGTATATTCAGGGGAATAGGAATTGCTGGGTCATACATTAAGTCTGTTCATACATTTGAGGAATTACCAAACTATTTTCCAAGGCAGCTATACCACTTACATGCCCACTAGCTATGTATGAGGCTTCCAGTTTCTCCAATTTTATCTTTGTTTATACTTGATATCATGTCTCTTTGATTATAGACATACAGTACTAATGAGTTTAAAGTCAAATATTGTGACTTCGTTGGCTGGTTAGTTGTTTCACTTTTCCCCTCCCCTCTTCCTCTTCTTTCGAGACAGGGCCTCGCTGTATATCCCAGGCTGTCCTCAGACTCGTGCCTCAGCCTTCCGAGTGTGGGGATTTCAGGCGTACACCGTTGCCCAGCTTGGTCTTCTGAAGGGACGGGGTGTTGTCACCTGATGGAATCCAAAGAGATCCCACCAAAAAGGAGCTGGGGGCTCAACTTGCCCAGTGAATAAATTCACTGATGCTTGTCACAAAGAAGCATTTCAGGATGTGTCTGTGTAAGGCATATGTAGATTTATTAATCAGAGTTAGATAAAAGAGAAGATAAGGAAGGAATTTCAGTTTCAAGAGCTCTGGTGAAGAGGATCAGGCTGTTCTTTTTTTGGTGGGGGGGTTGAGACAGGGTCTCACTATGTAGTTGAGACTGACCTGGAACTCACTATGTAGCCCAGGCTGGTCTCAACTCACGGTGATCCTCCTGCCTCAGCATCCCAAGTGCTGGGATTACAGGTGTGCACCACCATGTCCGGCCAGGCTGTTCTTTTAACAGAAGAATGAAGCCAGGTTTTAAGGATTTGCTGCTGGGGTGGTTTTCTTTTTTCTTCTTCTTCTTCTTCTTCTTCTTTTTTTTTTTTTTTTGTAACGGGGATTGAACTCAGGAGCTTGCACTTGTGAGGCAGGCAGAGGAACCACTGAGCTAAATCCCTGGCGCTAGCTTTTGTTGTTGGTTTTGTTTTTGTTTCTTCGGTGTTGGTGAACAAACTCAGGCCCTTGCACTTGTGAGGCAGGTGGCAGAACCACTGAGCTAAATCCCTGGTAGTACTGGGAGTTGAATCCAACTGCACTGAGCTGTACCCCAGCACTCTAAATCTTTTTAAAGGTACCCAGCTGGGCTTGAATTTGGAACCCTTGTGCCTTAGGCCCCCTGGGTGCTGGGATCACAGCCGTGTATCACTATGCCTGACAAGCTTTGATTTTTATTTTAATGAAAAAATAAAGTTTTTGTAACAAAATAATAAGAATGACAATGGTTAATACACTGTGTATCACACAGTAGTGTGCTGTGCTGCCATAAAGAAAGATAAATGTCATTCCAGGCATGGTGGCACAAACCTGCAGTCCCAGCACTTGGGAGGCTGAGGCAGCAGTATTGTGGTGAGTTAAAGGCCAGCGTGGACTACAAAGCAAACAAACAAAAAAGATAACCTTGAGGCATTTGTGAGTAAATGGATCCAATCTGATGCTCAAGCTTAAATATCATATGGTTTCTCTTATGGAAACCCATAGGGCCAGGGCTTTAGGTCGCTTGTTCATCTGCCTGCCTCACAAGTGCAAGGTCCAGAATTCCATCCCTGTATCAAAAACGAAAAGAAAAGAAACACCATGTTGGGTGTATGTGTATTTGTTTGAAAAGCATTATTTTAATATATGCTGATGTGTTATATTTATACTGTTGGTTTATCTTAATTCATTGAAAAGAAATTTTTGCATTATCTGTTTCTTCTTTATAAGAAACTTTGAGTTGTTTTGTTTTTGGTATGGGGATTGAACTTCGGACCTTGTACTTTCGAGGCAGAACCACCCTAAATCCCTGGCCCAAGAAGCTTTGATTTTTAAAAGCAGTCAGGTTAGTAGTTACCCCAAGGAGGAGATGGGAGACCTTAATGCAGCCTGCTAGTGGGTTCTTGACTCTGGCTAGAGAAAAGGAATTTTCAGGACACCTTAGTGAGAGGCACAGAAAGGTTTATTAGGCAAAATTAAAGGAGTACACACTTGGCTGGGCATGCACATCTGTAATTGCAGCATTATTCCAAGTGCGCCACCACCTCCAGCCAGGTTTTCAGTAGCTTTAGGGGATTTGAGTGTAATGGGCCTGGAAGAAGAAAAAACAAACAAACAAAACAAGTTTAGGCAGCATAAACAACCCTAGGGAGTAAAGAAAGATATGGAGCACAGATGTGGATAAGTCAGGTAACTGTATTCTAAAGTGACTTTTTTCTTTAAAGTCTTTTTGGGTTTTTTTGTTTTTTTGTTTTTTTTTTGTTTTTTTTTTTTTGTACCAGGGATGAAACTCAGGTCCTTGCTCTTGTGAGGCAGGCAGCAGAACCACTAAATCCCCAGCCCAAAAGTACATTTTTAAAATTGTGATTCTTCTTATCTCTTTTCTCAGAACCACTGAGCTAAATCCCTGGAACCTCTATATTTCTTATTTATTCTGCATCAAAAACAGTGTTTCTGCCGGGCGTGGTGGCGCACGCCTGTAATCCCAGCACTTGGGGAGGCTGAGGCGGGAGGATCACCATGAGTTGAGACCAGCCTGGGCTACATAGTGAGTTCCAGGTCAGTCCAACTACATAGTGAGAACCTGTCTCAAAAAACAAAAACAAAAGAAACAAAACAGTGCTTCATATTTAATAAGTTGTATTTCCATGGAAATGACCTGAAATTGACTACCTCCTAGATTGGCCTAGAGTTCTCCTACCCCTGTGACTAGAGCCTGAGCTGCCCAGAAGTAGGACAGTGTTTTCTTGTAAGGAAGCTCTAGGCTGGGCCGGGGTCTGGGAGGATTGTGTCCAGGTGCGTCAAATTATTTGAGCTGGCGCCCTTGGCTTGGAAGGGTAACACAGATTGTGGTGCTGATGATTTTATACGCAAGAAGAGAATCTGAGCATTCAGCTGTTCATTTAGCAGGCAAAAGACAGGTAACCAAAATGCAGACATCACAGTCTACATACAAGATCCCAGCTGGACAGCGGGGAGCCTTTATGACTGCTTCCCTTTGCCTGTGGCCTCCAGAGTAGGTGCTGCCCTTCTCCTGATGCTCCCCGGGGCCTGGCCAGTGATGTCTTGGGAATACATGTACTTTGTCTTTTTTTTTTTTTTTTT